>NC_077227.1:430314998-430620623 GCF_027887165.1 Monodelphis domestica
AGAGATTTGGAGATAGCTAAATAATGAAAGTAGGGAATATTCTTTTTTATTCAAATGTATGCCTAGAACATGTACAAAGAAATATCATATTCTAAAGATACAGAAGTGATAAATTTATAAAGACAGAACTTTAAATACTACACTTAGAGACCACAATGTAGCTAAAAACAGTAGTCAAGCCTTGCTCTCTAGCTCTGCCTCCTTGTATCATCATCTTCCTTACCCATTCTAAGGCTATGCAAAGCTGCATGGATGCTATTGGATGATTTTTGGCAGGATGTGGAAGGAAGATATAGTAACCAAAAAAATCTCAATATAAAGGGACCTTATGGTTAGCCATTTCTATGGGAAGCTTCCTGAGTTCATAGATGGAAATTTCATTTTGTACCAGCACAGTACCATTCTGCAATACCTGGGCTACAAGTTTAGGCTATACAGGAAGGATAATTGAAAAGTCACTCTGGTAGACATAGCATATTATAAGGCAAAGGACCTTTGAAACAAATACACTCAAATCTTCCAGAACTTTCAAGAAGAGAAGGAGCAGTGCATAAAGGCTCATCCTAGCTGCCACCTATAGCCTTTTGATACCTTACTGCCCTAGAACCAAGGCCTTCATCATGCAGGAATCAGTTCTCTTTTACTGATGAAAATCTGCTGGACCTCCTGGTGATTCACCAACTCCTGGTCTCTGTCTCCTGGAGGACTGCTACTTATTCTCTGCTTAGAAGGGCCAACTTTTTTTCCCAACCTCAAGTCCCTCCTGGCCTATCCTCAGCATCCTCCTCTCCCCACCAGTGGTAAATAATGAGGGCCTTGCCTGACATCTCCAGGAAAATAAAGGGTTTTTTTTAAAATATATTAGTAACCAACAAGAGAAATACTATCAAAAAGACCTAAATGAATACTTCTTGTCAAAAAACTAATGATAAAACAATAGTAATAATTGTGCCTAAGAATATCACATTTTATGTGATGTAGCTGAAGCATTTTCAAAAACAAACTGATATCTCTGAATAACAGGAGAGAAAAGTTCATAAATCATAGAGCTAAAAGGAACCTAAAACTCAATATATACAAAATAGGACTTAGCTTTCCTCCCAAAAAAAACCACATCTCTTCTAAACTTCTCTATTTCTGTGAGTCATTACCATTCTTCCAGTCTCGTGATCATATCATCAATGACATACTTGGTTTCTGATTTTCCCTAACCCCAGTCAGCTGCAAAATTTTTTGGTTTCTATATCTCTTGTGTTCAACTCCTTTTCTTTACCTATATAGTCACCACTTTAGTTTGAGCCCCCATTACAATTCACCTGGAATATTGCACCAGCTTCATAATTGGTGTCTCACATCACTCCAGTCTATACTCCAAACAACTGCCAAAGTGATTTTCCTTAACTGATCTGATCATGTCATTTCTCTGTTCCTTAAATTCCAGTGACTTCTTATTGATTCTAGGATAAATATAAAATCTGTTTAGATTTTTAAAACTTTCATAACCTGGATCCAACATATCTTTCCAGCCTCATTCATTATTCCCATTCCCATACACTGAGATCCAGTCAAATTCTGCTCATCCCTGTTTCACTTTACTATTCATCCCCCAGGCCTGGAGTGCACTTGTCTCCTTACCTCTATTTCAGAGAATCCTCTTCTTGTAAGACTCCATACAACCTCCACCTTCTACATGAAGCCTTTTCTGATCCCTCCATTTCTCTCTCTCTCTAACTACCTCATATTTAACTACCTTGTACTTATTTACATTTGTGCTCTTAATGCTTATTCTGTTTATATTTACATATATACATATTTCTCTCATTAGAAAATAAACTCATTAAGAATAGCAATTCATTCTTTGTTTCTCTGTCTCCCAGTGTCTAGCTCAGTGCCTGGCACAGTAGATACCTAATCAGTGTTTGCTGGTTCATTGGCTTCAAATAATCTAGTTTAAATGAATGAATTGAATTTATATTTTAAAAATTGGAAAATGAGCACTGGGATGTAACAGGCACATAATAAATGTTTTTTGATTTATTGATGAAACCCTATGAACAGATTAATTCACAAGTTATTTCTCTTAAACATTCAGAGCGTAAATAATTCCTATATCATATAAAGATCATTTTCAAATGCAAAGGTAGCATTCATTACTTTCTTAGAGACAAGTATGGGCCTGATCTCCAAATCACATTTGATTAAGTCAGAGAAAGGAATCTTTAGACCAACTCAGATGTATAGCTATTAATGCTTATACAAAAATAAAGGTGTTTACCTGTGACTTTACCTCCTCTTAGTGTAAGTTACTTATTGGACCTCACATGCCTCTAGTTAGCAATATAGAATGGCACCCAATCCAATTCCCTACTTTATTTCCAGGTTATTACTGCCCTCTACCTTGGCTTGTGTGCTCAGCTTCTTCAACATAACCTTTAACTCTTCATTTGGGGCTGCATAAAACTATATACTGAATCAGCTGGCTTTTGGTAATCTCTAATAGAGGAAGAAACTTGTTGGAAACCTTCTAGTTCTTTAGCCAAGCCAAGAAGATTTAACCTTAGGGGAGGTGGGAGAGGGAAGGGCATGAAGGGTTCCTAGAGTTTCGAAAGCTAGAGATACCAAGGAAAGCCATAGTTAAAGACTTTATTGGGGGCTTCAGAATAATATCCCAGTCCTGACTGCCAGCAAGAGGGCATGCTTCATCTGTTATACCAGCAACACAATATATAGGACATGTTATATATGGTGTTATTCAATGCATTTTTTGACTGTATGGATCCTTTTGACTGGAGGGAATATGGCATGATCAATTTTTTCAGTAACTGCTAGGAATTGTATTATAGAGATTTCTCCATCAACAGCATGTCATCAGTTTGGAAACCATCTAGGTCTTAGAAAAATTCTTATAATTATGCCACCAGGAAGATCTTTACAGAAGGGGAAATTGGTGTGGCTTACCACAAAAACCTCCAGACTGTATCTTAAATCTATTCCTTTAATATTCCCTCCATCTTCTGGCTCTCACTGAGACCCAGCTGCCTTCTGATGATAAGGCACCTTTAGCCACCCTTTCCAGCAATGACTACTTTCACTCAAAACCCCCAACTCACTGGTCATAGTGGAGTTATCAGAACACTCCTTTCTTCTGTTGCTCCCTCTAGACTCTTCCCCTATCACCATCAGTCAGTGGCTTCTCTTCCTTTGAAGTTCAATCAATCTGAATTTATCACTCAGTGATAAAACCTTATGGTAGCTATTATCTGTCCACCCCTAGGACATTTTTCATCCTTTCTCCATGAGTTCAATGCCAGCTGCATAGGCTTTCCTCTGCCTCAACTGCTGCCTTTTACTAGAGAGCTTCATCATATAAATTGATTCTCCTTCAAATTCCCCAACTTCCCAGTTCTTCCCATGAGTGTATGAGAAGGGGCATGGCCTTTTGACTTGACTTTCAGTCATGACTCACTGGCCCATTACCTAAGCCACTCTTGGAGATCTAGTTGTCATTCATCAATGGTCTCCATTCCTTGGTTTTTCCTTATGAACAGGACAACAAATACTTAGGTTCATAGATTTAGTTCTAGAAGGGACTTCAGAGGCCATCTAGTCTAATCTATACATGAACAGAAATCCCCTCTTCATTTCCTTGTGGTCATCCAGAGGCTGCCTAACCTCTAACAAATGCACTATCTGGCAAGGTAACCTGTTATATGCTTAAATATCTTTATTTGTAGGAAGTTGTTGTTTTTTTTTTCATGAAAATTAGATCAAAATCTGTCTTTCTGAAACTCCCCTTAGACCTATTATCCTTCTAGATGCAAGCCATGTGGGTCCCAAAGGGATTGGGAAGCACTATTCAGGAAATATAGTACAGTAGAAAGATCAGTCGGAGAACCTGGTTTCAGATCCTTCCTCTGATGCTTGCTGTTAGTCATTTCAGTCATATCCAACTCTTGATGATGACCCCATTTGGAATTTTCTTGGCAAGGATACAATTCATTTTACAGATGAGGAAACTGAAGCAAACAGAGACTTGCCCAGGCTCACTAGGCTTAAGGCCAAACTTGAACCCAGGAAAAAGAGTATTCCCAATTCCAACCTTGGCACTCTAACCATTGTGTTACCTGTGTAACTTGGACAAGTTACCATTCCTCTTTGTCCTCAGGTTCCTCATTGATAAAATTAGGAGATTGAACTAGATGGTCTCTGAAGTCCCTTCCAGCTCTATATTGATAATCCTATGATCCAAAGGGTATCTCCTATAAGATCTGCAATTTCTATAGCTCTTCAAGATTTATATAGCACTTTTCTCAGAACAGCCTGTGACATAGACAGTATAAGGGTTATTATCCCTATTTCCCAGATTAGAAATGTGAAGCCAAGAGAGGTTAAACAAATTACTCAGGCTCATAGGGCTAGTATCAGAGCAGTGATTCCAGGGCTTATGACTCCATATCTAATGCACTTATACTATACTCTTGTCCTATTGATATTAGTAATGTTCTCTTTCTTTTCAAAATATAACATTTTATAATCATTCTTGCTTTTCCCACAAAAGTGATAAAAATTTCAATTCTTATCTTTATTCTAAAATTTTATCTTTATATTTTTAAGGGCTGTGTAAATTTCAAGTTTGGGATCCTTTATGCCAAAGATGGACAACTCACAGATGATGAAATGTTCAGTAATGGTGAGTCCAATGATCACTCTTACTTTCTAGGAATAAAATCAATCTTTGGTTCTGGTTAGCTAGTTTTAGCAACCCATTTTTTTTCAGTTTTAACAATTTTTTTCAAAGAAACAGTTATCAATAATGATATATTGTAAAGTTTATGATCCCAGTTTTTTAGCCCAAAGCTCTCCACCATTTCATAGGAGAAGAAAAACGTGCTGCTGTGTAACATGTACAGCACTGATGTAGATGTGCTTTGTGACTTCAGAAGATAAAGGAAATGGAGTAATGATAGACTTGCCCTTGCCCTTGTCAAAGTCAGTAATTTGCATGACAAAAATTTATCAAAAGGAAATTCGTGGATCTCTGCTGCTTCTACAAAAATTATTTTGTGTAATAGGCTGTAATCTTTCAATGGACCTGTGATCTCCTCACAGTGGGCACCCCCTCTACTGGTGCAGATTGCCATCTAGGCAGGCCCTCATCCTGGATAATTCTTGCCCACAACTTTCCCTAATTCCCTCATAGAGGATCTGCCTTATGTCCTGGAGATCTTTCTCTAGTATTTTTAATGTCATGGTACTTAAACTATCTAACTATTAATTACAGTGCTCTTGAAAACTAACCAACCTGCCCACCTTCCTTATCACAGATGTCCACTAAGAACATTGTGTACTATGAAATTCCTGTTCCATAACTGACCCACTTTCATTCACTTTAGACCTCTTCCCCTCATGCCTCTCCCATTCAACACTGACAGAGAAATAATTTCCCCAAATGACATTTGCCACTTTGTCTTCCTTCCTGAGCCAAGTTCCACCTACATCACAGCAATTCTGGAGAGGCAATCAGGTTACTCTTTGTCTTCACTGCCATTTCCACCCATCTTTCTTTCCCACACTCTATGAGCTTAAGCAAGGGTCAGCAAACTATATATAGCCTATGGCCAAATCCTGCCCTTGCCTGTTTTGTTTGGCCTTTGGGATAAAAATGATTTTCATAGTTTAAAATAAAATTTTGTTATATTTTAAAATGTTAAAAAAATCATTCTTATCTGGAGAAACAATACAAAAACAGACAGCATGTCACCCTTTTGCCAATCCGTGATCTAAAAAAGCTGACAGTCTTGCAGTGCTTCACCCCCAGCACTCCTTGTTCCACCACTATGCCTTTGCTGTGGTCATCATTATGACTGGATTTCTGTTCCTCCTCTCATCTCCCTCATTGTATCCCTTACAACCTTCAAAACTCAGTGGAAGCACCATCTTATACCTGAAGCCTTTCTGATTCCCCCAACAACTAATGCCCTCCTTCTCTAAATTATTTTGTAACTATTTTGTATTTATTCTGTGTGTATGTGTGTTGTGTCCCCCAAAAGAATGTAAGCAATTTCAATTGGATTCATTTTTGTCTTGGTATTCTTGGTGCCTAAAAATTACCTGTAAACTCATAAGCATGTGAATGTTGATTGATTGGATAGAACTTGTATTATAACAATATCTGTCAGCCATGTAATGTTTTGCTGAATTGGTTGGTCTCATTCTAGAATTTCTCTTAAGTATTCCTCTACCATGATGGAAGTTACAGTATGGTTTCCAACTTAGTTCAGCAAATTCATTTGCTTGCTTCCAATTCAGTGAATTCTTGTTGGGCAGAACACCGCTAGACACTGAAGGACATACAAAGTTAAGATCAGATGCAGTCCCTGCCCTTATGGATATCACATGCCAAAGATATAACGTATACATAGGTAACTGTGAAACTTAACTATAGGAGGCCCAAAATAAAGCACTATTTTAAGTTCCTCAGACAGTGGTCTTTCCCTGCAGGGAGGATGTCCAAGGAGAAAGAATGTGAATTTTACATTTTACTTATCAGTAGTACATATTGCCATGTACCCATTTTCAGGTTTCCCTTACAGAATGAAAACTGTGAATCAATATGTTCTCACTTGGCATCTGATTTGGATAACTTTCCTAATGCTTGATTTCCTCTTTCTCTAGAAACTGGCAGTGAAGCTTTTCAAAAATTAGTAAATCTTTTGGGTGACACAATTACACTAAAAGGCTGGACGGGATATCGAGGAGGTCTGGACACCAAAAGTAAGATTTCCAGTGGTTGTGGTCACATTTTTACATTTATAGACATCTCTCAAGAGATAATCCAGCCAGTATTTGGCCTTATAAATGTAGTGGCAGGAATGAGGCAGCACAAATGTGACTGGAAGAAAGTCATGAAGTATCCTGCACATCATGGCAATAGAAATACTAATTATATGTACATTGTGATATCGTTATGCTTTGTGTACACAAATCAGACCTCCCAGTATGTTTCAAATTATTGTACTAGTAATAATAATGATGATAATGATACTAATTTCCTACATTTTTATATAGTGCTTGCAATTTTTGAAGTATTTTCACTTCCTTTATGTCATTTGATCCTGACAATAATCTGATATAATTAAGTAGGCATAATTATATCCCTTTGATGGATGAGGAACTGACACACAACAAAGAGGTGAAGTGACTTTCTTGAAGCTTATAGGGAATCACCCAACGAGGGCTTCTTTCCATGCTTCATCATGTTAGAGAGATGACCCTGTATTCTTTTTTTTTTAATTTAAATTTATTTATTTGCACTATTAAAATTCCTAGGTAACTCCCTTACTCCCTCACCTCCCTCAAGTGTACAAGTGGAATGTAAACTCAGGCAGGCCCTTCTGGGCCATGCATAACCTTTAGTTCTGTCATCTAAGGGCTAAAGTTGGCTATCAAGGAAGGAATTTTTTTAAGAGGGTGGGGAGGTATCAGGGTGGGGGTGGGGAGCACAGGTTGGGGCACACACTGGGAAAGCAATTTGTGAAGACTGTTTACTAAGACCTGGAGGAGTTTAATTAGTCTACCTTAGTAGAGGAAGTATCCATACCAATGAAGTCATTGATCCATAATTATTATTATGGGATTATGGGGTTATTAAAATGGGATGAAGTCTGTACCCCTGGTTGTCAGGGACATAGTTCTATGTGCATTTATAATTAGCCCACTTGTTTATAAGCAAATGATTTCTAGGGCAGCTTTCTGCTTCTCTGCAACATCACACACTGTTTTTGTTGACAGTATAATCATCTTTGATCACCTTTCATCTGGCCAGGCTAACAGGAACTGAACAATGTAGCATTCTCTGTTTTTAACCAAATCACTAATCTCCACTCCCAGGGAAGATGGGAACCAGAGAGAATAGTGAGAGTAGCTTTTCCTTAGGCTGGTGCTTTTCTTTAGTCTCAGAGATGAAGTCACCCAGGTCTTCAGTGTGATGTGGAAATATACAAATGGAGAAAAGAGCAGAGCTGCCAGAAAAAAACACGTACCCAGAATGTTAGAAGCAGAAAGGACCTCAGATTCCTAGTGCCCCCTTCTCATTTTCTAAACAAGGCGACCAAAGGCCAGCAAGGCCAAGACTCAAACCCACTTCTCTGACTACAAGTCCAATGCTCTTCCCACCTCACCACACTGCTTGAATCACATATTTTATTTCTGAATTTCTAGGATACCAGACACACCCATAATCAAATGTAAGTACAAAATCAAATTCCCAAAACAAATATAACTTAGCTTTAAATTATTCCTTTGGGATTATCCATGCTAATCCCTCTCCCCTTTACTAATGTAGATAATCAAGTATTGTCTGTATAAATGTAGATATGTGATGTGTCCCAACACATCTGCACAGATGTCTAGCTATCCAATACTATTACCCTGGTCCACAAAATAGAAATTTTCTTCCTACAGACTCCATATATTGTGTTCAATAAATGTATCTTCATATTTTCACAGATGATACCACAGGACTATATTCTGTATATACCGTGTACCAAGGACATGAAATCATGTTTCATGTTTCCACCATGTTACCCTACTCTAAAGAGAATAGACAGCAAGTGAGTACAATATTATCATCATAATAAAAACATTTAAATAAAAAAATTACAGAATAATTTCAGTTTTACAAGGTATTTTTCTTATAGAAACCATGTGAGTTAGTACAATTGTTAGATTAATTTTACAGAGGAAGACAGAAGTGTTTAAGAAGTCAACTGTCTTGCAGACCTTGGCATTAAGAAACAGAGCCAGGACTCCAGAATAGCAATTCTGACTATACTGCTAGTGCTCATTCCATAAGGTTTTATCATCTCCCATAAATTATATTAAAATGAAAAAGGCATGTAACCTAAAAATAATAGTCATAAAAATAGTTAATATTTACATAGCACTTACTTTGGGCTCTTATCCTCATTTTACAACTTAGAAAACTGAGGCAAACAAGTTAAGTGACTTGGCCCTACATCACACAGCTGGTAAATGTCTAAGGCCAGATTTGAACTTAGGTCTTCTTGACTCCAGGCTTAATGCTCTCTCTTCTGCATCACCTAGCTACCCCATAAAGATGTGCTATTATGGTCTTTAAAGCCTTAATGTCCAGTATACATAGAGACTGCCCTCTTCTTAGCTGTTATCCTGAAACCTTATATCAAATAGTCTATGATCCAGAATTCACTTATTTATTTTCTTTTTTATCACTTTTTATTCCCAATTAGTTTTTCGTGTTTGTTTTCTGACAATTTACAATTCTAATTCTCTCCCTCCCTTCTTCCTCTCCCCTCCCAAGATGACAAGTAATCAGATATAGGTTATATATGCTATTCATATTGCAATTCATATTGACATCATCATCATGTCATGAAAGTCAGCAAGCCTTTATTAAATACTTATCAGATTCCAGGCACTAGTACTTGTATTAGTGATCCATAAATATTCACTTACAGATTCCTGAGCAATGACTCTTATTGACACCAAGTACTGCCAATGTTTTCCTACTTTAACAATAATAATTTACATAACAAAGTTTATAAAGAATCATCTTAACAAATTCTGGTACTTGAGATGATGGGATGTTAGACAGAGAGAAAATTTTTCTTTTGCCTCAAAGTGAATTTTAGTTATCTTTTTCTCATTGTTTCAATGACCAAACACACAATAATATCCAGGAAATAAAACCAATAGCCACAAATAGTGTCCTTCCAAGGAAGGAATTAGGATTTTCAATATTGAGTGTTACTGTGTGCTAAATAAAGCCATGTGCAGAGTGATCCCTCTCTCCCTGCCCTTGGGGATCTAACAATGTCATATCATATATAATACATGTGCAAATGCACTTGCCTGTGCTGTTAGCTTTTGAGGGAAAGATTTCATTTTCTCTAGGACATGTAGTTTTTCTATTTAACTTCTTGTTAGATTCCTTAAAAAAAAGATTTAAAGACTTGTCACTAATAAATGCCATGGGGGAAAGACAGGTAACTAGTAACCAGAGATCTGGGGAAAATTAGAGTCTTCATTCTGCATGTTTGAACAAAGGAAAATATATTCTGCATGGAGTTTTCGCTTAGTAATTTATATGTGGCACAATCTCAAACTAAGACGTATGTATACAAACACAGAGTTGGGAACTTCTTGAGAAAGGTTTCTTGTACAGCCATTCTTCAATTGTTGTGAGGCATTTAGATTTTTGTGTACAGTTGCTGAATAATTTTTTTTTCTGTCTGTGCATAATTATTACATGAAATTTGCTTTTTTGCTCCTTTTTTCTTAATGTGATTGGGTTAAGAGGAAGAGAAAATAAATTTCTGTTCATTTTTTTCAATAGGTTGAGGTACTACAAATATAGTGTTTTGTGAACATTCATTTGAGTTTATTATGTAATTAGCTCTTCTTAACTATTTCACTTTATTAGAAGAGACCTTTCATGAAGCAGGATAAATCTGTAAATGTAATGTGAAAATAAAAATAAAAACAAAAACATCACAGTAAAACTGAAAATGGAAAAAGGATTCCCATGAAAGTGGGATTAAAGAATTTTTCCTTTTTATGAACCTTATTTGAGTTGCAGTTTCCCCCCCTAAATCTACATAATATGTTATTATCCTTATTTACAGGTTGAAAGGAAGCGCCATATTGGAAATGATATCGTCACCATTGTGTTCCAGGAAGGAGAAGAATCTTCTCCAGCATTCAAGCCTTCTATGATTCGCTCTCATTTTACACGTATCCTATTTTCTTTTGTTCAGACATACTCTTTGGAGCACCAAATACAAAAGTTTCTTATGCTTCTTATACTTGTCTTCTTGTGTTTACCATTATGGTTAGTTAATTCTGACAACTGGTTGTATTATACATTTTCATTTATTCATTTGATCTATTTAAAGGCATAATTTCCATATTTTAAAAAGTTGAAAAGTTTATTTAGTCCCATTGTTTCACCTTCTTATATTTATGATATCTTTGCTCTGTAATGAGATAGGTTAGAAGATGGGATGCAGTCATCTGATTCCTATACCCTCAGACTTCAGAGACATACCACCATTTATTAAAATCATGATTGAAAGCAAGTGGTTACGTTTATTCATTTTCCTGTCAAGCTCCATTGGTCCAAGAAAAAGAAGGGCCAAGCAGCTGTCACAAAGTCAACTCACTTCTGGCATCTTAACCACCAGCAGTATAGGAGTTACATACTCAGAATATTGAGAGCTTTAGCTCAGGAGAGAGAAGAGATGAGAAAGGAGTGACTGCTGACCAACTCTTCTTCTAAAAGCCTCAATAATATTTTGTTTGCTCTAGCAAGGACAAAGTCTGTTCATCATGGAAAAGCCTCCTACTTACTAAGTGTCACTGCTTGAACCTATTTAAATACTGGTGTCAATCTCTAACTTCATCAAGATGAGTATTGCCTTCTCTGGTTAAAAATGCCAACCAATCCACACCTGTGTATTTCTTGTTCATCTCTCTATAAAAAGAACATCAGAACTACAAACAACCTTTTAACCCTTTTCTGGTTCAGTTGTCATGGTACATCAGCTTCCTGGCATACTATTGAATAGAGCACATTAAAAATGGGAGGAATTAAATCATCCAAGAAACATATGACTCTTTAGCTCTTCTGAACCCCCTTTTTTTCCAACCCCTACCTTCCACCTTAAAATGACAGAAGGGTGGTAAGGGCTAGGCAATGGGGGTTAAGTGACTTGCCCAGGGTCACACAGCTAGGAAATGTCTGAGGCCAGATTTGAACCCAGATCTCCTGTCTCTGGGCCTGGCTCTCAATCCATTGAGCTACCCAGCTGCCCCTTCTGAACATTTTTTTTACTGCTCTGCCACCGTCAGTGCAGAAGAAAGCTGCAGAATAAAGTTGTTTTGGACTATCAGTTTCATAGTCACCATAACCAAAAACCTTACAACTTGTAACCAGTCATCTAAGGATGAGTCTCTCTGGAATTTCTCAGACATATCTTCATAGAATAAAAATAGTTGATCATTGAGTAAAACCTTTCTAGCTTGGTAATAACACCTATCAGATCTTGGATGACACTGGCATGGCCTTGAAGGACTCCATCAAAATACGGTGTTTCTGGGAGAACTATTACAAGGCAAGAGATGGGGTAAAAAAGTTGGAGTGGGAGCAGTTATGGAGGAAAAGAATTTTTCTTAATTTCCTACTTGAAATGTGAGTAAATATGGGCATTGTAATGTGTTTAGAATATTATTATTCTTTGAGGGATCTCATCCCTTTCATAGCATTGTTTCCATTCATCTGAGCTGGGTTTGTTTGTTGTTTTTTTTATTTTGTTTCAGAGCCCAGTTTAAGCATCACTTTCCATTTGCTCCCCAAGCTTATTATGCCTCCACCCTAAAATTACTTTGTGTTTATTTTATCATTGTTTTACATATTTATATGCTTAAAGTTGGTTCCTCCAACATAAGCTTCTTGAGAACAAGAATAATTTCATTTTTGTCTTTGTATTATCTCCAGTTCCTGGTATACAATATTTGCTTAACAAATGCTTGTTGATTAATTTATTGTTCATTGATAATATGGCTTCTATCAAGAATCATCATTAAACTTTTTCTGACAGATTTAGAAGTATTGTAAATTCCTTCCTCATAGAATGGGCCTTATCAAAGCTGCTGTAGAGACTTAACAGTCTTGTTTCCCTGAACCACTACTTTCCTCCATCTGTTTGAAAATAAAATTGCTGTCACAGTTCAAGTATGTGAAGATTGAATTATATGAAGTGTTAGGCAGAAGAGTGGCTACTATCACCATATCCTGTTTTTCATCAGCAGTAATTTTTCTAAGTACAAACTGATCATTGATATCATTTAAAATCACTGATTAATTTCTTTAACAAACATGGCAGATATTTTTGCCTTAGTGAGGTATAATCAACAAAATGACAACTTCAGGTAAGTTTTAACTTTAACCTAATTGTTTTCTTTATTTCTTACATTTATACTTTTTTCTTACACTTATTCTTGAATTTGATATTGCCTTTAGTCAGATTCTTGCTATTAAAATGTCTTAAGCCATTGACTTAATTCCTACTACAATGATTGCATTTATTTGGAATAACCACCAAGTATAGTGACTTTTAATTGGAGCCATCATCTCTTTGGGAAAGGAAAGCCTATTGAAGGCAGTCCTTTACAGTCTCATTCTTTGGACACAAAGCAACTATGTTTCAAGAGATTGTTGCAGTTTAAAATGAGAACATTGACTTGGCTAGAGTTGGCTTTCTTTTCCATATGGTTTATCCTTGTTGTATTAGCCTTTCATTGTCACATTTTTAATTCTTTAAGGAGTTGAGATTTTGTCTGGGTGGTTTGGTGATTCTCTACTGATACAGACCATACCTGACTCCTCTTATGCCCTTAGTGGATAGTTGAATTAGTTGCTGTGGCCAAAGTAAATTATCACCTGATGATCAACCTCTTGGGAATTAATTTACCATATTTACCTCAACTAACCCTCAGATAATAGGCATGTGTTTGGATCTATACTTGAAGCCCTTCTACCTTAGTAGGCACTGTCCAGGGTTGAGTTTCATGCCACAACCTCCAGATATGAGATATCAGAGGAAAACATTATTAAAGCATTATTATAGTAAAGTAATAATATTTATTGAACACTTAAAAGCAATATAATTATAGGTATTCAATAAATGTTTGGTTGAATTGAATGGATAGAATCACTGAATGTAGAAAAAGATACTATCTATGCCCCAAAGTAACATGTCATTTGGAATAGGAAATAGAGGTGTGCTCCAGGCCCTCCAGAAGACCCAGAAGACATAATCATATAAATCACATTAAAAGGACATTGGACCAATTAGTGGTTTGAGACAGTAGTAGAAAACATGCTAAATGTCTTGGGCGCTGAAGACCTGGTTTGGAATCCTTGCTTCTATATTTACTATCTATATGACTTCTGACGAGTCACTTCTCTGCAAGACTGTTTCCTCCTCTGTAAAACAGGAATAATCATCCTTTCACTAGTTCACTCTCAGAGTTTAAGGAAAGCTATTCATAAACCTGAAAGTCCTATATGATATGAGTTGTTATTTTTAGCATAACAAATTCTGGTGTGTACAGTCAGTGCTTTAGAGAAAAGGGGCCCAATTAATTGTACAATGTTCTTTCCATAGGCTGAAAATATTTTCAGAAGAAAGTGTGCCCCTTTTTGGCCCGCCCTTGCCATCCCCACCTGTGTTTACAGATCACCAGGAATTCAGGGACTTTTTGCTAGTGAAATGTAAGTTTCTTTTTTGAGGTCCTTTTGGAAGTCTTATTTGGTCTAGGTCGCCATGTATTTTGCCATTTTATCTCATGAGACTTCACAAGGAAACTTCATCCCTCTTGTGCATCTCCATGCATCATATGAACTTTTAGTAAAGTAATTTTAATTTTCTGCTGCTGTTCTGTGGGTGTTTTGCTGACTTACTTCTCCCATTGTCCTATCCATGCAGAACATCTTGCCCTTTTACCTTTCCATTACCTCTTCTCTGCCCTTTGTTCATTAAGTCATGTATCTCTCTTTATACTTGGTCCTCAAATTTGTCCATCTCTGTGTTTTTACTTTGGTGTATCACTCTTTGTGGATATATTGAGGGCTTAGCAAGGGGACAGGGAGTAGAGAATGGTGTAAGAAGATTGTGACTGAGTTTGAGATTATGAGGAGTTCCTGATTAGAACCCGATCCAAAATCAACTAATGTGTATGATTATTTGTCAGTGGTGAACTGACTCAAATATAGATCTTATAAATTGTATTCTATATTTACTGGTATGTTTTCTCCTTCATGAATTTTGCTCAGCCTCCCCTTTATAAAGGTTAAACATGTGACTTCTTTCCCCTATAATTTCCTTCCTGATAGACTGCCTAATGTGGCATCTTGGTGTAAAAGATAGGAATGGCCCTGTTTATTAAAAGTAGAAGAAAAGGGGATTTAAAGAAATATTAAGATCAGAAGATTTAGATTTTGAAGGTACTTTAGAAATCATTCAGTTCAACCCCTTTATTTTATAGAGGGGGAAACTGGGGTCTAAAGAAGGTAAGAAACTCATTCAAGATCCTCAAGTTATATGAGCAGAATTAAGGTGATTAACTCAGGCTCTCTGCCTACAAAACTAATATTTTTTCCACTATTCCATCTTGCAAGCCCATTTGAGGATCTTCTTACCAAGCCTTTAAAACTTCTACTAATATTTTATTCTTTAAGTTTCAAAACTAGAAACTATTTTCCTGAATAATTTGAAATCATTCTCTTTCTCACCATTCCCTTATTTCATACCTATTCCTTCCCTAGTCAAGTTCTCATCACCTCTTTATCTTGAACTTCTGCAGTAGTTTCCTATTAGTCACCCAACACCCAGACTATCCTCACTGCCATCTGTCTTCAATAATTGAGCCAAATTAATATTCCCAAAGCAGAGGTTTGACTGTTGATCTCCTGCTCAAGAAGCTTCAGTGACTCCTTATTGTCTCATAATATAAAAATACAAACTCTTCTGTTTGTCATGTTAAGTTCTTTATATTGTTATTCTAGCCTCTTTTTCCAGGCCAATCACATATTATTCCCCCTTATATACTCTAAACTTCAACTAAAATGGCCTTGCTCTTCCTCTTATATGATTTTCCATATCCTTTCTCCATGCCTTTTGCACCCCAGTACCTGGAATTTTCTTATTCCTCACAATCTTTCTTCTGAGAAACCCCTTCCATCTAATTTATGTATTTCAGTACATGTTTTGACAAAAATTAAAGAAAACACTAGAATATTCAATATGGTCTATAAAGTATTATTAGGGGAGTTCATAATTTTGTTTTCTAGAAGTTTGCAGTTAACTGCATTGGCATCAATTTTCTGTCTATTGCTAAAACAAGCGATAGTTGTTCCAGGTTATTTTTCTCAGATCTGTTGCTTAAAGTGGAGATTACCCAATAGAAAGTAGTTGGTTTTTTTAAAAACTTGATTTTTATTAAAGTGACATTCATAATGTGTGATTTGCAGTAAACCTCTACCTATCCAACTAAGAGAATGAATCCTTTTGGGTGGCCGAATATACCAAAAAGCTGCACACTGCTGTCACATTTATCTTCTTACAATGCACCACTTTGTTCAGTCTCCCTTTCCATCCTATCTTCCATTATCATCTTGGTGACTTTAAGATCCACATTGATAATCTTTTCAACTTTATGGTTCCTCAACATCAGTTAATCCCAATAGCCTTGATTTCAGTAGACCACTTATATAATTGTACCATCAACTTCACCAATATTTGAAATTGCTCCACTCCTAAAATCTTCTGAAATCCCTTTCAAAGTATATACTATTTAGTTTTTCCAACTCTCCCACTCCTTCAATTGGATAAAATTGGGATCAATACTCATTATAACCTCTGTTTCTTCACTATTTCTTTATTTTCCTAGTCTAACACTCCAGTTTTTGTCTTTCTTACCTCATTACTCTGCCCAAACTGCATAGTTAACTATTTCAGTAATGTGTTCAACATATCCCTCCACTCTCTCACCCCCTTGGCTTCCTCCTGTTCCCATTATACTAGTTCCAAATCTTTCATTGTCCTCTCTTATTTTGCTGATATTCCTAAAATGCTGCTGGAGGTAGCCATGATTTCAACTGATCCAAATTCAAGTTACTTAACCCCTAGTAGCCCTTCCTTACTTTTTTGCAAACTTTTTATTTGTTTCTCAAAAACTCCCTAGTACATTTCCCCTAGTTTATGTGGTAATGATTTTCTCTAGTCATTGCCCCATCCCACTGGTGGCCTGCCCCTTACTTTTAGCAGATTACTTCACTTCTTACTTTACTGAAAAGATCAAAGCTACCTAATATAGGCACTTTTACACCTCTTCCCCACCTCAGCACTTCTCTCTCCTCACATGATCTTTTTCTCCACTCCTATTAAGCTTCTTGGCTTATATAGTATAGAGACTTTATCTTCATCCTTTTTTTAAACATTAAGATAGTCTTCTGTTTTCTCTCCTGTGACACTTCCAGTTTTCTTTATACTATCTCAGAGAGATGCTTCATAGAAATTCAGCAGTCACATCCATCAGTTCTTTCAGTGCCCTGGGATGTAGTCCATTCAGGCGTGGTATTTTGAATTGATTGAGGGAAACAAGTACTGTCTTACAGTCTCTATTTATATTTCATTTCAGTTTCCTAGTAACCACTTCCCCCTCCCTGCAATCCTTTCCAGTTTTAAAATCAATCTTGGTAAATAAAACAGAAGTAAAATAGACATTGAGTAGTTCTGCTTTCCTTAAATCATCTTCTATCATTATCTTATTCATTCTAAATAGCAATGTTATCCCTTATTTTATGTTCTCCTTACCTCACCAATTTTATTTTTAAAGCCTTCTATATTGTCACTGACATCCATAACTATGAACTGGAGATTATAATACCTACTCGGCTGAGCTTACAGGACCATTCTGAGGCTCAAATGAAATTATGATTCCAAAAACTCTTTGAAAACTCTGAAGTGGCACTCATACGTAAGGTGGTATTAATTGACTGATATTGGGTTAACTATCAGGTTATTTTTATTGCTCTTAAGCCAAGTCTGCTTAGCTGTGTTTGTGCATCTGATTTTTTTTAACCAAAATGTAAAACATTATGACATTATTTTTCATACCTCAGGGACCTATGGTTTCATTGGTATAAGTATGCCGTCCACTAATGCAGATAATGATCCGTCTATACAAGAGCAGATTTGAACCCAGGACCCTCCTGTCTCTTGGCCTGACACGTAATCCACTGAGTCGCTCAGCTGCCCTCTCTATACATGAGCGGACTGTTTGAATGTTTTGACTCGAAAGAAAAAAATCTCTGACTAGGTTTCCAGTGATAAATATCTGTGTATTTAGATAGACTGCCTTTTAGATAACATGGAGTTTCTGTACTGATACTCAAAGCCTTTCTAGTCCAATTATAACTAACAGAGCTTTTGCTTCACTGGTATAGCCTTCAGAAGCTCAGCATCATTGCTACACTGTGATGAGGCATCAAAGAAGGATCTTAGTAGAAGAAAACTTTACATTTAGTTCCATTAAGTGTCATTTGGTTGGCTCAGTTCCTTTCAGTAATGACTGAATGGGTATAATTTCTATGCTCCATGAATTTACAATATAATAAGAAAAGTGGCATATTAAAGGCACCTAGAGGGAAGAGTAATATCATTGAATTAAAGGGAATTCATTGGGGAAAACTTTCAAAAGGAGGCAGTCTTTCTATGTATTTGTGTTGTATCCCTCAGTAGAATGTAAGCTCCTTGAGGGCAGAGAGACTTTTGTCTTTCTCTTTTGTCTCCAGCACTGAATTTAGTGTCTTGTACATATTAAGCACTTTCAATATTTGATGGGTTTTTTGAGTATCTAATTTCTGATTTATTATTTTGGGTTCCCTTTTGAATTTGTTTTTTGGTTTGTTTGGTTTTTTTTAGTAATTAATGGTGAAAAAGCTACCTTGGAAACTCCAACATTTTCCCAGAAACGACAACGAACTCTAGATATGTTGATTAGATCTTTATATCAGGATCTGATGCCAGATCTGCACAAGGTAACACATGGCTCTCTTCCTTCATGTAAGAACTGTTAGTTGAGCAGAACTTCAGAAAGAGGAATTCAAGAAAATAAGTTTTGTTTTAGAAAAGTTGACTGGTTGCCTTAATTCTTAAAATTATAATTGATCAATGGCTGTAAGTGGCCTAGAATTCTACATAGGCTATCAGAAAGAGCAGTAATGGTGTATTTTGTGATAAGAAGTCCTCAAATAAATTTGCAATCACATCAATATGAACATTCCTGCTAATGACAGAAACCTATTGATGTCAAGTGGACAGTGCAGTGGAATACATGGGCTATCAGTTATGCCTCACTTTTGCCAAATCACCAGCCTATCTTTTTAAAAATTATTATTATATATTTCTTTGATGGTTTCTTTTACTCAATCATTTCATCATTATTTTTTATGTGTTGTAGCTTGCCCAAACCACCATATACCTATCCACTACCCTTTGAGTGATATGTGTTAATTCTTTGAGTAATATGTAGTGTTCTGTGGCTCACAGATATACAATAATCAATATAAGATTGATATTAAAAAGACTATTGTTTCTGGCAGAAGTTTGGAAGTTTGAAGGAGCCTTACAATTTCCCAAAGGCAATCTGCCTGTTCTTCTCTTCTTCAATTATGGGCCCAACTCATCCATTTGCACTGTCTATCTGAGACATTTCTACTGATGGACAAGTTCTGTATATTTTCCAACTCACCACATGTCATAATCTGGATCATAAACATTCCTCATCCATTTAGCTTTTCCTGTGTGAATGGTTAAGCTAAAATCTTTTGAATGATTATGGCTCCTGTCCAGGAGGTTGTGCAGTATTCTAGGACTCCTGATAACTAGCGCAATATCACCTTCAAAAAGAGCATCTCTAGCTCCTCATCACCTATAGGGAATCTTTGTTTAATTTTGACATGCTAGATCGCCTCTATAACAACGACAAATACTTTTGGCTAGATTATATCTCCTTGTTTTATTCCTTATTTTATACCAACAAATCATAATTGTGTTTACTATAAATTAAGATAATTTATATTTTAAAGATTTTAGCCTATGAAAAATAAGATAGGATTTAAAATTGGAAGAGACTTTGGAGTTCTATGGTTTATTGGAAAGAATGCTAAACTTGAAGTCAGGAGACTTTCAAATGTTCCCATATGATTCTGAAACTAAGCATGGGAAGATAGGTGATTTACTTCTCTTCTTTTGGCCTCAGTTTTCTCATCTGAAAAATAAGGATAATATTTGTATTACTTAAATTACAGGGTTATTTTCTAGAAAGGACTTTATGAACCTTAAATTATTGTAGAAATGTGGGTCATTTATTGTTGCTATTATTATTAAATAATTCTATTCTTGGTGGTTACATTGCCTCATTCATTTGATTGCAAGTAAGCCAGTATCAGATCAGCTTATGGCACTGGATACTTGCCCCTTCTTTTAACTATTGACTGCAAGACTTCACTGCTATCAGTATGTTATCTATACTTTGTGATCTTTCCCCACTTCTCAGATCAGAGGGTCACTTGAATCCCTACATACAATGAAGGGGAAAAATTGCCCAAATACACATAGGCTTGGTATAAGATGGAATTTAGGGTCTGATCCCAGCTCTGCTAATAGTAGCGATAATTCAAAGGAAATATAATAAGCAGAGACCTAGGACAAGACCTTAAAATATTTTTCTCAACTAGTCTTTATAACATCATGGGATTTAGAGCTGGAGGGAATGTTAGGGATCATGTAGTCCAACTTTCTCTTTATATAGATAGACAAAACTAAGGTCCAGAGAAGTTAGGTCACACTAATATGAAGTAGCAGAACCTGAACCCAGACCTCTACATTTTTATCCTAAAGTCTGCACTCTTCCTTCCACACTACACTGACTTGTTTCCTTTTATTTAGAACATGCTTAATAGACGATCTTTTAGTGATGTCTTACCAGAGTCACCCAAGTCAGCACGGAAGAAAGAGGAAGCCCGTCAGGCAGAGTTTGTTAGAATCGGACAGGTAAGTTTCATTTAGAAATGATTTCTACGTGAGGGCAATCTTTCAAATTGAGTATTCCAAAATGTCTGAAACTTTAGTTTCTTGTTATTTTAATGCTTATATAAAATAGCATAGGCCATCAAAGTGGGTCACCTTTAGGATTACTGTAGGTGGTGAAGTAAGATAGACTTCAAAAGTCATATATGATGGTAATCATAACTGTAAATGGAATGTAAATGTAAAACTCACCCATAAAATGGAAGCAGATAGCAGAGTAGATTAAAAACCAGAATCCTATGATATGTTGTTTACAAGAAACACATTTGAGGCAGGTAGACACAGACAGACTAAAGGTAAGGGGATGGAGCAAAATCTACTGGGCTTCATCTGAAATAGAAAAAGCAGAAGTAGCCATTATGATTTCAGACAAAGCTAAAGCAAAAATAGATCTGATTAAAAGAGATAAAGTAGTTAATTACATCTTGATAAAAGGTTGTATGGACATTGAAGTAATATCAGTACTTCACATATATGCATCAAATAGTATAGCCTCCAAATTTTTAAAGGAGAAACTAAAGGATTTTAAGGAGGAAATAGACAGTAAAACTATACTAGTGGGGGACCTCAACCTTTCCCTATCAGAACTAGGTAAATCTAACCAAAAGTCATATGTTGCATCTATGTTTGTAATGTTAGATACAATGTTGCATCTAATAGTATGGATACTATGTATATGAAATGGACTTCATGTTTTTATTACATGTATATGTATAAGGAGGGAGACAGGCATATAGTAAATACAGTACTTAAAAAATAATAATAACAATTCCTATTTCCATAGGGCTTTAAAACTAATAAAGTGCTTTCCTCAATATCACCTCAAGTTATTATGTCATCCTATATCTCTTTGTTCTGTCACTTCTAAATTTCTAAAAAGGCATGTATACACTTACTACTTATATTTCCTCACCACACATTCATAGCTCAATCCCTTAGTCTGATTTCTATACCCCAAATCTCACTAAAACTACTCTCTCATTGGTAGCCATTGGCCTCTGAGCTGTCCAATACAATAGCCTTTTTTCACTTTTTAACTTCCTTGATTTTGCTTTTGAATTTGACATTGATTCAGTACTCCCTCCTTCTAGACCTTGTCTCTTTCCTTGATTTTGCCAACTCTACTCTTCCTTGTTCTCCTCCTACAACCTACCCGACTATTTCTTCCCCTTCTCTGGTTCATGAGTATACTTCCAAGACTCTGCCTTAGGCCTTTCTTCTTTTCTCTCTATATTCTCTCAATGAGTTCATAAGTTCCCATGTATATCGTTCTCTCTGCGAAGATGACTCCCAGATCTCTGTAACTAGCCTATCTCTTTCCTTCACTCCAGTCCCATGGTACCAACTATCTATTGAACATTTGAAAAAAGGATTTCCTGTAGGCATCTCAAACTTAGTGCATTCAAGATAAAATTCATTGTGTTTCAACCACTAATCCATCTCTCTTCCTAGCTTCCTAATTTTTTTTAACCAAGATACCACAATCCTTCTACTGACTTATATTCACAAACTCAAAGTCTTACTCTGTTATCCCCATAGCCAAACACAGTCTTATAAATTCTTTCTTTCCAATATCTCTTGCATCCACCCTTTATCTCTACTCATATGGCCACCACTCTAGTTCATACCCTTATCACCTTTAACCTAGACCATTCCTAATTAGACTAACCATATCAAGATCCTCCTCCCCACCCCACCCCCATCTTCAATGCATCTTCCACACAGCTTCCAAAGTAATAGTCTTTAACTGTAAAACTAAATATGCTACTTCTTTGCTCAGAAAGTTCCAATGACTCCCTCTTACTTCTAGGATAAAATATAAACACATCTACTTAGCATTTACATCCTTGTTTTAGTCCACCTTTGCAGACTTATTACATATTACTCTCCTTCACACTCCATGGTCTAGCCAAATTGAATTTCTTTCCTTTTCCTCACACAAGATGGCCCATATCTGTTCTCCCATATTCCATCTCTCTTCCCATGAGTCTGTTTTCCATACCTCTAATGTACTTCCTCATTATCTCCACCCTTTATATTCTCTAGTATCCTTCAAAGCATAGATCGGCCATCACCTCCTATATGACTTTTTCTTAACCCTCCCAGCTACTTACCCGCTCCAAATTACCTTTTATGTATTTTATATATTTTCTATTTAATTGTTTATGTTTTTATTATTTGCCCTGATAAAATATAAGTTCTTTAAAACCCTGCATATATAGTAGGAATTTCATAAATGTTGATTAATTGATCACTCATACCTTAGTATTCAGCATTTTTTTTCTCTATTTTCTTACTTTTAGATCTCATGGGCTCCCATGGATTCAATTATCACATCTCTACCAGTGATTTTTAAATCTACATATCTAATATAATCTACAACTCTACAATACAGTAGAATGTAAGCTTCTTGAGGCCAGGCATTATTTTTTTTTTAATTTCTGTCTTTGTATCCCTAGCTTAGCCTAGCACCTAGCACAATGTCTTAAACATAGTTGGCTTCATTGAAGTGAATTGAATCTACCTCCCAACTTCTCCCTAGAGCTTCAATCTCATATCTCCAGCTGGCTGAAAAATTCTTTCACCTGAGTGACCCACCAGTGCTTTAGATTTCATATGTCCAGTACTGAATTCATCCATCTCCTTCCAGAAACCTGATCTGCCCCATCTTCTTGGTTTCTCTGAACCACCATGCTCTCAGGCACCCATACTCAAAACCTCAGTATCATTTTTGACTTTTCTTTCTCCCTGTCAATTCTTTCTCTTTTCCATTTCTTGCATTATTCCCAATATTCTCCACTCATGCTTTAGGTGCCTTAATTCAAGCCTTCATCATCTTTCACCTAGATCAGTTTAATAGCCTCCTGTCCACAGTTTACTCAGTTCCCTGTCTCTGAATTTTTCCCCAGTCAGTTGACTGATCACTTCAGCATCTTCCTCTGGCCTGTAGAAGATCCCTTTGCTTGATATTCAGGGTTATCAACAGCCTTGTTCCAACTCACCTCAGAATACATCTAATATACTCTTTTAAGTTTTAGCCAAATTAAACTAATTGTTTCCGTAGTTTATCTTGCCACCTCCTGGCCTTAAATGCTTTCTCACAAATGTGAGTGAGATAACTCTTTACATCCTAGAGTGTTGAATCCCTTTTTTTCCTTCTAAGTCTTAACTCACATAACACCCCATTTGTTTTCCTCAGCTAAAAGTAATCTTTCCCTCAAATCTAGCCCAATATCTAGATTTACCCATTCCTTCAATCACATCCTAATTTTTTAATACTTACATCACTTAGACCCTCCAGTGATGGCAAACCTTTTAGAGACAGTGCTGGATCCTGCCCCCACCTCACCCCCCAGACCAAGTGCCATGACTGTTCTCCCTCAGAGACTAAGTGCTGTGCCCCTCCCCCTCACATGCTGGGTAAGCTACCCACCTGCCCACCCCACACAGGGGAGAGAGAAACACTGGACTTCTGGGCAGAGGGGTGGGTGAAGTGAGGAATGTCCTTAGCAAGTATAAAGAGGGGGAAGGGAGTGGCCCAAGTACTCTGCTTCCCTACAGCTCTGCCACCTGTGAGCTGCCCACCTTACCCCCCCATGTGCTCCCATTTGCTGCTGGGCAGAGGGATGGGAAATGAAAAAAATGTCATCAGGCACAGTGGAGAGGGGGAAGGGAGCAGCTCCACCCAAGTCCCTCTGCCTTTCTAGTAACAAACTCGGGGGGGGGGGGGGGGGGGAGGGAGAAGGGAAGCCGTGTGCCATGTGTTCACCATCACTACTCTAGTCTTATAATATGCTTCTTGAGGATAGTGACTACATCTTTTTTTTTTCGCATCTTCCTATCTGTGGCCCAGAGTACAATATCTCTCAGGGATTAGGTACATCATAAACATTTTTTAGATTGAGAGGCACTAAGGTATTAATGCATACAGATTAATTGAAACATTTAAGTTAACAATACATTGGTAAGAGATTGTGACCACTTAAAACTTGCTAGAAAATTACTATTATTCAAATTCAGTAAGACAACATTATGGGACATTGGAATACCTGAGCCTAAAATTACCTCTCTTTTGATGAATGGAAAGACAATTGAACTGGAGCCAAGTTCAGAGTCCATACTTCCCAGATTTATAACCTTGGGCAAATTACTTAGCCTCTCCAAACCTCAGTTTCCCTTTCTGTAAAATGGAAATAATAATTTTTGCCTTACTTCCCTCAGAGTTGTCATGAAAATTTAAATGAGGTGATGGCTATGAAAGTACTTTGTTGAACTGAAAAGCACTGTGTAAATGCCAGCTGTTGTTATTGTGCAAATTATAGCTGTTTATCCTTCTGTCATAAATCTGAATTTGAACACACCTTAAATGAGCTATCTGTCCTGTTAAGGCACTGAAACTGAAAACTATCGTGAGAGGGGATGCTCCAACTAGCTTGGCAACTTCAGGTCTCTGTAAAAAAGAGGTGAGTTGATAATATTTCATTCTAGTCTGCATTGTACTCATTAAGGTTATTTAGGGAACATAAATTTTTGTTGGAGTGAAAGATACATATGTTCCTGACACAGGATTAGAAATGATTCAGATATCATACAGGCTAGAAGTTGAATGAATTATCAGAGGCAATTCAAACTGTTTGTTTCCACTTCTGGCTACTGTTCCCCCATATGCTTTCCTCTTATGTTCTTCCTGTGGCCTGCCCAGATAATAAGAGTTTATCAGAGCACTTTGTCTGGACTTCCGTAAACATACAACACTCCCCCTTCTGTCACAGTCATCCATGACTTTTCCCTAACTGTTAGACTATAAATTTCTGTAGGGCTGGGATTATGTCTTATTTGTTTTGTTTTTGTTTTTATCCCTGGCACCCAGTGCCAGGACTAATAAGTGCTTGTTGGCATTAAACAGATATCCTTCTTAAGTCACTCTCCTCCTTAAGTATGTCTTCTTGCTTCCTTTTGCTTGTCATATCAAGACTTCAGACCCTAATAAACACAGTAAAGTCTGTCTGTTTGAGTTGCCTCTTCTCTGCATGTGCTTTTGTATGCTAAACATAACTGAGCTGTCAGGAAGGCTGTGACACATCTCAAAACAACCAAACCTGGAGTAGCACTGAGAGACGCATGTGATTCTTCAGGAGTCCTCATTCTGTGAGCTATAGTCACATAAGCTGTTAATATTTAGACTTAGCCAAGTCTTAGTTTTGTGTAGTAAGGATACAACTTGGACTAAGGGCAAAATCCTCTTCTGCACATTGGTAACAACTTAATCATGAAATATGAATTAAACTCTCATTAGAAGCAGGCACTGCCTTTACTAAAGAGTATTCTTTAGTATTCTATAGATTCTTTTCTCTGTCATCCAATCCCTATACTCATCAGAAGACCAGTCCAAAAAGGGCATCTCACCAATTAAAACTTCATTTTTCGTATTTGGCAATTGTCTGATTTTGCAGAGGGAATTTTACATATGGAAAATATAATTGCTTTATCTTCCTGAAAATACCTCCACCTTGAGGCCTGATGATAATATGAATTAGCTCCTCAGTGACTGCTTCATTTTTATTGCTATAAAAGTACACATATGCATATGTAAGTGTTCCATATTTTTGTATACATCTGGAAACTATTCTAGGACATCTGTGTCTCAACACAAGCAGGAATAAAGATTCAGCATTACAATTTGGCTGAGTAATCAAATCAGCCCCAACCTTTGGGGTTTGGACATTCAGAACCTAAGCATATGATTTGAAAGTTAATTATTCCCTGCCCCCCAAAAAAAGAAAATTATTAACCCTTTCAGAGCCTCTTGAACAGCTGTGATATGATTTTCTCCCATCCTATATTAGACTAAAGGTAGGTATAGTAGCAACATGAGAAGTGATGCTGTCAGAAATGAAACTGAGTGTCCAATTTAAGGAAAACAATCTATGCAGTGCATATATTCTATGTGAAGTAATATAGTTATTTTCATGGGCCCATTTCCTGTAAGCATTGCT
This sequence comes from Monodelphis domestica, assembly GCF_027887165.1. Taxonomy (NCBI): domain Eukaryota; kingdom Metazoa; phylum Chordata; class Mammalia; order Didelphimorphia; family Didelphidae; genus Monodelphis; species Monodelphis domestica. The sequence goes on from NC_077227.1 coordinate 430,341,691, forward strand.
AATTTTCTCTTGTAGATTCTGTAATGTTAAATTGGTCAAGAAACAGTATTATGGAAATAGAATCAAGCTCATGAGTGATGTGTGGTTTGATATTTTTGCTGAATCAGCAACACAGGAGGCAGACCTTTTTAAATAACTAATATTAATAGCTAACATATAGTGCTTTAAGATTTACAAAGTACTATACATTCACTATCTCACTTAAAACAAAGCGGTGGGATATAATTTTGAAAGCCAAACATCTTTTCATCTCCCCTTGAAAATGTACATCAGTTAGTCTAACTTCAAGGGGAAAGAGAAACACTCTTCATGTAGTAATTTTTTTGTAATATTTTGACTCCCCCGAAACGTGAAATGAGTTGTGACAATATAGGAAAATATTTTTCACAGTCATAGAAACATGTTAATAGATTTCTTTTAATGAATTAATTGAAAGGAGTTTTGCTCCTTGAGAGAATTAACAAATTCCTGATCCTTTTTCAATCTTGAAGTGTTCAATAAGGGCATCTGTGTTACTGTTTCAGCCATGGTACTGAACATTTCCATTGACAAGCCATGGTTTGATTTTTCGGGTGCACTTACTATTCAATGCTTGTATTGTCTTGTAGCCTTGGGAGTCCCAGTGTTTCTGCAGTAATTTTCCTCATGAAGCTGTATGCGCAGATTCCTGGGGCCAGGCCTTGCTGGTCTCTACAGATGCTGGCGTCTTGCTAGTAGATGGTTAGTGAGTAGCTGCTCCTATAATTGTCTATATTTGTGTGACAGAATTTGACAATGATGAATGTGATTCATTTTAGGTTATTAACCTACTTTGTACCATAGTGAGATTAGCAAAGAGTCAAATGAAATACAAAGTGGAAAGAACTCTTGCCCTAAAGTCAGACACACAAGATTTAAGTCTCTACTCAGGGCCTTACTGGATGATCTTGAGCAAGTCATTTAACTAATGATCTAGTGGAAAGAGAACACTAGAATTGGAACCAGAAGACCCAAGTTTGAATTTTGACTCTGCTATTTGCTACTTATGTGACCTTAGGCAAATTATTCAGCCTCTGGTTTTCGGTTTCCTTGCCTATAAAATTAGTTGGACTAAATGGTTCCAAATTTTCCTTTCATGACTCAACTTTTTATAAAATTCTATAAATTCTCATTTTCTTATTTAAACTGATTTATTTTGAAAATAATATCAAGAAATCATAGCTGAAATTTATAAAACACCAGCTAATGCATTCATAAACTTTGTGTCAAAGACTCTCACAATGTGAAAGATACAAGAATGCTTCAGAAGATTTGTGATTTCTCTCATTACCTCCCCCTCATTATCCTCTACCTTTCCCTACACTGAACCCAGAAAAATCACTATCACTAACTTCTCTCAGAAACACAGAATTGACAATATCAAAGAAAAAGGAAAGTTTTATCAATTGCCAAAATGATTTTCCTAATGCTCCAGTCTTGAGACAGTCGTGTCACTACCCCCCCCCCATATGCAGTGGGGAGGGGGTCCCTATTCCCTCCAGGATTAAATACAATATCCTGTGTTTGACATTAAAAGGTCTTCATAAGGGTGCAGCTGGGTGGCTCAGTGGATAGAGAGCCAGGCCTAGAGTTAGGAGGTCCTGGGTTCAAATGTGACCTTAGATACTTCCTAGCTGTGTGACCCTGAGCAAGTCACTTAATCCCAATTGCCTAGCACTTATGACTCTTCTGCCTTACAACCAATACATAGTATTGATTCTAAGACTGAACGTAAGGGTTTGGGGGGGAAAAAGTCCTTCATAACCTAGCCCCTGCAGTATTCCCTCTCATCTTATACTCCCCCAAGTAGTCTTAGATCCAGCTACATTGGTCTCCAGCCCTTCCTGGCACAGAGGCTCCCTCTTGACTCCAGGCCTTTTTTAGGCCATCTCCCATCTCCCTGGGCTTCCTGGGTTTATTATTGCCCAGTTATCCTATCACTGATTTGTTAGCCTGTTGTCTCACCACTGAGATCAGGGACACCCTGAGGGCAAGGACTGACTTGCCACCCCACCCCCGCACATCATAGATGCTTAACAAATGCTTATTTACTGACTTAGAAAACTTTGGAAAATAATGGAAACTTCCTCATGAGCTTCCTCATGAGCCAGAAGGGACTGTGATCCTCAGCCTCTGTGGTGTCCAGCTCTCCTGTAGTTCCAGGATCGCCCAGCAGGTGTCGCCAGACGCCGGCATGGCCATCGCTCCCTTGTCCTTTGGAGCTAGCGTTCTCTAGCCCTCTCAGCCCTGAAGAAGGGAAATCTCCTGTTGTTTTTGTCTGGCAGGAAGAGTATCCTGGCAAAACACAGCCAGCGGAACTAGATTAAAATGTAATTGGGAAATATTTAACAAAGTAAATAAAAATACAGTAGAACATGTGAATATGCCCTCAAGAAACTTAAGTCCAATAAGGGAAGACGAAACACAGACCACACACGGTGAAAGAGGGGTGGGGGGAGGAGGGCGGTAGGTAAGGATGAAGGATCGCAGGGTTGATGTCTGGAAAGTCAGGAGCACAGCTAAGAGGAGGAGAGAAGGAAGGTCGCTCCCCAAAATGGAGGCATCACTAGGAACTCACTGAAGGCAGGTGGGATGCTCTAGATTTTGGAGGCACAGTGGAAAAATTAGAAGATTTGGCATGCCAGCCTGAATTCAAGGCTCACTGAAGACATGCTATCTATGGAATGAACCCTGGGCAAGTTATTTAACTGCTTGGTGACCCCCTAGACAACTCTCTGAAACTATAAATTAAAGGACAACTATTGAGCTGCTTTCATAGAGAGTTCCCTACACCAATTAAATCACAAGTCCCCATACCCAAAACAAAATCTGCAGAAGAGCTCATCAGTGACCCCTTAGCTAGATTCTGAGATTTTATCTGAAACTAAGATATATTCAATCACTTTCTCAGAGACTGCTCTGCCTCCTTCAAATTGTTATATAGCTTTCCATATCCTAAATAATAATATATTTCTGAGGATATAGGATCTTAGAAGTCCAGTTCGTGAAGATTATGGAAATAAGCAGGAATACCACAGGATAAGAGTACATAAAAAAATTAGTGTTTGTACTTTGCTCCCATGTGTGACAGGGAGTTACTGTTGGTACATAGTAGAGTGCAGGCATTTTGTTAGCCTATATCCTTTTTTTAGTCTGGTGCCATTTCCTAGAATTAAAACTGCTGAGAGATTGGCATCAAGGACATGCACTTACTTCTCCTCATACATAATACAGGATGGACTGTCTGCTTAAGTGTAGCCTTGTGACAAAGAAGCATAATCTGTGATCAGAAGGACAATACCCAACAGCCAAAATGATATACCCCCCTGACTAATACATTTTTAAAAATTAATCAGTGAGCAAAGGCAAATACTTTTCAAGAAGGGGACAATATGATAATAAATCTGTACTGGAAAACAAAATTTGATTGATCATATTTTCTTCTGGGAAAACCATTAATCTTAGAAAGGATTTTTTCCCCTAAAGAGTCCACAGTTTAATTTATATTACTTTAAAACATAAAGTCTCAAGGAAGAGTGTATACCTCTTAAAAATCTGGCTTGGGAGTAGGTTAGCTTTTATTTCTAATATATGGTCAATACAATGCTAAAAAATATTATCAACAGTCCTGTGATATAGGTAAGAAAAGACTGTTAAATTTCTTGAACAGATGTAGAAACTGATGCCAAGAGAAGTGAAGTGTCTTGCCAAGGGTCACAGACCTCATAAATGTTTAAGCCAGTATATGAACTCAATTTTCTTCACTCATAAGTGTTATATCCTTTCCATAACCCCATACTGCCATTTGCTGTTGAGGCCATGTACTAAAAAATTATGGTTAATGACTTTAAAATGTTGCAGTTGGGCCACATACATGCAAATAATGATCAGACTTAACTTTAGTAGCAACCTTCCAAAATGTTGTGATAATACCCACACTGTAGGCTTTCTATGTTATAATAGTGTCTTATTTATACAATCACACAGGTAAGGGCCATGATTTATAATACATGAAGGTACCTTATAACAGGATTGTTATCATTTTATCCTTATTTAAAATAGGTTAAATTTCATTATCTTGTTTAGTTGCATATCTGTTTCTAACTGCCGAATTCCTAAAAATTTATGATTTTTCATTTCATTAATTTTAGAAACTATAACTCAATCACAGTACTATTCCTAATTAATTTAGGAGAAAATAATAAAAATCTCAATTTATTTTAGTTCAGACTAATAGAGTCATGAAATTTTGTAACTGAAGACTATAGAGATCATATAGTCTAACTTATTTATTTTTCTGATAAGGAAACTAAGGCCCAAGGAAATTAAACAACCTTCCCAGGGTTATCACTAGAAACTGGAAGAACTGAGGGAAGAGCCCCACCTTTTAAGGTCCAGTGAGATTAAACACTCTGTCCTGAATCATAACTAGTGAATGGCAAGGCTAAGCCTCTATTCTCATTTCTACCCACAGTGATATGCCTGCTATGACATACATATATATATATATATATATACATATATATATATATATATATATAAAATGAACTGAAGCTTCATTAGTTTTTGTGATAGACTCTTAAGACAAACTTGAAAATAACCATCATCCCAGGACAAGTCATTTAGGTAAAACTAGTGGCAAAATTATTACTCTTTTTCTGAGGAAATGTATTAGTAAATATACCTATCCTACAAATTAAAATATTTGTATGTAAAGAAAACTCCTAATTCTCTTCTGATCAGATATATAGATTAAATTTCTCTTCCATTCTCAACCTTTTACCCTCATAAATGTCATTTGATGCTTCTTATATCCTTATTATGCAACTAGAATTGGAAACTTGTGTCTTATAGTTCTAAGAATTAGCATTACTGGCCAACAAAAAGTTATCTCCTGAATCAAGGGTTTTTCTAAATAGGGACTGTTTAAATAAATGTACAGGCCAAAGTATAAATATAGGCGTTTTTACTGTTTTCACGTGCCTGCTACAAAATCATGCTTTCCTGTTTTCTCACATCTAGTAGCAACAAAACAGGATAACTCTAAAGGCTTTCTATGTATTCCATGATATGCTTTTGAGATTGTAGTCTCTTGTAATTTTCTAATTGTTTTTTGCTTTGTTTTTGAATTGTTCCAGCTTATGAACCTTCCAATATTATTTTGAGTAAGTTCTATGATATTTCACTGTCCCATTTTACCAGTTTTATTAACAGATTTTCACACTTGATAACTGTATTTGCCACAAAGCCATTTTTGTTCAAGATCATTTAAAGTTCAGTAGTAGTAAAAACTACTTTCAAAGAAGTCTGAAATCTAATTAAATATGACACGATCATTCCTACCTATTTAATAGAAAAATATCTTGTAAATTTTATGTATTTTTAAAGGAAATGCTGAAAGATATTTTCCTACATAACCATGTTAAGCCATAGGTCGTTTTTTCCAAAAAAAAATCTTTTTTCCATTTACATATATAGTTTTTAGCCATAGAAAAGACGGTTGTCAGCAAAAAATGCACTTACTATATGTAACCTTTTGATAACATGAAAAATTATCTATATTGATTATTATGTTACATTTCTTTAGAGTAACTTTTTCTCATTCACTACATGTTTATACGAAAGATGAAAGAAAACATGATACCTTTTGCACCAAAATCCTCCACCAAGTAATGACTTATTTATAATGATTCAGCCAAACAAGTTAAGATAAGATATTAACTGAATTCATTGCTCCAATGAGATAGAAAATGTACTCCAAAATTCGAGATAACACTTTTCTTTTAGAAAGATGCTCCAATGGGAAAAGGATAAGAATTTGCCTTAAACTGAGAGAGAGAGAGAGAGAGAGAGAGAGAGAGAGAGAAGGTTAAAAATTGTTTTTTTCATGTAATTAAAGAAAAAAATTAAATATTATTAAGGTGATGGGGAAGACACTCCAGAGAAGACATATCAAGTGATCTTGGAGAAATTCCTTTTCTTGGGAAGTGTTAATGCAAACAGCAAAGGAGAATTACTGGCAGAAGTAGAGTCACTAGTAGACTGCCATCACTTAATATTTCACCTAATAATTGCAACTGAGAAAAGACCAGAAACTAATCAGAACTAAGAAGGCATGACTAGCTCCAGTTCCCAGCAATGGAAGATGAAGATATTTTTCATGATTGTGACATCTTCATTTCAGTACCTCTCTCAGAAACATTCCTAACTTTTCTGAATAGGAGTAAACAGTATTTTAGCCAAAACTTCTAATTCAGTGGGAAAAGAAAGGAAGAAAGGGAGAGAGAAAAGTAAGATTTCAAAGAAAGGAAGGAGGGAGAGAAGAAGGAAGGAAGAAAACAAAAAATATAATAGGGAAAAGTGAAAATATGGTAGCAAAACAAGTAACTTCCTATGTGGAATTTTTATAGCATTTCAAATTTTTTCTCTTTTGTTCTAGATCTCACTTAAGCTTAGGATAAATTTCTAACTTATAAAACTGATTTTATAATTTTCTCTCTTCTCTATGCACTGGAGAACACACTTAATAAACTAATAGACAATTAGAACAGCTCCAAAGACTCTAAAGGAAATTCTGGATATAGTAAGTATGGATAAAGAATCATACTTGGAGAGAACTCAGAAAATACTTGGGTATACCTAAATAGAAATCCTCTTCTGTAATAAGCCTGATAAGACATCATCTAGATTGAGCTTAAAGATTTCTCAAATAGCCCAGTCCACTTTGGGAACATCTCGAGATGTTCTCCATACAATGCTAAAGTTTGCCTCTCCCTAGTTCTCATTTCTGCCCTGTTGGACCAAGCAAACCATGTCTGCTGCCTCTATAACAACAACAATCCTTCAGATACTTAGAGATAGTTATCGTGTATCCCCCAATTTACTCATCTTATTCATGCCTTCTTCAGGACTTGCTCTATCTTGTCAATATTTTCAGTAAGAACTGAGCATGGTATTCCAAATGTCATTTACTCAGGTTCTTGTTCTGGATATTATGCTTTCATTAATTCAATTTAGATCATCTTAGAGGTAGAGCTGGCAGATTCAGGAAGACCTGATTCAGATACTACCTCTTGACACACACCAACTGTATATGAAACAAATAAAACACCTCTGAATGTGACTCTGGGCAAGTCTCCTAACCTTCAGTGATCCAGGCAGCTCTCTAAGATTGTAGGGCTGGTAGAAAGCATTTACTCATTTGGAGTTCCCATTAACAGACACAAATACCACCACCAATAAAAACCCTTAAATTAGTTTTGGGACCATGTCATATTCTTGATTCAAATTGAACTTACAGACCATAAAAACCTCTAGCTCTTTTTTCATAGACTTTTCTCAGTACATACTTGCCTCATCTTGAACTACTGATTTTTAAAAAAATATAAGTAAAGGACTTTATAATTATCCTTACTGAGCTTTATTCATAAAATTCAGTCTCCAACACAGCCATAACCTATATTATTCCAAAACATTTTTGCTCATTTGTCTTTTCTGTCATTTGTTCATTTTTGTTGATGTTTCTACTGCTCTGGTTTCAGGATTTGTTTGTTTTTTTAAAGAAAGAATGTTTATTGATCCAGGATAGAATGAAATATTTAAAATTTCTATTCAGAGAGAATGTGAGGTTCAAATGCAGTATATGTTAGGATGGTGTAACCATGTGAAATGCAAGAGAAAAAAAATTACTACCTTGAGAGGGAGACAGTATATTATGGAATGACTACTAGATTTGTAAAGGACTTAGATATTAATCTTATCTCTGCCCATTCCTAACTATATGGTATAGCCTGAAACATTTGCCTCCTTTTTTATTAACCTTATGAAAATCATTTCCTCTCCCGGTGCTTCAGTTTCCTCACCTGTTAAATGAGGAATTTAGAGTAGAAAATCTTTGTGGTCCAACCCAACTCTAACTCTATGATCCTAAGTCAAAATCCTAAAAGGAACCTTTTATTTTTACGTATAGGTATACCTCGACATAATGTTGCCCCAACAAACATTAAGTCACTATATTTACAGACATTATCCTAAGATTCTTTGATTTTATTTATGTGAAATGTATGTGAAATTTTTTTTTATTTATGTGAAATGTACTATGGCAAAAAAGGATTGCTTCATCTAGTGGCCAGACTTCTATTAATGAGTCTCTACATTTCGTTAATATTGTTTGTCTGTATAATAGCACATCACTTGGCTCATGCTTAAAACCTTTCCAATGTGCTTGCCCCAACAGAGTTTGCAATCCATTGGCATTACCTTTGTGAACCCAAGGCTACCTGCATTCTGTGAAAAGACACTAGAGGGAGGACTTTACATTAAAATGTTATTAAAATATAATCAACTCCATCATAATGTTATTCAGCCTGATACATGAGACTCAAACTGGATAGTCGGCAATCTGAGCTAGCTAGCCCTTGAGCCCCCATCCCCATAGTACTGATTTTTGTATAGAACTAACTGCCACCTTATAACATTATTTCACCTAAACTCTTCTTTTAACAGAAAAAATAATGATATTCTACAAAAATTTATATTGTATTTTTTAAAGCAGGGGTGGGGGAGTGTAGATTCTAAAAAGACCAGCTTGCCTTGATTTTTTTTTCTTCTTCAGACCTTTGGTATAAGGAGGAACAGAATTGAATTCTTGATTTGGTAGACATTACTTTGTCTTTGATTAACTTTGAGGAAACATTAATTGTCCACATCTCACTGCCAGTGGATCTCACTGTGCATTGATGAACCCCTTGGGGTAGGAAGCACTTATCTTCCATCCAGAATAAGGAGAGCAGAGCAATGGTCTCACTGCACAAACTTGTGAAAGCTCTGGTAAGAGAAATTCCTCTCCTCCCTTGTCTAGAAAGACAAATAGCATTAAAATAAACTGTAAGCATATTGTAAAATATTTAACAAACCCAAGCCATGTTTGTAGAATTGAATGAATTATTTTCTTTTTCAGATGGCCAGCCAATAGTACCAGTATTTGATAAAACTCTGCAAGTGAAACAGATACATGTACTTGAATTCTTGGACCTACTGATTACCAGAGCAGACAAAGGTATTATTCCTTATTTATTCTTTATTATAGAGGGAAAGGGAACAGCTCTTTTTCCAAGATTTAAATTAAAGCTGTCTGCTACCTGGGAAGACCATTTAGTACAGAGAGTATCAACCTAAAATGCAAGCATGAACTAAGCTTCAATTATTGGTATATGAATGTCTCTTTCCTTCCACTTTTCCCTCCTTTTCTTCCTTTCTTCTTCCCTTCCTCAATTTCTCCTTTCCTTCCTTTCTCTGTTTTCTTTTCCTCCCTCCTTCCTTCTTTCTTGCCCATCTTCCTTTCCTTCTCTTCTTTCCACAAGTCCCAGTATTTTTTCCCCCAAAGCAGTAAATACTAGAATAGTTTATCTATGTGAAATACGAGGGAAGAAATACATTTTGTCACCTTTGAACCAACATCTAATACTATTTACCTAGACAGGCTCAAAATGGGTACATAACATAAGCTTAAATTATAATCTGAGCATGGAAAAAGCTGCTTGTCATATCTGTGGATAAGGAAAAGTTCATGATCATATAAGAGATAGAGGATCACAGGAAATAAAATAGATAATTTTGATTACCTTAAACTTTTTTGTTGTTCAAACAAAACCAATGCACCCAAAATTAGAAGAAAAGCAGGAAAGTTGGAAGAAATTTACATCGTTTCCCTAATAAAGGTCACATTTCTCAAGTATATTGGAAACTAAAGTAAATTTATATTTGCTTTATATAAATATATATATATAATGAAAAATATATAAATAAGAGCCATTCCTCAATTGATAAAATGGTCAAAGGATATTAATAGGCAATTTTCAGAAGAAATTAGAGTTGTCTATATTCATATGAAAAAATCTAAATTACTATAAGTTAGAGAAATATAAATTAAAATAACTCTGAGGTATCTAACTCTCATCAGATTGGCCAACATGACATAAAAGAAAAATGATAAATGCTGGAAGAGGTGGAAAAATAGAGACAATAATGCACTGCTCATTGAATTGTGAATTAGTCCAATAGTTCTAGAGAACAATTTGGAAATATTCCCAAAGAGCTATAAAACTTTGTATATCCTTTATCCCAGTGATACAGCTATCATGTCTGTACCCAAAAGAAATCAAACAAGAAAGAAAAGGACCTATACATACAAAAAATATTTTTAGCAGCTCATTTTGTAGTGCCAAAGAATTAGAAACTAAGATGTCCATTAACTGAACAAGTTGTGGTATGTAAATGTGATAGAATATAAATGTGCTATAAAAAATTATGAATGGTGTGATTTCAGAAAAATCTGTGAAGATTTATATGAGCTGATGCAAAATGAAGTGAGCAGAACTAGGAGAATATTGTGGACAGTGAGAGCAATATTGAAATGATGATCAACTGTGACAGACTTAACTACTCTGATCAATATGATGATCCAAGATCATTTTAAATGACTCATGATAAAAACTGCTGTCTACCTTGAGAAGGAGGCAGCATGCTTCCATGAAAAGACTACTCAATACAGTGAGGATCTGGGTATGAATGCAGTCTCTGACACTTATCACTCATTGGAGTACAATCTTAGTTATTAGTATAAAATAATCTTCTTTCCTTCCTTCCTTCCTTCCTTCCTTCCTTCCTTCCTTCCTTCCTTCCTTCCTTCCTTCCTTCCTTCCTTCCTTCCTTCCTTCCTTCCTTCCTTCCTTCCTTCCTTCCTTCCTTCCTTCCTTCCTTCCTTCCTTCCTTCCTTCCTTCCTTCCTTCCTTCCTTCCTTCCTTCCTTCCTTCCTTCCTTCCTTCCTTCCTTCCTTCCTTCCTTCCTTCCTTCTTCCTTCATCTGCAGGACCAGGTATTGGACTTAATGGAGGTTAGGGGGATAGAAACATATAGTCCCTGCCCTAAAGGAGCTTATAAATCAAGTAAAAATGAAGTAAGATCTACATAAGTAACTGCTATATTGCCAGTCAGTAAAACAAACAAAAAACATTATCTACCTACTATATTCCAGGCATTATGCCATACAAAATAACATGTGATAAATGTCCTAAGAATGATCTAGAAACATTGCTATTCAGAGTGAGTAAAGATCATTTCTGGCTGAATAGCCAGAAAGTACTTGAATAGAAGATTTACTTCTTTACCTTTTCAGAGAGAGCAGTAATTAAGGAAGCCTTCCTTAAAAGGTATTGACATTGGGGGCAGCTGGGTAGCTCAGTGGATTGAGAGCCACACCTAGAGATGGGAGGTCCTAGGTTCAAATCTGGCCTCAGACACTTCCCAGCTGTGTGACCCTGGGCAAGTCATATAACCCCCATTGCCTAGCCCTTACCACACTTCTGCCTTGGAACCAATACACCGTATTAATTCCAAGATGGAAGGTAAGGGTTTAAATGAGAAAAAAAAAAGGTATTGACATTAACTAAGTCTTCTATTCAAAAAGACTAACTATGACTTTGATCCATGATACTAAAGACTTCAAACTAGGAGACTGTCATAAAAATATTTCTTAATAGTTTATAACTCAACTGAGGCCTTAATGCTATTTAAGGATATCATTTCTGCAAAGATGAAAAAGGCAGTGTAATAGATGGGAGGGAGAAGGGTGCTTAGATGAAATCTGTAACAGGTAAGACCAGCAATCAGGACAGCTTGGTCTCAAGAAGGGATGGGAAGTTGGGAAAGAGCAGGAAAAAAAGGTTAAATCCTCCAAGGACATAGAATGAGGCAGAGATGGAAAGCAACCACCAGACAAGACAATCCTAGAGCAGGAATTCTGGTGGATAGACTTGTATGTAGTCTGATGAGATGGATCTTAGAAAACCCCTAAAGTCTCTTCCAGTTCTAGATCTCATTATCTCCCAGTTGTTAATGCTCTTCCCAGCCCTCCAAAAAAAATTACCTTGTATTTTTTCAAGACATATTTATTTATATATAGAATAAGAGTTCCTTAAAGGCAAGGACTATTTCATTTTTATATATGAATTCCAGGCACCTGACATGTTGCCTGGAACATAGTAGGTATTTAATAGATTGATTAACTTATCCGATGCCCTTTAAGGACCCTCTAGTGCTAAAACCTATAATCCTATTTTTAAAAAGCCATTTCTACAGGAGGATATATTAGGAACAAAGGCATGGAGATGGGAAAGGGTGAAACCTGTATGGGGAATATTGAGTAAGTAGTTCATTTTCCCCAAAATACTTGTGTAGACAAATAATGGGAGATATGACTAGGAAGGTGAATTGGGGTCAGATTATGCAAGGCTGTGAATGCCAGACTAAGAATTCTAAACTAAACTTACTCAGCAGCAGAAAGCTACTTAAAGGTGTGGTGTTTTTTTTTAATTTATTTTATTTTCCCTCTATTTTTCATACACATACACACACACACACACACACACACACACACACACACACACAAACACAGAAAAGGAAAAGGAAAACCTATAAAAATATGTATAGTCAAACAAACCAAATTCCCATATTAGTCATATCCAAAAGATGCAGTACCATTCTGTACCCTGAAACCATCACTTCTATGTCAAGAGATGAGTAGAATTTTTCATTATTTGTTCCTTAGAATTATGGTTTGCTTATTTGACTATGTGGTGTACCTAATTATTCCACTGATCAGCCTCTTTACTTTTTAACTAACACTAAATAATTTTGATGATTACTATTGTCGAATAAAGAATTTGAAATCTGATATGCTTAACCCCTTTCCTTCTCTTTTTTTCCCCCAGAATTTCTCTTGAGGTTCTTTGTCTTTTCTTCCTCTAGATGAAATTGGTTATTATTTTTTTAGTTTGATAAAATAAGCCTCTATTTAATTGGTGTGGCAGTGAATAAACAGATTAATTTACATGAGCTTTTCACTTTCATTATATTAGTTCAACTTACACTTCCTTTATTTCTATACACTGTGTTTTGTAGTCGTATTTATGTAGCTCCTTGTATCTTGGTAGATAGACACCATGTGTGTCTTTTGTATGTTCCATCCTTATTTTAAACAGAATTTCCTGCCTCTTCCTATTGGTTGTTTTGTTTTTGGTAATATACAGAAATGCTGGTGATTTGTTTTATATTCTGCAGCTTTGCTAGTTATTGTTTCAATTAATTTTTAGTTAACTTCTAGAGTTCTGCAAAAGTATATAATTTTCATTCTTCTTTGTTTATGTTATTCCTTTAATTTCTTATTGCTATTGCTAGCATTTCTGTCTAGCAATATATCAGATAGTAATGGTGATAATGGTAAATGTCATATAATCTAAACCAAGAGTCAGTATTATATATATGTGGACAAATTAAAGTCCTTTTCAGTAAGATCAGAGCTCCTTACAGTTAGTTAGCAAGGGAATTAGATGATACAAACTCCTCTGTCAGCACTGCATATAATGTTAAACATAGGTATTAGATCTGAAAATGGATGTGGCAATTGTTGCTAATTCACTAGATCTTGAAAAAGAATTGAAAGAAAAAATCAGAGAATTCATCACTGGACAAAGTGGATAGCAATAATGAAAAGAAGTAATGTCCCAGCAGAGTGGCTGACAAAAGAAACTGCCATTCCTTCAAAGAATTGGCAGGACAGAATGTTCCCTTTTGGCGTTTCCTCTGATGCAGGGTATTGAAGTGGAAATAATAGATAGATTAAGCTAAATGATCTAACCTTTTTGAATCCTTACTTATTATCTAGGATGTTAGCTTTCTCCCTTGGGGTCAGACAAAAATCCTTGGGACAATCATTCCATTGGATCCCTTCCAAGTTAACAACTCTTTGGGTCTAGTCACTCAATTGATTCTGAGTTCAGCTAATGTCTTGCTCACATGTCTCCATCTTTTCTCTAAATAGCATGAAAGACTTTATCAAATGGTTTGCTAAATCTAACAGTTTAGTTTTGTCATAAAATATGGTGTGGCCTATTCTTGATGAAGTCATAATGGCTGTTGGAGTCTGTTGTTACAATTGAAAGGGGATTTATAGAAAAATTAGTTTCCATTCAGTGCTGAAAAAGGGAGTCCTTCTTTGGTATGTTGAAGGGAAGGTGACATGACTTTCTTGTAGATACCTTAAAGGAGTCTGCAAAGGAGGATGCCAGGAGTGGTGCCCTCTCATTAAAGTAGAGCAAAGCTAACAACTCCAACTCGGTGACTATCCCAAAGCAGGGCAATAGATGACACCTCCCAAATTTAAGAATGTCAGATAGAAAGTAGACACAAGCAGGGATGTTACCAGAGATATTTGAGCCCATGACAATCTTTGGACTCAGGAGGCAAGGATGAAGCCATAAGGTCACAAGAGAAGCCCCTTCAGGGCCTGAGATATCATTACATATGACTCCTGCCAGTTGAATGGGTAGGCTCTTGGGTCTCATCAGTCTAGGAAGTACACATTGGAGCAGATGATTTATAAAGTCCTTTCTAGCTTAAACTGTGATCTCCTGAGCCTGTAACCAGAGTTGCTGAGGGATCTTGGAAAGGGTCAAGTGATCTGAATTTCAACTCTTTCCTCAAAAAGTTACTGGATGTGTGACTGGGCAAGTCACTTTAACCCTATTTGTCTCAGTTTCCTCATCTATAAAATGTGCTGGAGAAGGAAATGCAAAACTACTCTAGTATATTTGCTAAGAAAACCTCAAATGAGGGTATAATTGAAAAATGACTGCAAACCTTTCGATGGCTACATTCTCTTCCAGGTTTTGAAAATCAGAACATTTCATCTTTTCCAATTCTATCCATTCACTTCCAATCTCTATAACCTTTCAAAGATGGCTAACTAGCAAAACATCTAGCAATCCTGAGCATGTAGATCAGAGGTATCAAATACACAGCTGACTGGTGGCGAAACTCCTCCAGAATCAGATGAAAACATCATTGGGAAATGTTTAACAAAAGAAATAAAAAGAAAATATAACATAAATAATGTTAATTTGTGATCTTCTAAGTAAATATATAGCATGCATGGATGCATTTTTATTTGGGTATAACACCACTGATGTAGACTACCTGAAACAAAGGTGACTTGAACTCCTCAAAAGTATTTAGGTTGCTCTTTATCTAATCACTTGAGTATCAACTCCCTATTAGCCATTTTTGCTGTCTTTTTAGTACAAACATCATCAACAACAACAAAAAAACCAACAACAACCAAAATAAAGAGAGTTAAGCAGCTTTTATTTCTCTCTTATCCTGTATCATCTACTCCAAGTAGAAGTAGGAATGAGTCATATGATGCAGTAGGATTTCAAGGGAAGGTCAAATTATATAAATAACGCATGAGATGTATTGTTAAATTTCCAGAATAATTCTTCAGAATCTCAAAAATGGAAGAGAACTCAGAGGTCACTTATTTTAACTTATGTGGAAATGAACCCACCACTTTACAACATCCCAAGGATAGTGGTCATTATAGCTTCTGCTATAACAGGTGGGCATTATAGCTTCTGCTTAAAGAGCTTTGTTGCTAGGATCTCACCACCTCCTGAGAGCCCATTTTAAATCTCTAATTCTTAAGAAGCCTTTCCATTGTCTATTATTAAATTCCACTCTTTCCCTCCAGTTTATTTCCCTGCCTCCAGGCAAAACAATTCTAATTTTTCCTTTCATGTGACAATTCTCCAGATAGTTAAAGATAGCTATCATGTTTTCCTTAAATCTTCTCTTTTCCCCAATTTCCTCACCTAATCCTGATGGGCAGTCCTCTTCCTCTCCTGACTGCCTTTCCTTGGATTCATTCCAGTTTATCAACATCCTTTCTAAAACTGTATATCATACTCCAATTAAAATTTTTTTCTAATTACATGTAAACATTTTAACTTAATTTTTTATAATTTTGTGTTCCAAATTATCTCCTGTTCTCCTTCCCTCTCCCTTCATTGAGAAGAACATCAATTTGATATAGGTTATGCATGTGCAGACATGTAAAACATCCTTATATTAGCCATTTTGTGAAAGAAAACACATACCTAAAAAAAGAAGAGAAAAATAAAGTTTAAAAAGTATGCTTTGATCTGCATACAGAATCCATCAATTTTTTTCTCTGGAAGTGTATAGCATTTTTCATCATTAGTCAGAAACTGTCTTAGATCATTGTATTGCTGAGAATAGCTAAATCTAAATCCTTCACAGTACATCATTGCTGTTACAATGTACAATGTTCTCCTGGTTCTGCCCATTTTGCATTAGTTCATAGCACAATAGTTCCATTACAACCATACATAACTTGTTCAGACATTCCCAAATTGATAGCCATCACTTCAATTTCCAGTTATTTACCACCACAAAAGGACTTGCTATAAATATTTTTGTATATAAATATAAACATTTATTTGTATATGTATGTATGAACATATGTATATAATGTATATGTATATCAAATATATATATAAATAAGTCTTTTTTCTTTTTTAAAAATCTCTTTAGGATACAGATCTAGTAGTGAATATTGCTGAGTCAAAGGGTATGCACACATTTTTATGGCCTTTGGGGTATAGTTCTAAATTGCTCTCCAGAATTGTTAGATCAGTTCACAACTATTCCAACAGTGCAGTGACATTCCAATTTTACCATGTCCCCCTCAATATTTACCATTTTCCTTTTCTGTTATATTAGCCAATTTGATAGGTGTAAGGTAGTCCCTCAGTTGTTTTAATTTGCATTTCTCTAACAGTAGTGATTTAGAGTATTTTGATATAACGTTAGCTTTGATTTCTTCATCTGAAAACTGCCTGTTCATATCCTTTGGCCATTTAGCAAATGGAGAATGATTTGTAGTTTTATAAATTTGACTCAATTCTCTATATATTTGAGAAATTAGATCTTTATCAGAGAAATTTACTATAAAATTTTATGCTCATTTTCTGCTTTCCTTCTGATCTTGACTGCATTGATTTTGATTGTGCAAACCCTTTTTAATTTATTAAAAATCATCCATTTTATATATTATAATGCTCTATATCTTTTTCTTGATCATAAATTCTTCCCTTATCTGACAGGTAAACTATGTTCCCCTAATTATCCATGTTAAAAGGAGAATGTCAATTCCATTACTATTTAGTAGAAATACAAAATAGGTTGAAAGAATTAAGAAAGCTAGGATTGTTAGTGCAATGAGTACCATTGAATTTCTCATTACATAATATAAAACCAGGAGACAAAGTATATGTGAAAAATTTTACTAGAGAGACATCTACAGAACCAAGATTTTTTTTTTTAAGATTATATATTTTTTTAATCTGGTTGATCCGAAGGATGTGGAGGAATATGGAGTAAAACTGGTTTTACCTCTGTTTAATGCATACTGAATGTTCTTTTTAAAACAACTCATCAAAGTATTTAAAAACATTTTATTAGTACAATATTTACTTTAGTAGCCCATATTATATGTAATCCATGAAATCTACTATCTGCAGGAGAGAAATCATTTCCGGGCAATAAGAGATTAAACTTAAAAAAGCACAAGGTCCTGGAGCCACTCTAAAGTGAGTTTATCTGCAAAAATAGCATAAAGGCTCTCAATTTGATAGCCATAGAAGCATGCCAGTGAGCACTGGCACCTGGGCTGCAGCTTACATGGGGGGTAGGGGTGGGGTAGGGGAGGATCCTGAAAGAGTGGCATTGCTGGTTGGAGAGGGCCTGTCACTCAGACGCCCAGTTTATTAGCCTGGGTAAGAACCACTTTGAGCACTGGCATGAAGGCTGAGGTCTCGCTGAAGTTACTGTTGCTCACAACATGTGTATGAATGTTCAGGCCCTCTAGGTAGTTCCGAGTCTCAACGCTCCTTGCAATGTTGTGCAAACCATTGAGGATTGTTGGAGAAAGTGTCTTCTCTCTAAGTTTATTATATAGGAATTCCAGGTGTTTGTTGGCATCATCTAACTTTCTCTTTGTTTGCGGGTCTGTGGCAGAGGCAAGGCATCGCTGAATAAGCTCCTCAAATGTGGTCTTGAGGATGAGGTGCTCATCTGGAATGGGCTTCTTAGTCCTCTAGACATGATTATGGTTACTCCCTCATCCATCAAAGTATTGGGTAAAGATCTATGGTATCATGCCTCACATGTAAAACAGCATTATTCTCATAATATTACCAGCAGTGTAGAAGAACAAGAAGTAACATCCTAAAGAAAATGCATAAGAAAAAATCTGAAATATTGCCAATAGCCCTAACAATATCTTAATAGTTGTCCCTATAAATGGAAATCAATACATGAGAGTAAAAGAAGAATGACAAAATGACAGCACTGCATACAACAAGAACAATAACAACAACACAAATGAGAAACAGAAGAGTACAAGATAAAACAGAATATTAGCACTAAAAAAAATGATGAAATAGTCCCAAATATGTAGGAAAATAACACCAATAAGGAAAGATCTCTGCTAATAATAAAAAACAACAATAATAATGGAACAAGGTTAATTAACATAGAAAACACATCTCTGCAAAACACATTACATCATGTATAATTCTGTCAATACCAATAAGAAAATAAGAACCATAGAGCAAAGAAAAACTCTTTAACTCCAAGAAAAATTCAAAAGTCAAAATAATCTCCTAACATAAACATCTCAAAGAAGCCAAATCTCCATGAAATAAAACCCCTTGAAAAATTAAACATCAAATGATAAAAGACAATATCACATTTCAGAATTAGAAGACATATATTAAAATCTACTTAGTACAACATATTACATACACCCACACATGAAGATTATCACACAGAAAAGCATACATCCACTCATGATGAATCAAACCACGCCAAGGACATGGAAAGACTTTGAAATCTAGAACTGATAGTGATGAGGTCATGTAAGAATTTGTCATACAGGTTAACTTCACACACAGGCACATGCACATATACAATCACATATAAGCACAACGAGGAAAGAAATCTCATGGATTGGGTAAGTATGTAACAGCTCATAATTAGAGCACACACAAAAATTCATACTGATATAATTGTGAGTTTCTGTGAAAAATTTAGACAAAGGAAAAATTTTATCTGCTTGATTTTGAACAGAACTCACATGCAAAATGTATCATAATTGTACATATGTAAAATTTGTACAGACCGCACCATGTACATTTGTAAAATACTAATGGAACTAACATTCTAACATTATAATTTTAAGTTACTGACATTTCTAACAACACACAGGGCAAGATAATTTAAGTCATTTGAAACCCTAGATAGGTTAGGGACAGATTGATAGCATATTTAACATAAATTAAGTTACATAGTAATTTTAGGAACTGATATTGTTTATAAAAGTTTTACTTAGAACAGGTTACAGTTCATTAGGATAAAAAACTGTTTAAATTGTTGTATTGGTTATTATTGTTTTCAAAATCATAATTTCTGTATTACACTTGTATGCTATGACCTACCCCAGTCTCCTTAAATCCCAAATCTTAGAATAGATTAGAATAGTAAAGATAGACTAGGATTTTTTTATTTTGGGGGGCTGTGGAATACTTTAAAATAGTATAGTATCATAGCTTAGAAGAAATTAGGAGATAATAGGTAAAGATGAGAAATGGAGTGCAGAATTCCGGGTTGTAATTCTGCCAAAGACAGAAATGGGGATATTTTGTGAATGAAGAAATTTGGGCAAAGAAAAAATGGATCTGCAAAGCAAGGAGAGCTCAAAACATTGGAATACACAGATCATCAGGGGATGGGAGAGAAAGAGTTCCATAGAATTCTTGAAGGGAGACAGTTGGACTCAGCCAGACTTATCTCAGCTTTCCCTTCCCCTGCCGATGAGGAGAGTGGTTTGAAGTCAGATCACTACACTTTATCTCTGTTTCTGACATTTCTACTTCTACTTGGAACTGGAAAAAGACAAATCTTGCCCATAAGAGACTTGTTAGCAGTGCTGTTATTATCTCCCCTTAGGAGGAGATATTTTTGTTCTTTCTGAAGAGACTTTATTTCAAAAGCCTTCGATCAATAGGATAATTTAGAATTATGGAGACCCTGATATCCCTCTTTCCCCAGCCTCATCTTATCTCCTTCTCCCCAAAGAATAAAAGATCCTTTAGTTAAAGTACTAGTTTGTAGGATTGGTTATTAGTGGGAAAATTACAACTTACTCTCTGTGAGAAAATCTCCATCAAGACAGTTGGGAAGGAAGAACAGGAAGTGTAGGGGAGGGGCTCAAGATTCAGCTTCTCTCAATTAGCTACATTCTGGTGCAACACTCCCCAAATAGATATCATCAAATTCCCCCTCACAAGTACACTGTGTTCCCCTAATTTGCTTATATCTATCACCCATTATGTCTAAATCATGTCCCTTTTTTGACTTGATCTTGGTATATAAAGTGAGATATTGCTCTATACCTAGTTTCTGCCAAATTGTTTTCCAATTTTCTCAGGAGCTTTTGTCATATGAGTTCTTGTCCCCAAAGCTTGGATCTTTGCATTGATCAAACAGTAGATTACTGTGGTCATTTACTGCCATATATTGTGTACCTAATCTATTTCATTGATCCACCATTCTGTTCCTCAGCTAGTACCAGGTTGTTTTCATGATTACCACTTTGTATTACAGTTTCCAGTCAGGTTCAGCTAAGCCACATTCCTTCAAAATTTTTTTGTCAATTCCTTTGATGTTCTTGACCTGTTGTTCTTTCAGATAAATTTTGTTATCATTTTTTTCCAACTCCATAAACTACTTTTTGGAAGTTTGGTATGGCACTGAATAAGTAAATTAATTCGAATTGTCATTTTTATTATATTGGCTTGTCCTACTCATGAGCAATTCATATTTTCCCAGTTGTTTAGATCTTAGCTTTATTTGTATGAAAAGTGTTTTGTAATTGTAATCATTTAATTCCTCAATTTGTCTTGGCAGGTAGAGTCCCAATTATTTTAGTTTATTTTATATAGAATTTCTCTTTCTATCTCTTGCTGCTAGACTTTGTTGGCAATACATAAAAATGCTAATTATTTATGTGGACTTATTTTAATATCCTGCATCTTTGCTAAAGTTGTTACTTATTTCAACTAGTCATTTAGTTGATTCTCTTGGATTCGTAAGTATACCATCATATGATCTTCAGAGAGAACTAGTTTTGTTTTCTTATTGCCTATTCTAATTCCTTCAATTTTTTTTCTTTTCTTATTGCTATAGTTTTTGGAAAATATTAAATAAGAATGAGGATAATGGACCTCCTTGTTTCACCCCTTATCTTATTGAGAAGAATTCTAGCTAATCTTCATTACAGAAAATGCTTGCTGGTAGTTTTAGATAGACATTATTTATCACTTTAAGGAAAGCTCCACTTATTTCTGTTTTCCAGAAATATTTATAATAGGAATTAGTATTGTATTTTATCATAAGCTTTTTCTGCATCTATTGAGATAATCATACAGTTTTTATTGGTTTTTTTTGTTGGTATAATCAATTATGCTGATAGTTTCCCTAATTTTAATTTTAATTTAATTTAAATTTAATTTAATTTTAAACCACCCCTGCATTGCCTGATTGGCATTTCACCAAATTCCAACTCTCTTGCTTTTTCTTGCAAATCTCTTTTGTGTTGCAATCTCATATTTATAAATATGCATTTTCTTCTTTAGCAGAATTTATACCCAGTAATTCTGCATAAGTAATTTCATACTTACCTTTCATATTATTACTTAATATACTTAACTATCTAAACTCTGAAACTATACTATTTTAAAATATTCTACTACCCCGCCCCCAATAAAAATCCTAGTCTGTCTTCACTATTCTAAACTATCTAACCCTATGATAAGATTTGGGATCAAGGAAAGTGGTGTAGGTCATAGAAATGCAATACAGAAATATGGTTTTAAACACAATAATAACCAACACAAGAAATTTAAATAATGTTATTAACAATATAACTTCCTTATTTCCTAATGACTATATCCTGTTCTAAATAAAAGTTTTCATAAAACAATATTTGTTCCTAACATTATCAAGTATCTTAACTTATATTAAATCTGTCCCTAATTCCTTTAGAATTTTAAATAACAACTTCCCTAAATCTTGCCCTGTGTGTTAGTTGTTAGAATATCAGTAACTTAACATTAGACTGTTAGTTTCATTAGTATTTTACAAATGTACATAGTGTTTGTCTGTACAAAGTTTACATATGTACAATTATGATACATTTTGTATGTGAGTTCTGTTCAAAATCAAGCAGATAAGAAATTTTCTTTGTTTGAATTTTCCACAGAACTCACAATTGTATCAATATGAATTTTGTGTATTCTAATTATGAAATGTTACATACTCACCTAATCCATCAGATTCTTTTCCACATTGTGCTTATGCGTAATTGTATATGTACATGTGCCTATGTGTGAAGTTAACATGCATGACGCATTCTTATGTGACCTCATCACCATCAGTTCTAGATTTCAAGATCTTTCCATCTCTTTGGTGTTGATTGTAGAAAACATACATGTCTTGGGTTTTTCATCTGTTCAGCATACACATGTTATCTGTCCTCTCACTTTGATTGAATTCCCATGTTATTTAACATATAGGAACATGCAGGTGTGTAAGCTCTTTATATGCATGTATGTAAGATTGTTTTTTTGTTTGCTTGTGCATGGAAGTAAGTTTGAATTCTTCATGCATGCCTTTCAGTCCTTATGAGTTGATTCTTCATGTGTGGAAGTATGCTTTTCCATATGCTAATCTAAGTGTGTGTGGGTATATAGTATGTTGTACTGTATAAAATTTCAAGGTGTATTTAATGATTTTGAAATATGATATTGTTTATATTATTTGATGTTTAATTTCACAAGGGGTTTCATTTTAAATAGAATTGCTTCTTTGAGGTATTTTTATTAAAAGATTATCTTGACTTTTGAATTTTTCTTGGAGATAGAATTTTTCCTTTAGTCTGGTTTTTATGTTCTTGTTGGTGTAAATAGAATTATATATGATGTAATGTATTCTGCAGAGATGTGTCTTCTTAATTGAGTAACTGTTTCATTTTCATTGTTGTAAACAGAGTTCATTTCTTATTGGAGCTTATTTCATCATTGCTTTTGCAGTTCTTATTTCTGTTGTAACTTGTACTTGTGTCTCTCGTTTGTGTTGTTATTGTTCTTGAGTTATTATATGCAGTGCTTTCATTTTTGTTCTTATTGTACTCTCATGTATAGATTTCCACTTATAGGAACAAATAGTTAAAATATTATTAGGGCTCTTGGCAATATTTCAGATATTTTCTTATATATTTTCTTTAAGTTATTACTTTTAATTCTTCTGTATCGCTGTTAATATTATGGGTACAATGTAGTTTTACATGTGAAGCATGGTACCATGGATCTTTCTCAGATACTTTGACCGATGGGGGAGTAATCATAATCACGTCTAGAGGACCTATCCATCTTGGTTCTATAGATGATTCTCTATTAAAATTCTTCACATATACTTTATCTCCCTGCTTTATTTTATGCAACAAGAAATCCAACAGTCAGAGGAAAGGAACAGTCTGTTCAAGCTGCTAGGCATCCCAACTGCCCCTTGTCCCAAATTCTATTGGAATCTTGTCTCCAACTGGTTAATTGGTGGTTCACCAAATTCCAACTCTCTTGCTTTTTCTTGCAAATCTCTTTTATGTTGCAATCTTATCTTTACAGTTTCTTGTGAATGCCATAGTAGGAATCTGGTTTTTAATCCATTCTTCTATTTGCTTCTATTTTAGGACTGAGTTTATCCCATTCACATTCAAAATTATGATTGCTAACTATATATTTCCCTCCACTTACTTTTCCCCTCTATTTATCCTTCTTTCTTTCTCCTTTTACCCTGTCCCACTTCAGACCACCACCTCCCTTGATCTGGCCTCTTTTCCATCAACCTCACCCCTTTTTCTCATCCTTCTTCCTTCCTACTTATGTTTCCCCAATTTAATTATACCCAATTGAATGTGTATGTTGGACTCCCTCTTTGAGCCAATTCCAATAAGAGTAAAGTTCAAGCATTGCCCGCCACCACCTCTAATCTCCTCTTTCATGCCTCTTTTACATGAAATAATATTAATAATAAAGGATAAACCCTTTATACCTCTCCCTCCTTTCTCCTGGTATCTCTCTTTTTCTCCTCTCCTAGTCAACTCATACCCATGCCCTCTCTCTCTCTCTCTCTCTCTCTCTCTCTCTCTCTCTCTCTCTCTCTCAAAGTTCTTAAGAGTTACACATATCATCTTCCTATATAAGAACATAAATTATTTCACTTTATTAAATTCCTTATGATTGTTCTTTCCTTTTTATGCTTTTCTTGAGTCTTGTATTTGAAATTCAGATTTTCTGTTCAGCTCTGTTCTTTTCATCAGGAATGCTTGGGAACCCACTATTTCATTAAATGTCAATTTTTCCCCTTGAAGTATTATATTCCATATTTTGGATAGGTTATTGTGTGTGTGTATATATATACATATACAAATTATAATAATCATTATACTCATGTTTCCCCCCAAAGAATTATGCTCCGTTTTATTGGATAAATGATTGTAGGTTGTAATCATTGCTCCTTTGCCCTCCAGAATATCATATTCAAAACCTTCTAAACTTATTGGGAAGAAGTTGCTAAATTTTGTGTTATTCTGACTATGGCTTCATGATATTTGAATTATTTCTTTCTGGTTGTTTATAGTATTTTCTACTTGATCTGGGATATTTGGATTTGACTGTAATATTCCTAGTTTTCATTTTTGGTTCTCTTTCAGCAATTCTTTCAATTTCTATTTTACCTTCTATTCCTACTGTATCAGGGCAATAATATGATTAGCTAGGCTCTTTTTTTAATCATTAGCTTTCAGGTCACACAGTAATTCTTAAATTATCTCTTCTTGACCTCTATTTCCAGGTCAGTGGTTTTCTAATTAGATATCTCACACTTTCTTCTATTTTTCATTCTTTTGATTTTGTTTGATTATTTCTTGATGTCTCATAGAATCATTTGCTTCCACTTACTTTATTCTAATTTTAAAGTTTATTTTCTGCAGTAAATTTTTGTACATCGTTTTCCATTTGGCCAATTATGCTTTTTAAGGAAGACTTCAGTAAATGTTTGTGTCTTTTTTATTATTTGGTCTATTCCATTTTAAGATGTTATTTTCTTCACTATTTTTTGTGCCTTCTTTACCAAGTTATTGACTCATTTCATTATTTTCTTGTATTACTCATATTTCTTTTCCCAGTTTTTCCTCTACTTTTCTTTTTTTATTAAACTCTTTTTTGAGCTCTTATAAATCTGAGAAAAATGTAAATTGGTCTGCATATAGCTGTTTTGAATTTGTTGTCCTCTTCTCAGTCTGCATTTTGATCTTCTCTGTCACCATAGTAACTTTAAATGGTCACATTCCTTTTCTTGTTATTTACTCATTTTTTCCAGCCTATTTCTTGAATTTTAACTTTATGTTAAAGTTGGGCTGTGCTACTTCAGGTTTTTCATACTGCTGTTTTCAAAGCTAGTTCTGAGGGGTCTGTAAGTTTTAAGTTCTTCCAAGGTGGTATTATATAAGGAGAGGTGTAGTCACTGTTCTTTCTTGTGTTCTGTGAGCAACCACAAGCATTCTCCATTCTGGAACTGTGACCAAGGTCCCCACCTCACTAGCTCTTCTCTTTGCCCTGGGACTGCCAACCTGCAACTGTGTGCCAACCT
This sequence comes from Monodelphis domestica, assembly GCF_027887165.1. Classification (NCBI taxonomy): domain Eukaryota; kingdom Metazoa; phylum Chordata; class Mammalia; order Didelphimorphia; family Didelphidae; genus Monodelphis; species Monodelphis domestica. Next base: position 430,367,394 of record NC_077227.1, read on the forward strand.
GTGGGCAATGCAACATAGTCCTGCTCCCAGTACCAGCACAGGGTCTCCTGCAATCTCTTTCTGACTAGTTTTATGATCCTCTATAGGCTGTGGACTGAAAGTTCTGAAAATTACCTGCAACTACAAAATCAGTTACCCCCCAAACTTGCTATTGGCTTGCTGGGTATAGCATGTGCTAACATTACTTGTACCAGTATAGCCTGTGTTGGATGGTGCTCCATTCTCACCCCAATCACCCACTGACCCTCCAAGATGTCTTGAGGGTGGAAAATTGTTTCACCTTATCCTTTTGTTGATTCTGCTATTCCAGATTTTTTGAGGTATTATTTTAGTGTCATCTGGAGAGGAATTTGGGAGAGCTCAAGCAAGTCCTTATCTTCACCTTGACATCTTGGGTCCTCCTCTCTCCCCCATATTCCAGAATTAATCTGACTAGGGAGGAAAACTATCTGAAAATCATCCTTTTTTCTGAAAACCAGACTTATATTATTGCAACCTAAAATTTAATCAAGAGACAGATGACAGTGAATAAAGGGCCATAAAGAGGAATACCTCAGTCAGAATAGAGCTAAGTTCAAGTCTTGCTCCTGATACATGCTGGATGTGTGATCCTGAACAAGTCATGTCATCTCTTGGTGCCCAAAGCTATGTTCTAAGACTATGGATGTAGCTGAATCTTAGCAGGTTAGCACCTTATCATGTTATGAATAAAAATTAATCTTAGAAACTTATTAATTTAATTTATAAGTATTTATTATTAGAGTTGCTGCTCTCATCTGTAGATGTCTATTTCTTCATCACCACAGTTCCCATAGAAGGCAAACCTTTATTATCTTCTATTGCCCAGAAAAGCATTTCATATAGAAGATTTGCCCTATTATTGAAAAAATGGGTCTGTGTCTTCTTGGACAATAAACAGTCTTAGTTTTTGAGGCAAAGAAGATGAAATGCCTGAAACATCCTAATGATATTCTTAAGATTTCCAAATCTTTTGGATTTTGGCCATCATCTATTACAGGATCTAGGTTTGGTGGTTAGCAGAATGACAAAAAAGAAAAAAGAAAAAGCCCTTGATGATTTTTAAATGAGTGGGTATGAAAATAGAAAGAGACAAAACTAAATGGCATGGTGTAAGAACAACAAGATTTGGACCTTTCCAAAAATAATATCAGAAGATAATGGGTTCCTATCTTGACTCTGTCTCTTATTATCTGTTTGTTACCACTCTCTGTTAAGGAGTCAGGGCAGTACAGCTGTGGAAACAGAAAGGCAGCAGCTACTGCTAACAGCTACAACAAAGGATATCAAACTTCTCTCATACTCTGAGACAATAGACAGAAGCCAAGGCTCTGAGTTGGCATTCCTAAATAGCCCTTACATGGTGACCACAAGCTAATCATGTAGGGAGAGAGAATATGAGGGGCAGGTAAGAGTCCCTGGATACATTTTTAAGAGGGGTCTAGTTAACGATAGTGACTTTCCATTTGTGTTTGGATTTGCACTGCCCAGGAAAAGTCTTGTGGCTTGGACTATATCCAACTGTGAGTTAGAGGAGGTCTCAAATGTAGAGAACACTGGGAAGAGATCATTTTCATAAAGTTAAGAATGGTGATGTTCTTAGCAATAATTGTTCTTAGAACCCTAAATTTCAGAGGTCAACCCTAACATTCTATGATCTTTAGAAAGTCATAAATAAGAGTCATTCTAATTGTTAAAGGATTGAAGGAAATGAATAGCCAGTTTTCTAAAGAAGCAATCTAAGCTATCTCCAGCCATGTGAAAATTGCTTCAAATCACTAATAATTAGAGAAATGCAAATTAAAACAACAAGCTATCACACCCATATGGTTATCAAAGTTGAAAAAAAGGAAAAATGATGAAAATATTGGAGGGGCTACAGGAAAACAAGCACATTGATGTACTGTCAGTGGAGCTATGAAATAGTCTGGCCATTCTGGAAAGCCTCTTTGGAGGCTTATTATTGTATTGGAGGCATACACATTACATATATTTGCAACTATTCCCAAAATGTCACTGAAGTATGTATACCCTTTTGACTTCGTAATAGTATTACTAGGCCTGTATCTCAAAGAAATCCAATAAAGAGCAGCAGGGCTTGTATACAGAAATCTTCAGAGCAGCTTTTTTGTAGTGTGCCAAAGGCCTAGAAATTAAGAGGATACCTATCAATTGGAGAATAACCAAATAAATTCTGACATATGCATGGTGTATGACTATAGAACAAGTGTGCTATATGCAATGATGAAGAGAAGTTTTAGAAAACTTGACAAGGACTATATGAACTGATGCAGAGTGAAGACAGTAGAACTACAAGAACAGTTTATACAGTAACAACATTGTAAAGACAAACAACTTTGAAAAACTCAGGAATTCTAATCAACACAGTGATCAGCCTTGATTCAGAAGGCCAATGATGAAGCATACTACTCACATCCAAATAGTGAAATATTTGACTTAAGATACAAAATGAGACATATTTTTTGGATCTGGCAATTTTTATTAACTATGCTTATTAAGTTTTTTTAATGATTAGGGACAGTGGAAAGGAAAGAAAATTTTAAAAAAATCTAACCCCTGCCTTCTGAATTGTACTTCATTTCAATTCAAAAGAGTGGCAAGGGCTAAGCAATTGAGATTAAGTGACTTGCTCAGGATCATATAGCTAGGAATTGTATGAGATCAGATTTAAATCCTGCTTCTCCTGACTCCAGGCCTGGCACTCTATTCACTATGCTGCCTAACTGCCCCATAGATTTTTGTTAATTAAACAAATTAAATTAAAATTTTAAAATAAAAGGAATTACAAGATTGCTAAGGTACCTTCTAGTTCTAAATCTTATAATCCTGTGAAAAAGAAAAGCAGGTCAAGAAACAGCTATGTGTTTAGAAGACATTAATTTATTCTAGAAAATATCTAGAAGACTTGATTAATTCAGGCAGAGTTAAGCTCTTTGATATAACATTATATTCACCATTGTCTCTTCTTATCTTAGTTTCCTTATCTGTAGTTTAGAAATAACATGTCACCTTGATAAATGTGTGCATAGCTTCAGTTATTTGTGAAATATCAGAAAAATGATCAACATTATGGAATAGTTTTTAATGTCAAGTGATATCTTAATATTAAAGGTTAAAAGTTAAAGTTGTTAACATTTCTTAGGATGAGGTCACAGGTGTTTCTAAATAGAAAATATTTTTTATAAAAGAAACAACAATTAAAAATAATCATCATCATCATGTTAGATGGCATATATAGTACATTTGCAAGCACTTTAATTTGTACAAGCACAAAATTTGCAAAGCACTTTAAGAACATCTCACTTGAACATCAGAACAACTCTATGTAGATATTGTGACCTTTTTTTAGAGGAGGAATCAAGTTCAAAACTATTCCAGTGACTCTGGTCACTGTATATATCAGAGGAAAGCTCTGAAAGCAATTCCCTCTGACTTCAGGCCTAGCACTTTTATTCATCTATGCCTCAACCTAATGCATAACACATATAAAAAGAGAGTTGAAAGTATGTTGTCAGTTATTCAGTACCTACAACTAAGTACTTGGGTTCTTGGGTTCAGTGTGTGCTTGGGTTCAAAAAATCAGCTGCTTGGAAGTTTAGTATGGAAAAAACCAGCAAGATGGCGGTTCATATAATCCTTATCTAGTTTTTCTGAAACTTCTTTTCATCATTGCATACAGCACAAGTGTTTTATAAAGTAATATAATTTATTTGGCTATTCCCCAACTGATGGGTACCCCCTTAATTTCCAGTTTTTTGCCACTATAAAAAATAATTGAGAGTACAATAGAGTACAAGTTCATTATGGTGAACCATATTAACTGGAAGTCAAAACAGACAGTATAATCTTAAACTGTGTCAATATAATTTCCAAAACAAAGGAATTTCTAGTCTTACTGTCCTCTTCCCAGGTCATACCACATCTGGTTATGTGCCTCCATGTACAAGGTACAGAGACAAGAAATGGAGATACCAAAATAGACACAACTCAGGTCTTGTTTTCAAGAAGCTTATAACTAGTGGAGTAAAGATACTTTTATTTGTTAATATTATTAATAATATTTATTTGTGATTATTCATTATAGCATTAATAACATTTTAATATTATTATTTGTGCATGTATACAGGGGAACTGAATTGTAACAGGCAGGTCCAGGCAAGAAACTATGAAAAATTCAAGAAGAAGAGAAATTGCTTATATGTAGAGATGAGAGTTAGGCTTTAAAGCCAAGATAACCTCTGATTTGGGGAAAAAAAGACAACACTTAAACAGACTGAGTTGGGGTGGGTTTGAGGAGTCTATCGCAGATAACACATGTAAATGCAGAGAGAGGAATAAATAAGACCCTGGTTATAAGTTACAAGCGGACAGATGATGTTGTTCTTTTATGGGGATTTAATGATAAGAATACAGCAGTTCTCTACACTGATGTTGTAGCTTATTCCCCAAGACTAAATCTCAAAGATCTCTAAGATGGCTATGGATAGTATCTCATAACAGAGAACTATTAAGAAAGCATGGGAATAAGCCAGTATACTGACTCACATGCCTGTTGTTGTTATATCCACAGAATGCACTGTGGGCACAGAAACATGGCATAGGCCTTCATACCAGTTTAAAATGAAAGAAAGTTTAGCCCAAGCAGAGAAAGGTGAAGGACGCATCTATTGTAAAGAATTAGATCACAGAGAATAGTGAACCAATTAAGCATTTGCCAAAAGTCTTAACAATTCCCTCTTTATATTACTACATATGATTTTACAATAGCTTTTGTTGTCATGTGGGAGATAATTTTGGAGATCTTTCAAAATTTTAGTTTCTCAATTATTTAACTCACAAGTTTTCACTATGTATTTAGTGTATGATTTTGCCCCTTTGTAGTGATAAATTTCAGAAGAGAATTAATTTAGTGAGGAGCAAACTGATATCTCTGTGAATGCAGAATTCAATTTAGTAAACACTTATTAAATGCCTGTTGTGTTAAAGATATAAATGGCAAAAACACAAACACAAACACAAAATAGCCCCTGCCCTTAAAGAACTTATGTTATCATCCACACTAAACACTGAAGGGGGCACCTAGGTAGCTCAGTAGATTGAAAGCCAGGTCTAGAGATGGGAGGTCCTGGCCTCAGACACTTCCTAGCTATGTGACCCTTGGCAAGTCAGTTAATTCCAAATTGCCTGGCCTTTATCACTCTAAGACAGAAGGTAAGGATTTTTTAAAAAATGAATTAAATATCAGACATTTGCAGAAAAACCACACAAAATATAGTCGATAGCTCTGGCTTAGAAACCAGGAGATCTGGGTTCAAAAGTTGGCTCTTCCAATTGGGCAATACTATCCAAGCATTTCTCTCTGAGCCTCATCTGACAATGAAGGGGTTGGCTAGACCTGCAGAGTTTCTCAGCAAGATTCCTCTCTAGTCATATAGGTTTTTTTTCACACTTAGTTATGTATGTTAAAGTTTCTTCATTCTGGTAATTAGTAAGGATTATTGATTTGGGGAAAACTTGCTGTTATTCTCTTTTTTGTATGTTTTAAGTGCTTTCATCTTCATTCTCTTAACAGGAAAAGATGCTCGCCTCTTTGTCTTTAGGCTAAGCACTGTGAGGAAAGATGTGGAAGGAAAGCAGATAGTGAAGAGCAAGTATGACTGTAGAGAAAATAAACTTGAAAAAACAAAAGGTGACTTGGCTTTTACTGTTGTTTTTAAATGACTGTTTATTCCTTTTTTCCCCAGTGTAAGTTCTGTGTAAAATGAAAATAACTAAGAGTTTGGGTCAATTCAACAAAAATTCAATTCAATTTGACAAATATTATTAAGTAATAACTATACCCGGCACTTTGCCCAGTGATAGGAATACAAAAAGAGGAAAAAAACTATGCCTGCCCAGAATACCATCTAATGGAAGAGACAGCATGCAAATAAATATATGTAAAGCAAACTATAGACAGAATAAGCAGAAAATAATTAAAAGAGGGAAAGCACTGGAATTAAAAGGAGGTGGAAAAAGCTTCCTGAAGGAGGTAAGGTTTTAGTTGGGAATTAAAGGAAGTTATGGGCATCAATAGTCAGAATGTTATGAAGGGAGAGTATTTCTGACATGGGGAACAGCCAGAGAAAATTCTCAGACCTGAGAGATGGAGTGTCTTGTTTATACAACCACTAGGAAGCCAGTGTCATTGAATCAAGCAGTACATGTTGGGGAGTAAGGTATAAGAATAGGAGGCAGGAGGAAGCTAGGTTATAAAGGGCTTTGAATGCCCAACAGAGTATTATATATTTGGTTCTGGAGGTATTCGGGAGCCATAGTTATTGGACCTGCATTTTAGGAAAATCATTTTAATGGCTGAATGGAGCATGGATTGAAGTAGGACAAAAGAATATTGTAATAGGCCAGGTATGAGGTGACGAAGGCCTGCACTAGAGTGGTGGCAGGGGATGTTTTAGCATTTAGTAATTAATTAAGCAAATGTTAAATGCCTTTTGTATGTAGTACATTGTTGGAGGTGGTAAAAATAAAGTTTAGCTAAGATAGGGTCCCTTCCTCCATGGAATTTATCGTCCAGTTGGGAATGAGACACAATAATACACAATATCACATAATAAATGCACCATGAACCATTGACTTACTTGATATTCAAGGAGAAAATTATTACTAATGTAAGCAAGCATGGAAGACTCCATCTAGCAAATAGCATTTTTTAAAATGGGAAGGAATTCATATAAAGAGAAAGAATGATATTCAAAGACTAGGAAGAAGTGAGAGGAATATTATGGAGGTGAGAAAGCATCAACTATATTTCAGGGAACTAAAGCAGACTCTTTTTGACTGAAATATAGGTTGCATGGAGGGGAATGACATGAGAAAGACTGGAAAAGGAGTGGGATACCAAGTTAATAGCCTTGAATAACCTTGAATTCCCACAAGAAACTTGAGCTTTATTCAGTAGGCATTAGGGAGACACTAAATATTTTTGAGCAACAAAATGATATGATCAGATTTTTGCATAAAATAAACTAGAAGAACATGTTGGGGGCAATAAAAAATATCTGGTGAGAAGAATGTCTTCTGGCAAAAGTTCAAAAGAAAAGCTTTATTAAACATCTTCTGTGGTTTGGTGAAAATATAAAATGAGGAAATTTTGTCAAATTTAGCTTATAAAGCATTAGTCACATGTTAATGAACAAATTGAATTGCTCATAACTTGGGGGAGAGTTTCAAGAAATTTGATTTCTCCCAAGAATCTAAAAATTGTTTATAAAATTTAATTTGAGGTTTTGTTACAATTTATTTATCCTTACAGGTTGCCATTTGTATGCCATTAACACTCATCACAGCAGTGAATTGAGGATTATTGTTGCAATTCGAAACAAGCTACTTCTTATCACAAGGAAACACAATAGGCAAAGTGGTTTAACCAGCCTCTCATTGTTGTCCTCACCATCAGAATCACCTGTTGAAGAATTCCAGTATATCAGGGTTCGTTTTCTTTTCTAATAAATTTTAGCTTGATTTAGGCTGTGTGTGTAATATCCTGGATAGTGCAGGCCATTTCCTTTTACCCAACAAAGCTTGGTGCAGGGATTATTCTGAGTTGTAGAGAACAAACTGGGAAAACTCCCTGATGCTCTGGATACCCCCTTGGGGGACTGTGAAAATCAAGATTTCCCTCATTGCATCTTACTTCCTAAGAAGTTGTTCTCAGACTCCTTCAAGCTTTCAGAAATATTTCATAGAAAAAGAACTAAAGAACATTAAAGCTAGAAGGAATCTTAAAAATCATTTTGTCCAACTTTCTCATTTTGCAGATGAGGGGTCACACTTCAAGTTAGTGACAGATAAAGGCTTTGAGCTCTGATCTCCTGACTTGCTAGGCCAATGTTCTTTCCTTCAAAGTCTAGTATCTATTTGTAAGGGGAGAGGGGCTGGTAGAGCAGAAGTTTCAAACACAGGGACTATATTGTTGCCTGAACCAGATTAAAGTGTCATTGGGAAATGTTTAACAAAATAAGTAAAAATAAATAAATAAAAATACAACATAACATAGATAATGTTGATATGTGGTTTTCTAAGCAAAGATATATATATATATATATATATATATATATATATATGATTTGGTGATCCCCATTTCAATTTGAGTTTCTTACCAGTATTATCAAGAGAAGCCTGTGTAGATAAAGAGGTTGGCTTACATAACTTATTAGGTCTCAGGTTAAAAGGTTTGTGGCTTGCTAAATGCCACAGAGGGGGCAACTGGGTAGCTCAGTGAATTGAGAGCCAGAGATGGGAGGTCCTGGGTTCAAATCTGACCTCAGACACTTTCCAGCTGTGTGACCCTGGGCAAGTCATTTAACCCCCATTGCCTAGCCCTTACCACTCATCTGCCTTGGAACCAATACACAGTATTGATTCCAAGACAGAAGGTAAGGGTTTTTTAAAAATAAATAAATAAAAAAATAAAATGTCACAGAGCTTGGAATAGCCCTGAGCCTCTTGATTCCTATCCCAGGGATTTTTTTTTCCCCACTATTCCACCTTTCCTGAGATCTGCCCATTCTTTTTCATTCTTAAGATCTTATTTCTACTGCCTACTTTAAAAATTGGTGGTATTAAAATCATAGAAGGTAAAACCATGAACACAGGGCTCTGAGATATCATTGATAGATACAAGAATCCATTTATCTTCTTTTTGCTTAGATACAGTTAGAATCTTTTGCACTCAGTACATCAAGTTATTCTAATATGTAAATCAGGACAGTTTTGAATTAACTGGAGATGAAGAGTGGCAGTTTTGAATTGATTTAATTTCATAAAATCCATAATCTGCACCCTTTTCGTGGCTAGCATCCTGAGAACTGAGAACAGGTTATGAAAACATGGAAATCGGATATAATTGCTAACCATTTAGAGTCACCACCATTTGCCTAACCAGTCCAGTGTTATAAAGAGCCTTGGGAGAACAGTATACTTATGAGAGAGGCACAGGTTAGCTTCTTCCTATCCTAACCCTTTTCTAACATGTCCTCATTTGTGACCCAGGAGATCTGCTTGTCTGATCCCCCTGTGGTGATGACCTTGGTGGATGGGCCAACCGAAGAGAATGACAATCTGATTTGTGTAGCATATCGGCATCAGTTTGACTTGGTGAATGAGAGTACAGGAGAGTCTTTCAGATTGCACCATGTGGATGCCAACAGGGTAAGTTCATAATAGCATGGCCAACATGAATGAAAGAGGACCATCATTTATTGTATGTTCTTACTGCGTGTTATAATGACTAATTGTGTTTTATTTTCTAAATAAAATGTACCTATAGTTGTATCATCGTTTTTAATGATTTTTTAACCTTCTCTGTCCATTCATTCCATCTGAGTATAAATGAAAATGGAGATTCACATAATTGAAAAGAAAAATCATATATAGTAATCAGATCCTTGTGGGGATTCTGGAGAGGCAAGCAACTGGGGGTTCTGCCTTCTAGCCTCAGAATATATGTGTGACTATAGGAGGGCTTAGATACTCTTAACGGTGATGAAAGGAGAGGCAGGAATCTTCCCTGTGATCCAGATAGTGAGGTCAATCTTAGCAGTTCAGGTCTGGTAAGTAAAGAGCATAGATTTGAGGATCAGCACATATCCCAGAACCTAAGTTGTCCCAAAAACCCACTGGCAGTCCCTGAACTAGCAGAAAGAGCTCTATTGACAAATTAGGTCTTCAGTCTCTGTCTTTGCCATATTAAAGTATAGTGCAGGAATGCCTTAGGATCCCTGAAACCCTTTAAAAGGCTCTGGAGGTAAAAACTATTTTCATAATATTCCCAAGCTATTTTCATTTCTAATGGGTATTATCAATAGATGTAACCCACATTAAAAAAAACAAAACAAAAACCTCCTTGGTAGGCCCTCAGTAAGTGCTAGACTAGAAAGGGGTCCTGAGACCAAAAAGCTTAAGAACTGCTAATCTAGTTGGAGGAATTATAGTAAGTTGAAATACACTTCACGTGGGGCCCTTAAGATATGGACCAGAGATCAGAGAAAAATCATTCATCATCAGTGGTGACCTCAAATTTTTAGATCTGACTTTAGACACATGTTCTTGCTTAATATTTGGCCATGTTCTTTCATTTGAGAATACAATTTTATCTCTGTGAAGTAGGGGGAAAAGTGATAATATTTGTCATCACTTAGTAATGATTGCAAGACTAACAGTAGGGCCTATACCTGCCAAATGGATAAGGTACCACAAGGCAGGCCAGGTAATAATAGTTTGGTAGCCAGTGTTTAGCCTTATGATATGAACATATGAGACTTCCTCTATGCTTGGTTAATTAAAGTCAGACTAGCATAATTTTCTATGGTTGTCTTTTTTATATAAAATATACAAATGCTATATTTTCTAGAATTAGTAACTAGTATAAATGGTGATACATAATAATAAATAGCAAAATAGTAATAAATAATAAAAAGAATTGCTGCTATATTTTTGCAAATAACACAACTTAAAGCAAGATTTTTTTTTAAATCCAAAACCCTAGATACATTTAGGTGCCTTTCTCTTTAATCTTTGATTGTTATCAATTATTCTTTAATCTACCCCTGATACTTCCCTGACTTTTAATAGAACTATCTTGTTCCGAATCTCCTCTCTTAGAAGCAGAACCTCCAGCAGGTTATTTCACTGCCACTGGGTAGCTTTGTTTCCCTCACAGGTAGCTTTCATCCAAATTTTGATTGTTCTCATGAAAAAGACCTTTACTCTCTTGTTCATAACTTATTAAAGAAAAGCTCCAGTTTACCTTTACAGTAGAATAAATAAAAGAGTCACATGGCAACATAAAATTGGTGACCTATATAAAAAAGCACATCACAATTCTTTTTTTCAAACAAACTTTTTTGCCATAATCTGCCTTTTCTACCTAAGAAGTTCTTTGGCTTTTCTCAACCTCCTTTCTAACCAGTGGACTTCTTGGCTACACGTAGCTTATTGCATCAATCAAGACTTAGAAGATTAAATAACTTTGCGCTCCTTCATACACATTTCCACAGAACATGTTTTTAAACATATTCAAACAAAATAGAAGACTTATAAAGAACAATAATGAAGTTATTTCTCCACAAGGGAGATATACAAATTTTATCAGTCAGCAAATATTTATTAAATGTTTTATTGGCACAGAGTACCGAGTTCAACATTAGGGGAGATTTTTAAAAGTTTAAGTTAAGTACCGTCCTTGCCTTTGGAATTTATATTCTAATAGGAGCATAAGATACAAAAACAAAATACATGGTAATGCATAAGTGATAAGTGTTAGAGAATTTTTTTTAAAAAGTCCTTCCTGGACCAGAAGAGCCAGGAGGGATCTTTTATGAATTTATTTTTATTTAATTATTTAAAAATTAATTTTACTAACCTTTTATTATAGACAGAAATGGGTAGAGATAGCTTCTGAGGAAGTATTATTTGAATCGAGCTTTACTGGTTGGGTAGGAATTTAATAGAAGAAAAAGACTGAGGAAGGACATTGAAGGCATAGAGAACATTTTGAGAGGCAATCCAATTTTATGGAGGAAGAAAAATAAGAAAAACCTGGAAAAGTGTAGAGACACCAATAGAGTCTGAGCAAGACGTGTTGGGGAAAAGAATTTTCACTTGACACAGGAGGTGATAGGCAGCCAGTAAAAATTTTTGATCTGAAGAATGACAAGACCAGTTCTAAGTATGAATAATGGTAAACCGGCAGTAATGTGAAAAAATAGTTTAGAGCAGGAAAGAATGGAGGTGAGAAAACTGGTAAGGGCCCTTATAGTAATCCAAATGAAGGGTAGCAATGACAATAGAGTAAGGAATACATTTATGTAAGAGATATAACAGATATAGGATTGACAGGACTTTGACTAGGAAAGGTATGGATGAGAAAAGAGTCAAAAATAAGCCTAAGATTTAGAAATGTAACTCTTAAGAATAATGGTGCCATTGAATGATAAAGAAAATGATGTGATGAAGGTACTTCCAGCTAGGCTTTATAATGGATTTCACCCAAACTAGAAAGAAAAATGAGAAGCCTTAATATCCACTTCAACCAACTAGGCAGTGATTACTGTTGAACAGTACCATATGCCTGTTACTAAGCTAGGTGATGGGAGAAGTATAGGACATGGTCCACATCCATAAGGAGGCTCAAGTGTAGTTGGGGAGATGAGATGTGCACTTATGTGAAAAAAAATAGTTAAAAACATAGTATGTAAACTAGTAGAAAAGCTAAGAAAGTGGCATGAGCAAGGCTCCTTAAAATCTGGAAGAGATAAGATTGAAAACACAGGCAGAAGAAAGAAAAATATTTCTTTTGAACCATGTGGGAAGGAAAAAAGAAATCAATATAAAGGCACATCTATTGAAGTAAAGACCTATCTTTACCTCCAGTCTTTCCCCTCAGTGTTTTCTGATCACCACCCATTCATAAATGCTCTATAGATATTTCCTCACAGTAGTGAACTCATACCTTCCTGAGTTTCAGTCATGCAAAGGGCCAATTGTAGATATTAATGGCCACACTATGCATCTCGCTGATTCAAACAATCTTTTTCAGTAGTGTCAGTATTCAGTCTGCCCACTACCCTTGCCCATTATCATTACAGGTTAATTTTGTTGCAGCTATTGATGTGTATGAAGATGGGGAAGCTGGACTGCTGCTGTGTTACAACTGTAAGTGTTGTTTCATTTCTAAAATATTTAAATGTGTTAGACTTGTCCTTTTTAAGTTTTATAGAGGCTTATACAAGTGCCATAATACTTGGCTAAATTCATCATTTCCATTGACATATACCATACCTTGGATTTTATGCCCAGGTATGGCTTACAATATAACTAATACTCAGCTGGATCAGTCTGCACAGAATCTTTTACTTTCTCTGCCAGTGAAATATCAAAGAATATTCTGGGAGCTAGCGTGGTATTGCCCTCCATGGTATTATCTTCAAAAGATAAGGATGTACTCCAAACCCCTCCTATTTCTTATTAGTAACTTATACCATGAATTTGTTTAAACTCTTCTTGAAATAAATTGTGTGTGTGATTTTTGTATGTGTTATGGACCATTTCAAGGGGGAAAATACTAATTATTCATTTGCAAAAAAGCAAAAGAGCTAGCCTGGGTTGCTCTTATAATAGCATACACTTACATAGTACTTAAAGGTTCACAAAGTACTTTTCTCACAACACTCAGTCAATAGACGAATTGTTCTTCTCATTTTAAAGATGAGGAAATTGAGGCTCAGAAAAAAATGAAAGGACTTGCCCATAATAACTAGTAGATATTTGAGGGTTAGACTTGGAATTAGGATCATGTGACTCTCAAGTCCAGTGCTCTTTTCCACTGCACCATGTTGCCCCTCATAAAACCTCTTCCCACTGGAAATACCCATTTACAAATGGGAGCAGAGATTTCCCCAAATGTAAACTGGTACATCCTGTCTCTTAGTCATTGTTTTTACAGTGTAATGAGATAGTTGTTAGATTTCTTATTTTTTAATTTCTTGTAAGATTTTTAAACTTTTAAATAAACTTATTTTTACTTTGGCCTTTTGTCTTTATTGTGAAATCAATCAGGAAAATAGTTATCAGAGTGCTTCCTTTGGTAAACTGATTTTGATTCTTTTTTTCCTTTTAGGTACCTGCAGAGGATGGGAAGGGAGGGAAAGATAGACAGGAAAGGGAGAAGAAAATTAAAAATATAAAGTTAGGGCAGGTCAGGATAAATAAAAATGAACTTTTCTCCGAAATAAAAATCAGATGTTATTCATTTAAATCAGATTGTTTTATTAAAACCTTTTTATAAATAAAAATTATATACAAGTAGTTTTCATGTCAGATATGTTAAAGATGGAACTATTATTGTGGAATAGTTGTTATAACTTTTTATGGTATTTAGGACAATGTAGTAACAAAGATTTTTAGAAAATTTTTCTAAATAGTGATTTGTTATGAGGCTGTATAATATAGGGAAAATAATGCCAGATTTGGAATCAAAAGAGCTGATCTACTAACTCCAGTTTTACTGCTCATACCTGCATGGTCTTGGGTAAGTAATGTAATCTCTCTGGGCCTCCATTACTTCATGTGCGAAATGAGATGATTAGATTAAATTACCCCTGAGGTCCCTTCCAATTTCAATTCCTGATTCTGCTTTTCTTATAGTCTTAATTCTCATTATGAGGATCTATCTAACTGTTAAAATCTGACTATGACATGGAGATCCTCTACTTAATTATCAAGAATTGAGTTTTTATAAATTTGAGGATCAAGAATGAAATATAATTGCCAACAAGATTTTATTAAAAATTAAACCCATGTATAACTTATTTTATTTACCATCTGAGAGAGAGGGAAAGAGGGAGGGAAAGAATTTGAAAGTCAAAATTTGAAAAAAACAAATGTTAAAAATTGCTTCTATGTGCAATTGAGGGGGAAGTAAAATATTACAAAATTACAAAATTATACCACTGAATTGATGAAAGGCTTAAGCAACTAGATGGCTAAGTAGATTGAGAGCCAGGCCTATAGAGATAGTGGATCTTGGGTTCAAATTTGACCTTAGACACTTTCTGGCCTTAGACCAACCCCTGGGCAGGTTGCTTAACCACAATTGCCTTTCCCTTACCACTCTTCAGCTTTGGAACCAACACACAGTACTGATTCTAAAGCAGAAGATATGGGTTTACACAAGAAATAATATTTGAAATTGACCAAATAAAATTAAAAAAAAATTTAAAGAAGGTATGGGTTTATAAAAAGAAAGTAATATAAATAAATAAATAAATAAACAAATAAATAAATAAATAAAAACTTAAACACCTAGATTCATCAGAAATTTTTGAAATTTGAGTCTATTAAACCACAGTAAATTCTTCCATAGCTAAAAAGACAAACTTTTGTGTCATAATTAAAATGAGAAATTGTCTAAAAACTGAAAAAGCTGGAAAATTCATCTTTCTGTTCCAGGTTTAAATATATTAAAGAAAAAAAAAGGTGAAGACTGAACTTGCACACCAAAAAAATGTTATTTTAAGTATCTCATGTTAACTTTGTTGAAATAATACATTAAAACCTTTGGAGGTTTAGGTGGGAAGAGCTGTTTTAGTTTACTTTAAAATTGTGTCTTAAATTTTAAAAAGAACAATGCAATTATTTTAAAAACTTTTTTTAAAATTCAGCCTCTACCTCCCTTTCTCAAACCATAGAAGGTGTCATCCAGCAAAATATATAGATTATGTCTTTCATGCTTCCATTTCTCAGTTCATTTTCTGGAGGTGACCATACATAAGTTATTCTTCAAATATTAAATCTATAGATATATATAATATTTTCTTGGTTCTATTAATTTCACTCTTCATTACCTCACATAATTCTTTTTTTTTAATTAATCTGATCATTGTCTTTTATGGCAGAGTAATATTCTATCATAGTCATATACTATGATTTTTTTTTAACATTCCCCAATTGATGGACATCCCCATGATTTCCAGTTCTTTCCCACCACAAAGAGAATTGCTATAGATATTTTGGAACATATATGTTCTTTCCCTTTTTCCTCAGATCTCCTTGGGAAATAGACTCAACAATGGTATAGCTGGGTCTAAAGATATACACAATTTTATAGTTCTCAGGGCATACTTCAAATTGCTCTACCAAATGGTTGAGTCAGTTCACAGTTCCACCAGTGTTTTAGTGTCCACACTTTTCCACATCTCCACCAACATTTGTCATTTTAGCCATTCTAATGGGTGTGAGATGATATCTCAGAATTGTTGGTAACAATGCAATTACTACAAACCAAAATTTAAAATATATTCTTATTTTGTTAAAAATAGCTATATTAATGATGTCAAGTGTATAGTATACTTAGATTTAGTAAAGACGATTTATTTTTATTGGCTTCCTAATTATAGGTGAAATAAACTCCTCCCAGATATTCCTGAATTCAGCAGATAATAACTTGTTTCCTTAAAACTTCCTGCTTCGTAGACTTAGATCTAGAAGAGACCCTGAAAGTCATCAAGTCCAACTCCCTCACTTTACAGATGAAGAAACTGAAATGCAAAAAGGTTAAGTGTCTTGCCCAAGTTTATTCATTTAGTGAGAAGCAGAACCAAAAGTCAAACCCAGAGGCTTTGACCCTAAATTCCTTATTTTTTTCTGCTTCATAAACATTTGTTTCAATTAACTTTAATAAATAAAAAAATCAAATGCTTTATTTACTTTTTCTATATCAATGCTAATCTTTTAAACTATCCAAATGTTTTTAAAAGTATAGTACAGTAACATCTCATTTATCTAAAAGTTTCTAGTAATTCTAGCATTAAGATAATGTCTACCCTAAAAGTCAAAATAAGAAAGAGGACATTTTAGAGTAGAAAGCAATGGTGAGAATTCTCCATGCCGCATGACCCAGTCCCTAGGTGGTGTGTATGCCACAGACCACAGTGGGGAAGTGTCCATGGTCCAGGTAGAATCCTTTCCGGGTCCCAGGATTGGGGATAAAAGGATTAGTAGAGAAGTTCCAGTATAAATGACACTTGGTCATACCTATTCATCTTAAGATATTATGAACCAGGGGTGGCTATGTGGCTCAGTGGATTGAAAGCCAGGCCTTAGAGACAGGAGGTGCTGGGTTTAAATCTAGCCTCAGACAGTCCCTAGCTGTGTGCCCCTAGAAGAGTCTCTTAATCCCAATTACCTAGCCTTAATTGTTCTTCTACCTTATTATCAATACTTAAGATTGATTCTAAGACAAAAGCTAATAGTTTTTAAAAAGACACTGTGAGCCAGATAGATCAGTTATTTGGAAAGGGCCAGAAGAAGGTGCTGCCAGAAACAGAAGATAGATCAAAACCAGAGATTCACAATATATCTGGAGGCATTAGAAGGTGCAGGAGATTTAATGCCAGGAGACACAAGAGGATAGATAAAAACCATAAAGTAAATTTCTCTCTCCCTCTCTTCTTCCCCTCCCCCCCCCACACAAATTGTATAAACATGTGGTAGTTTTAAGATTCTCTAGGTCTTGGCCAACTCCATTCTCCAATCATTCAACTCTAGCTAGCACTTGCCATTCCTATATTCACTAACTTCCGTGGAATTTATGGGGTCATGTATAATATCCCTACCCACCAGAGAATCCTCTTCATTCCTAATAGTGAGGTGGATGTTGGGGAAAACATAATTAGTTCTCTTGTAGACATATTGAGTTTGAGATGCCAATGGGACTTCAAGTTTGAAATGTGCAACAAGAATTTGGTGAGATAAGACAAGAACTTGGGAGAGAGAATAAAGCTGGTTATATAGATCTAGAAGTCAGTTGTGCTAAGATGATGATTAAACCCATGTATACTTAAATGGTTTCATAAAGATAAAAGAGACCTAAGCAGCCAAGGGTGGTCAAACAGGTGAGAAAAGAAGCAAAAGAATGTTGTCATAGAAACCAAGAGAAAAGAGAGTAGTCAGCAGTGTAAAACAAAGGTCAGGAAGGATGAGGATCAATAAAAGGCAATCACATTTGGCAGTTGAGAAATCACAGATAATTTTGGGAAGAATAGTTTCAGTCAATGTATTAATTAGGAGACCAGGGAAAAAAAACACATGACATGGGAGAAGCTACCTGTTGTAAGAATTACATTTGAGGAAGGTACCTGAGCAACACAGGTTGTTAACTTTGTTACATCCATTACTATCTATATCCAGCATAAGAACCTAGAACAACTTTAGACTAACTGGCATCTTCACCAATGCCAGGTCTACTGGATCAACTTTTTAACACATTCATCTTACCATTACATAAATTACCTGAAACCACAGTTCACTGGCAGATAGATTGGGTCAAAAACCAGTTTGATCAGTCAGAAGATCAGGCCACTCTGATAGTCCCTCCTTTAGATCATTGAAACCACTAAATCTTGACTAGAGTTACTTGCTCCATTCCATGGCAGGTACAATAGTTGTTCTAGTTCTTTGCAATTCAGTTTTTTGCCTGTAATGCTATTATATATTCATCATTCATCCCCATGAGGCCTGGAGTACAATACTTCCCCTGTGCCATTAAACCCCATGGCAGCCCATGTAGGGATGTCTAAGGTCCCTAGGATTTTTCAGTAGCCAAAATGCTACACATTTGTTGGTCTTTTCTTTTTTTTTTCATTTAAATAATTTCCTTCCATCATGGAATCAATACTGTGTATTGGTTCCAAGGCAGAAGATTGGTAAGGGCTAGGCAATAGGGGTTAAGTGACTTGCCCAGGGTCACACAGCTGGGAAGTGTCTGAGGCCAGATTTGAACCTAAGACCTCCTGTATCTAGGCCTGACTCTCAATCCACTAGCCACCCAGCTACCCCCTATCTGTTGGTCTTTTAAAATAAGTTATTCTGGACCTGGGCAAGGACTCTGATGGGAAGCCAGCAAGCTTGTAATCTATCCAAATCATGTCCTTTTATGTGAATTATGTATTCCTCCATCTTACATGCATTTATTCTACATACTCTAGTAGTATCAAATTCACATAGAAATGGGGGCCACCAAACTGTATATAAGGATCCCTGTGAGTCCCCATATTAACTTAGAATACCACATATTAACATTACCTATATTCTATTGTATTTTTATTTCTTTTGTTAAATATTTCCTTATACCATTTTAATCTGTTTCCCTGCTGCACTGAAGAGTGTTGTAGGCCATGTGTTTGATGCCTCTACTCTGTGGTCCACAGTCATTCTCTAGCTGAGCAAGTTAGTGGCAGCTCTGACCAACTTGTAGTATACTCTATAAGGAACCAAAACCATAGACAAATGGGCTGCCACATCTCCAGGAAGCCCTTAGGCATCAGTTCTAGCTGTCCTCCTGGAACATAATTTCCACTTCCTAGAACATAATTAACACTTCCTAGAAACTGGGGGAGAGGTCCCTTCTCTCAAGTGGTAAGCCCCATTGCCTGCCACCTATGATTAGCCACTCTGTTCCATAGGTCTTTATTGTGCCAGGGAGCACTTCAACCCCAAACTACATCATGCCTTTCTCTACCATCAGCAACTACAAACAATCCAGAAGATCCTAGACTGACAGAGGCAAGGTGGCCCATGAGCCTCTAGTAGACTAATAATGTTAGGAGGCCAAAGAAAGAATAGGGGAACCAACATACAACTCACTCATATACAGTCTTTAGTTCCAAAGAAACATGAAAAAGATCATGGGATGTAGAACTTGAAGTGAGATTGGTTCAGTCTTCCATATTAACATATGAGGAAATTGAGGCCCAGAGAGAAATAACTAGTCCAGATTTGTACAGTGAGTAAACTGCAGGGAGGAATGATGTTTTGGCCCCTACCATTGCCGAAATGGTAGAGCAAGGAGAGGGTATGTTGACCATGCTAGCCCATGTAGCAAAATGATTCAGACATAGCTGGCATGACACCTTCGTAAAATAAGATATTGGAAAATAAAGCTGTATGGGGAAAAGTCATTTTGTTGGCATCTATACTGCTTCTTTGTATAATACGTCCTCCATGACTCCATGCTCTCTTCCCTCACTTTAGACAGACATCTGGTCCAAATGCAATTCTCATTACTGTACCCTTTTGGATTTAGTGTCCTAGTAAATTAAGGCTAGATTCTACAATGGGATTGGACTTTGGTTTGTTTATTGTTGTTTTTTTAAGTCACATTGTAGAGTATGTTTATTTTCTTCTCTAAGAATACCTTTCCCTTAGTCCCTATTAACTTGCCTTAACCATTAGAATACATAATCCTCCAGGCCTCTGAGGGGCAGAAATTTGATATTGGAGTAGCCATATTTATTCCTTTCTTGACTCTGTGACTCAGCTGTCCCACTTTGTCCTGAGTATTAACAATATTATCCCTTCATACAGTTGTGTTATAAGGAGTGATAAAGGGGATGGTTTCAAAGCAACCTAGGAAGATTTGTATGAACTGATGCAGGATGGAGTGAGCAAAACCAAGAGAATATTTTATACAGTAGCAGTATTGTAAAGACAAACAACTGAAAGGTTTTAGAACTCTGATCAACTCAGTAACTATCCAAAATTCCAGACGACTCATAATGAAACATACCCTCTTCCTGATAAAGAGCTGATAGGATGCAGAATTACATCAACCTCAACAATGCTTAAAAAGTTCCCCAGTGGAGTCCAAAATTCAAAAGAGTTCACTATCTACACTGCAAAAACCAAGGTGGATAAGAAAAAAGTATTACCAAACTGTGACTTTAGTTGGATGTACTGTTCATTAAATTAGAAATCAACATGTGTATCTTGTTCAAGCAATGAAAATGGATAATGAACTAGGCCCAGAGTTGAACAAAAGGTAGTGAGCAATCTGGATCACTTCTTCAACTCTACTAAACTTCTTATTGCTGTTATCATTGATGTTAGTATTCTAGTGATCCTATAGTCTGCAAATAATGAAATAGCATGATCTTGGAAAATTGTTGTGTGATCTTGGAGAAATTAATTAACCTCTTTTTTTAGCTTCAGTTTGTTTATCTGTAAGATGAAAAAAAATTGCCTCCGTTTTTTTGAGGAAAAAATAAGAAGATATGTAAAGTGTTCTTTGAACCTTAAAAGACAATTTTAATGTTAGGTGCTATTGTTATAATTAAAGAAGAAATCTTCTGTTTGTTAGTTCCTCTGTACAGAGTTTATGGGGAAACATAGGCAAGAAATACATAGGCTAGGAATTCAAGAAGGTAGAGAAGGACACAGGTAGAAAAAGAAAGATTAAAAGAGCAGGGAACAGGAACAAGAGAGGGGCTCAAGCTGGAGGAAGAGCTTAAGGAAACTGATAAAGACAAGGAAAAGGAAGCTGGAGATAACTGCTTCTAATGCTCCTATAGTTTTTAAATAATAAAATAGCATGATCTCTGAAAATTTAAACTAGGACTAATCCCCAAACCAGTGGAAAGACTCATGGTAAGAATTTATTTCAAGCAACAATTTCTGAACAAGAAATCACTTTGTTTCATCTAGGACCTGAATTTTGCTCTTATCTTTGATGTTAGTATTCTAGTGATCCTAGACTGCTAACAAGGCAAGAAGATGCTAGAGGAGAAGAGTTCTGTGAATGGAAGAGAAAGCTGGGGAGCATTACAAACTTGGCATAGTCATATTGGAGTAGTAATGAGAGATTCATTTATCAAGACAATTAACTAGAGTTTGCTCTCTGTCCAAAAGATCGTTTCATGTTGTGATTTGCCTTAATGCTAATTGCACCCTTCAAAAGTAGAAGGAATTAATTAACAGATTTGAAATTCTGGACCTGATTCTCACCAAGAAAAAGTTTTGAGGTGACAATGAGAACTTTGTGAGAAAGTGACCACTCCATTTTAGAGTTTATTTTGGTAGGTATGGTTCTAAGCCACTATCAACAATATTTGAAATATTTTGGAAAATGAAAAAAGCACCATAAGACTGGAAAAAGGCAAAGTTCTAGAATATATCATTCAGAAGATAATTTGTGAGGTCCTAGAAAGGAAAGAAGTAGTCACTAAAGCATGATAATAATAATAGCATTGATATAGTACATTAAGATTTGCAATGCACTTTACAAATATTATCTCATTTTGATCCTTACAACCAATTTGAGAGGTAAGTGCTATTATTTTACAGATAAGAAAACTGAAGCCTAGAGGTTAAATGACTTACCCAAGGTCACATAGCTAGTAAGTATCTGAGGCTGGATTTAAATTCATGTTGTCCTGACTCCAGGTCCATCAGTTCCATCCACTGCACCACCCAGCTACCTCTAAAAGCCAGCCTGGCAGGGTAACTAGGATAAAATTAAATATTTGAAAAACATTTAGCACAGTGCCTAGCACATAGTAGGCACTATATAAAAGTTAGCCATAATCATTACGATTATTATTAACTTGAAGAGGGAGCTGGTTCAGTGGACAGATGCCCCAGAGATCTCTTAGGGTCAAGAGAACTTGAGCTTTAAATTCTGCTTCTGACACATACATGTCTAACACTGGATAAATCAGTTAACCTCTCAGTGTCCCCAACAGCTCTCTGAGATTCTAAGGTGCAAAATAATTGCTCATCCACATTAGTAATGAGAATCCCCTCACTGAAATCACAGGTGAAGATGAAAAATATATACTGGTAGATTACAGGGATACTTTAGACATAGTATACTTAGATTTGAGTCCATCATGCTATGCTTAGGTTTAAGATGTTTGTAAGGTTAGGTGTACTTAGAACTAATTAAAATATTGTATCCGAAGGATTGATCATTAATATGCCGATATCAACTTGAGAAAGATCTCTGTAGAATTGCTACTAGAATCTCTGCTTGGCCATGTGGATAAAGGATATAAATAACAGGCTTGGGAAGTTTGCATATAAATTGCAAATAAGATTGCAGATAAACCTAAAGTTTAGGAGTATATCTAACATTTGGGATGATGGAGTGTAGATTGAAGCACCTACTCTGTGCCAATCTGTGTTAAACACTGAGGATGCAAAAAGAGGCAAAAGATACTCATTCCCTTTGAAGAGTTAACCATCTAATGAGGGAAACAAGCAATTAAATATGTATAAATAAACAAAATACAAAATAAGTAAGAAATAATTCAAAGTCATTAGAATTAAGAGGAGTGAAGAAAGGCTTCCTGTGGAAGATGAGATTGGGGGGGGGGGGGGCTTAAAGGAAGCCACAGGAATCACTAGGTTGAAATGAGGAAGGAGATCATTCCAGTCATGAGGGACAGAAGAGAAAATACCCAGAGCTGAGAGTGCTTTGTTCAGGGAACAGCAAGGACGCCAGTTAAAGAGTATGTGTTAGAGAGTAAAGTGTGAGAAAACCAGAAAGTGGAGTGAGGTCGAGGAGGGGAAACAGGGCTTGAGAGGATAGGTTATGAAGGGCTTTGAACACCAAACAAGATTTTGTTACATTGTTTTGTTGTTTTATCCTGGAAGTTATAGGGAGCAACTGAAGTTTACTGCGGAGAAGTGACATTAGTGGGACCTGATAGAACAGTTTAGAAATATAAACTTAATAGAACTCAATAAAATTTGATAAGGATATATACAGAATGCTATATTTGGGTTTGAGAAATCAACTTCAGAAATATAAGATGGAACAGGTATGCAAGACAGAATTGCAAAACATGAGAGTCAAAAGTATCTCAGTGACCATCTAACCCAACTCATAAATGAAAGAATTCTCCACTCAACAGTTATAACATACCTGACAAGTACCTTAACCAACCTCCAAGGAGGGGGAAGCCACCACTTCTTGAGAAAAGAGTTCTTGTAAAAAGGAGCTGAGGATATTGGTGGATCACAATCTCAATATGGATGAACAGTGTTCAATGGCAGCCAAAATTGTTGATTGATATCCTAAGCAGTAGTAAGAGCGGCATAGTTTCCAGAACAAGGAGACCAATAGTTTTACTCTACTCTGCTCTAGAAAATACCAAATGTGGAGTGATGTATTCAGTTCCAGTCCTCAGATTTTTTTAAAAGATCTAAATGAAGTAGAGTGTGTCCAGAAGAGGGAAACCAGGATTGTGAAAGCACTGAAGAACTTATGCCATATGGGCATCAGATATTGGATGAGGATCAAATGAAGAACATAGGGAAGGAGGGAAGATCATCAGTGGCATGATTGTTGTCTTTAGATATTTGAAAGACTGACATTTTGAAGAGGTACTAGAGGTACTAGGCCCCAACAAATGGAAGTTACATTGAGATGGATTTAGATTTGATGCAAGGAAAAACATTTTAATAGTTAAAGCTATCCAAAAGGAGGAATGGATTTCCTCGGGAAGTAGTCAACTTCTTCTCATTGGAAGTCTTTAAGCAAAAGCTAAATGGTCACTTCTTGAGGATGTTAGTGAAATGCTTCCTGTTCCACTATGAATTGGGCATTCTACTACAGACTTCTTTCAAGACTAACATATATCCTTGTGGACAAGATAGAAAAAATATAGGGGGACAAGAATATATTACAGCAAATCAGTAAGTAGTTCATTGAATAAATGTAATTAAAGTATTAACATATAGTCTTGAAAGAAGTCCCTAATAGAATGCTGCTAAGCTCTTTAATTTGCCTTATTTTCTCCAACATTTATATCAGTGACTTGGATGAAGATATAGATTATGTTGGTCAAATTTATAAATGTCAGGAAGCTGGTAGAAATAGCCAGTACAATGGTTTTCTGTCCCACGAGTCTTAGTATACTATAAACTAATAATAACAATTAGCATTTATATAACTTCCTCTATGTATCAAGCACTCTGCTAAGTAACAGCCCTGTGAGATAGGTACTACCATTTTGCAGTTGAAAAAACTGAGGCAAACAGGTTTAAGTGACCTGCCCAGAATCACACAATTAGTATCTTTGTGTTGTGTTGTTGTTATTCAGTTGTTGCAGTTATGTGTGTCTCTTCATGATCCCATTTGGGGTTTTCTTAGCAAAGGTACTAAAGTGGTTTTCCACTTCCTTCTTCAGCTCATTTTGCAAGGATGGGAAGCAAGGTAGGACATTACACTTGCTTTCTTTCATTTCATTTGATATTGTGTCATCTAGACTGAAAAGTGAATTCACATCCTACCTTGCTTCCTACCCTCAAACTCCTAAATCTAATAACTGAACTGCTCAATACACATACACAGAGACAGACAGACAATCAGACAGAGAGGCTTATCCCTGAAATAAATTCTGGGATCAATTCTTGTACTTAGGAGGTATATAGATCAGTTGTTCAGTAATATTCTTTCTGGAAGATTCACTGTGACCTTTGTACCTAAGTTCCCATATAATTGGATTATTTGCCCTGTATCTCAGTTCCCCCCAAATTGGGTTCTGACTTTTTCCCAGAATCCTCTCAGTTCTGAAGAGGAGAGATAGGCAACTAGATGGTGCAGTGAATAGGGTATAGAGCCTGGAGTTAGGGAGGCTCATCTTCCTAAGTTCAAATCCATACTCAGATACTTATTAGCTGTGTGACCCTGGGCAAGGCACTTAACCCAGTTTATCTCAGTTTCTTCATCTATAAAATGAGGTGGAGAAGAAAATGGCAAACCACTCTAATATCTTTGCCAAGAAAACACAAATGGGGTCATGAAGGAGTCAGTTGCTCTTCAACAAGCAGAAGAAAGCCAGACTGACCTCATACCCATAAATTATCAATTTTATAATCCAAGTAAATTTTAGCAATACCTTTTGTTTCACATTTCTGTAATTTTGGGATATGCCAATCCCACCTCTACTCTACCCCAGAACTGAACCTTCCTTTGTAACAAAGAAAAAAGAAAAAGCACTTGAAACAGTGACATCATCATATAGTATCTGCAACATTGTACTCTGATAGTTTCCCAACCAAGAGAGAAAGAGATATTTCATTTTCTTTGACCATCTTTGGTTTTTCAAATACTCGAAATTCAGCTTTCTTTTAGTGTTCCTTTAATTTATATTTTGTAATCATTGAGCATATTGTTCTACCAGTTCTGCTTATTTGCTTTAGCAATTCATAGAAGTCTGCCCATTTCCCCCTGATTTTCTCACATTTCTCATTGTTTACTGTGCAATAATTCATTTTTTCTTCAAAAAGAGGAAGAATATAAATAAGCATAGTGAGCATCCAATAGCATCCCACCAAAAAATGAAATTGATTCTATTGTAATAAGCAGGAAATAACTGATTATTAATATAGAAGCCATTTTTGAAGCAAGTGTATTATGAAAACAGTTGACTTTTTAGAGAAAACATCAAAGCTAATATCAAATTAGAAAAATGAAAATGAAAAGATAAAGCATGTAATTGAATAACTTGAATTTGAATGTTGATGAAAAGAATTAGAAATGGATAAGAAAACAGTTAATAGAAATTATCACAATTCCTAAGCAAATTTAGCCACCGCAAATCAATTGACATGATGAAGAGACCTATAGAGACTAGAAAGTCTCAAACAGAAAATACTTAATCTCCAAGCCAAGGTGTATCAGCCAAAAACAACATTCACTTAAAATATAGCCTACTTCTAATACTGTACCAAGGGAAATGGTAGAATATTATAAGTATAATCTCATCAATATAGGAAAGCAGAAGAAAAGACAAGTTTACAGAAAGCTTGGCAAAAGGCAAATGTATGCCAGATCATTCTATGAGCATTTAAGATTGAAATTAGGAGAATAACAGATGAAAACTAGGAAAGATCTATTGGAATTTCTATAACACACTCTTTTCATCAGTATTGCGGATGGAGGCACCTCATTTTGGCTTTAGCATCATAATTCACAGGGTACCACAAGAGGTAAAAACTGTAATAAAGTAGGAAAAGCCACTGAACCAGACCACATAAAATCCAGAAATGGTCCATGCTTCTGGATGTGACACAATTTTGAGGATACTGGGATCAGTTATCAAGGTAGCTGAAAGAATTTAAAGTACCAACTGCTTGGAGTAAATCACAGATTTTATCATAACTGAAAAAAATCAGTCAAGAGAACATTAAAGAGTCATTTAGAAAGTCAGTTAAGAGAACCTACCACATGCCTACTCTTCCATCTCTATGAAATATTTACACAGATGTTGAGGACACTTTAATATAAATATAAGAGGAATAGGAAGGCTTTTGCAAATTATATCATGTAGCATATCACATGTACAGTTACACAATCGACTGAAAAATAAAGAGAATAAAAGACCCCTATTGATCTTACTATTTGCTGGTAATTTTTTTTAATGTCTGAATCAATAAAGTGCTGCCTTAACAGCTCTTCTCCAGGGGTAGCTAGGTGGCACACTAGGCCTGGAGTCAGAACCTGAGTTCAAATTTGACCTCAAATATGAAGTTATTCTTTGTGACCCTGAGTAAGTCCCCTAACCCTTTTTGCCTCTATTTTCTTGTAACTGATGAAAATAGTACCTACTTCCCAGGATTTTTGTGAGGATCCAGCACAGTGCCTGGCACAAAGTAGTCCTTTAATAAATGCTTGTTCATACCCTCCTATGCATATGTCAAAATTATGCAAAGTTCTTTGAAAGATATAACCACTGAGATAGTTTCGACCCTTTAATTATTAATAAAGCAAAAAACAACCCAGGAAGACATGCACAACAAAGTGCATGTCTCTGTAAGAGAGATTTCCTACAAATCATAATCCTACTGTTTGCCAATGACATTCTGCTAGTTGTACCTAGCTCCCAAACATCATAGAGAATGTTAAATGAGATTCATAATTACTTTTAAAAGTTTGACCTAACTGTCCACAGAGTTTAAAGAATGTCTCTTACCAAATTAAGTCATACAGTTAGAGGGACAATGTAGAGATGGTAAATCAGTGTGTATGTGGCTATGTGTACAAACATACATATATTAATACATGTATGACAGACACTGGAGATGAACAATGAATTGGATCCAAAATTGAACAGAAAGAGAATATACTTTTGAAAAATTACATAGTTCTTTTGATGACCTCAAGCTTCTTCCTAAAACAAAGGCTTATCTTTTTTTTTTTAAAACCCTTACCTTCTGTCTTGGAGCCAATACACAGTATTGACTCCAAGGCAGAAGAGTGGTAAGGGCTAGGCAATGGGGGTCAAGTGACTTGCCCAGGGTCACACAGCTAGGAAGTGTCTGAGGCCAAATTTGAACCTAGGACCTCCCGTCTCTAGGGCTAGCTCTCAATCCACTGAGCTACCCAGCTGCCCCCAAGGCTTATCTTTTTAACATAAGTATTCTTCCTTTTGACAACGTATTGTCATCCTCTCCAAAAAATTTAAGTTGCCAGCCATCCAAAAAGGAGGAAGTGGTATATTGTAAGAATAAAAGATTTCATCAAAGAAATAAATGTCCAAAAAAGGATGTAGACCAAAGGATGTAAGATAAACAAGGGATGACAAATAAACAGCCTTGGTGTCTCATTGGTATCCACACAGAATGCCAAAGAGGAAGGCCCTAGCATGATGAATAGACACCAAAATAGTAGATTTAGAGGAGGACATGGAAAAGAATCAGGCATATCAATGACTATAGTCTGTACTACTGGAGAGAATAATCACTGCCATGAGCTGCAAATTCATCAAAATATGATAAACAGTATGATTTCATTGAAAAAGAGAATTCTCAAGTGAAGAAATTCCTTCGCCAGTCCAGGTATATAGTTCACACAAATCATTTTCCAAAAGTCCTCCTTTCTCTGCAGTTTATTATCTTTGAAAGTTGCCTAGAGCATTAAGAAGTTACATGACTGGACCAAGGTTACACTAGTATGGGTCAGAGGCAGGACTAAAACCTAGGTTGTCCTTGCTCCAATCTGAGCTCTATTCAGTGCTCCACCCCCTTTCGTATATTGAGTGATATATAATAAAAACACAAATACGACTAGAAACCTCCATAATAATTTAAAAGAATAAAATTATGTTCCAGGGCATAGCAGTTGTGTAGTAGAGGGGATCAATCACTAGAGATTATCTGGTCTTATCCTCCTGTTTTATTGTAGTTAAAGAAAAAGCCCAAGGGGAGCAAAATCAATTGCCCCCAGGTTACATGCTATTTAGTACCAAATTGAAACCACGACCCAGGTCTGCCCAGTACTCTTTTCACATCACAATAGAGCCCTCTTTAGAAAAGTCTACAAAGATTCAAACACATCAGCATTTTGTACAGTGATTACAGAAAGTGCCTCAGGTCAGCACATAAAAACACATTCTTTTCTATGAAAAATTTGACCTAAAACTTAATATATCAGTTATCTTAAAACATTAAATAAGTTATTGGATTTATAGGCTTTAGGAGGAAATTTGGGAAATGATTTGTGTGAAGTGAAGCTCTTTCAAGAAATTTTGTGAGGAACTTTAAACTAATGACTTCTTTTTCTCTTGAAATATCTGTAACAAGATGATGTAGTCATCATCATTCCTTTGGAGTACCTAAATATTTGAGAGTATCCCTAAGAGTAGATTAGTTTTGAGGTGTTACAGAGCAAGAAGGTCATATATTTGCTTTTACTCTTTAACATTTCCCTCCCTCCCCCCAAAAAATGTTCAAGTTATAGAAATATTTCAGATCCTGCTGTTAAGCCAAAATGCCCTGATTACCAAGAAAAGGGGTCAGATAACCATTTGCCAGAGGGTAAAAGAACACTTGGCAGAAGTCCTTTGATGCAATAATTGATGTTATAAGAGGTCACAGTTGCATACCCTTCATTCCACCTTTTGGGGAAAGAGACAAATGACCCAAAAGCAAATGTAAAAGGAACATTTGAAAGAAAGAAAATTCTGTGTCTGTGTCTGTGTCTGTGTGAATACTGAGAGGGGCAGCTAGGTGGTGTGGTAGATAGACTACTGGGGTTGGGGGTCAGAAAGATTTGTGTGTGCAAATCTGGTCTCAGACATTTACTAACTGTGTAACCCTGGGCAAGTCACTTAACCCTAAGTTTCCTCATCTGTCTGCCTCAGTTTCCCCATCTGTAAAATAAGCTGGAGAAGGAAATGGAAAACAACTCTAGCATCTTTGCCAAAAAACTCCAAATGGGATAACAAAGAGTCAGATATAACTGAACAACATGAAGACTGAGAATAAAGACCTCATCATGAATATCATATATATTATATATATGTATATATACTTATTTCCCCATCACTAGAAATTTGGTCAACAGGATGTATTTCTTCTGGTCCCAGAAACTCATGAAGACCATCTCCAAAAACAAAGTTTTAATCTATGTTAATAGAAGCGATCGTACCTACAGTGAAGTCACAAATCTTTGAATTTGTTTTTTTGTTGTTGTTTTTTTTATCTTTATCCTAACAGGAGAAAGTACACAATACATTTTGGATATTTTCTACTTATACAAATACACTTATTTTAATTTGAGTGTTTAAGGAGTTAACATTTGGCATATTAAATCACAGTGGTTCATTTCTAGATAATGCCAGATAAATATGGCATTACTGTATTGTACCTTTTAAAATAGAAACTGCCTCAAGCTATGAAGAATATTAAGATTATATTAGACAATGAAAAAATTTTTTATAAGAAGTGGAATTTTTCTGTTTAGTGATTAAATGCAATTGATTAGAATACAGTTTGAGGCCAGACTTTTATTGCTTTTGACCCAAGGCCATTGTATACAAGTTAGGGAACATTAATCACTGCATACAGTAGCTAGCTATCCATAATAATTTAGAACAACTTTCCCTGCTTTGGAAAACAAATATTAGCAGTTTAGATCTTTATTGAAGGAAATGTAGGGTATTTTTTTTCATTTCTTTAATCAGCATCATAAAATAAAGGCTATATTGAAAAGAATCATAGGAAACCTACTTTTATTTCACCCATTTCAAACTAAAGAACAAAATAGGCCTCTTTAGTTATCCAGGCATGAACTTTTTGGTGAGATGGAATACAAATCATTTGGCCCTATGAGTTTGGCATAGTCAAGGAAATATATGCTTATGAACTGGAGCTAGAATTGAGGCTATAATGTCCCCACGTACTTCACTAATCAGAAGATTTGTGGTTTTGTTAGCATGGACATTCCCATCACTGATATATATTATAGTAACTCCATACCTTAGTAGATGGTCTTCCTAAGATGCCATGACCAAAAAATTTTATTTCTTGTCCAGCCCTCCAGTGAATACCATACCCCAAATCTCCCTATTCCACCCAATCACAAAAAAAAAAATGAAAGCATTCTCAACTTTAGTTAAGAAAAAATGTTCAGGACTATTTTTTCATGTTCAATAATGTCCTAATATTCATCTTACCATGACAGAATTCTAAAAGCTTGAGAGATAACAGGAATTAATCTATATTTAAACAGGAATCTTTGGCCTTTTTTTTCAGGTGGGCATTTCTTCCCCTTGAAAGAATTGTAATGATATTTTCCATTTAGGGTTCATTTCTTCTAAACTATCTTCCCAAGAGTCATTGAGAACTATTTGTTTCATTATTACTTGTGTCAGACTTATCTAGGAAATATCATGAAATGGGCCATGATGGGCCCATTGTAAAGGCTGTAAAGTTTTCAACTTTATTTCATGCCACAGGTCATAATTGCTTTTGTATAAATAAGCATCTTTTTTTTCTTTTACTGCAGACAGTTGCAATTATAAAAAGGTGTGTCCTTTTAATGGTGGCTCTCCCTTGATCCAACCGTCAGCATCAGACTTCCACTTTAGTTGGAACCAGGTTCCTTATGCTGTTGGTAAGAAAAACTGCATCGCAATAAGCTCTTTAGAGTATTTCTAAATGTTTTAATATCATATAAAAATTCACTAATTGGTTTAGTAATTATACCGTATCCAAAAAAAAGGATGAGAAGAGAAATCATGAGTTCTTTAAATGCTGCCAGTCCTAAAGCCCTTCTTATCTTTCATATAGCCTTTATTACTCCCAGCTACCATAGCATTTGAGTATCTGGAGGAGTGTCAGCATCTTTCTTTTCTTTTTTTTTTAAACCCTTACCTTCTACCTTAGAGTCAACATTATGTAGTGGTTCCAAGGCAGAAGAGTGGTAAGGGCTAGGCAATGGGGGTCAAGTGACTTGCCCAGGATCACACAGCTAGGAAGTATCCAAGGTCAGATTTGAACCCAGGTTCTCCTGTCTCTAGGCCTGGCTCTCAATCCACTGAGCTACCCAGATGCCCCCATGGAGTGTCAGCATCTTAAGGGTTTTCCCTTACTTGCTAATCATTCATTGTGCTGTTTAACCTCAGCTAAGACCAGGATGTTGGACTGGAGATCCTTTCTTCTCCATAATTCTGTGATTTAATTTCATTCAGTTCAACAACCACACTTTTATGAAAGTATCTATTGTGTGCAGACCGTATGTTAGACACTGGGGAAAATACAGTTAGAAAATGAAGTATCTGCCTTCAAATGGGGACTCCAAAGAGGATGTGACATATATTTTATAAAAAATATCAAAAAATATCAGAGCAGGGTGCTGGGGTCTCAGAGATGGCATTTGAATTGGGTTTGAAAGAGTGGTTAGTAATTCAACAGGTGGAAGAAGGCACTTCCAGTGACAAAACTGCATTAGCGAAACACAGAGGCAGGAGAGCACAGGACATGTGTGCTGGACAGGGATTAGGCCAGTGTGGCCCCGAGATTGAAAGGGCAGAGATTATATAGAACCTTAAACCATAAGTGCTAGGCAAAAGAATGAGATCTTTATCCTAAGTGAAGTCACATGTTTCTTCTCATCCCTTAGCATTTCAAACATTATTTCCCTTTGTTATTTCATCTGCAATTAGAGTAGTTTGTCACTAGGTGGTCCACAGTAAGGCTTGTATTTCAGCGCAAAAGTCACAAAAGAAAGAACTATGAATTTTCTTCTTCATTTTTTCCTACAAAAATGGAGCTCTATATTAAAACATCAGAACAAACTATTATGGACAAGATTGAAACTAAAGAGAAAGGGGATGAAAGTTGAAACTGGAGAACAAGAGATGAATCCAAAAGAAGTTATAAAGCAGTCGTGTCAAAAATCAAATAGAGGAGGGAAGCTAGGTGGCTCAGGGGATTAAGAGCCAGGTCTGGAGACAAAAGGGTCTGGGTTCAAATGTGGCCTCAGACACTTCCTAGCTATGTGGCACTGGACAAGTCACTTAACTCCAATTACTAGCCCTTACCATCCTTTTGCCTTGGAAATAATACTTAGTATCAATTCTTTTTTTATTAAACCCTTACTTTCGTCTTGGAATCAATACTGTATATTGGTTCCAAGGCAGAAGAGCAGTAGGTAAGGGCTAGGCAATGGGGGTTAAGTGATTTGCTCAGGGTCCCACAGCTAGGAAGTATCTAAGGTCACATTTGAACCCAGGTTCTCCTGTCTCTAGGCCTGGCTCTCAATCCACTGAGCTACTCATCTGCCCCCCATTAGTATCAATTCTAAGATAAAAGGTAAAGGTTTTTCTTTTAAAAAAAACTCAAATAAAAATAGGAGTCATTAAACCTAACATAAGGAATCTCATGGGCCACATTTTGATTTATAATAAGCCGTAGTAACATTATCTATGTCCTATTGTATTTTACTTATTTTTAAAAATATTTCCAAATTATATTTTAGTCTGGTTTCAGCCACACACAAGAGAGATCAGGCAGTCAGGAGACAGTTCAGACAGAGAAGATGAAAGAAAGAAGTTTAAAATAGCTATTCAGCTTCAAGCCTGAGTCACAGAATATTGTTTCTGTTGAGATAGAAAGGGAAGTTCATTTAAGAGGGAAAAATAAGTTTCAGTACAAATGTAAGTTTGAAGTAAAGGCAGAATACTCTAAAGCCAGTTACAGAATGAAACCCAAGCAAGAGGAAGGGATAAAAGCTGGGCATCAGAAAAGTGATGGCCAGTCAGGAAAGTGAATATACTTATTGAGGGAAAGGGAAATTATAAAAAGAGAAAAGAAGAGATCAAAGACACTTAGAAGGAATAAAAACAATGGGAATCCAGAAGGAATAGTCAGTGGCATAGGGGAAATTTCAGGAAAGAAAAAGTGATCAACAAAAAAGCTTTAAAGTCATGTAGGAAAATGAGAGCAAAGGAAAGACTTGAGATACTAGGAAAGAGTAAAGTTGGTGGTGATCCTTAAGAAAGCCAGATTGAAGATAGTAGTGAATGAATGGTGAAGAGGAGATGTAAATCCATTCAAGCAACTAAAGGAGGGAGAAATAAGGAGGTAGGCCAGAGGGGACAGAATAGATAAGAGAAGGTATGTTGAATCTTTTAAGATAAGGGAGACCTATTTAAGGCTAAACAGGTGTCATAGCTTTAGGAAATTAATCCTCCAGGAAAAAGTCAAGAAGCCTTTGGAAAAGGATGGTGGTCCAAGCACAGTTAGGGATCAAAAGGAGCAAGCAGTGAGTAGTTCAGACGTCAAGGCCAGCAGTGTCTAGGAGGTAACTGAGACAGGGAACGATGGGGATGAATGTTTTCTGGCGAGACTGAGAGCAAGGGTTCCAAGATGAATGGAAAAGAAGAGAAAGAAAAAGAAATTAAGGACATGTTCATACTTTAGACAAAGAACTAATCCAGAGCAGCAACATTATATTTTGGTCATGTGCTAGCTACACATTCAATACAACACAATTTTAAGATTTTAGTGGGAATCAATAGAGAATAAGAAATTAAAGATGCTAGAGATAAGTACTTATGAGAACAAAGTCCTTCAAGAGTCAGGAAAAAAGGGAGACAGCTAGGTGCTCACTGGATTGAAAGTCAGGTCTAGAGACAGGAGGTCCTAGGTTCAAATGTGTCCTGATACTTCCCAGCTAGCTATGTGACCCTGGGCAAGTCACTTAACCTCCGTTGTCTAGCCCATACTGCTTTTCTGCTTTGAAACCAATACACAGCATTGATTCCAAGACAGAAGGTAAGAGAGAATGTGATAAAAAGCACAAGTGTAAAGGTAAAAAAAATAGAATTACTCTTCATTTCTCCCTTGAAGATATTCAGTATCTATCCTCTGGGAATTCATATAGGCCATCCCCCTTTCTTAAAATATATTCCCATCACATCCCCATCTCCTAAAATTCCTCTCTTCCTTCAAGCCCATCTCAAATATGTCCTCCTCCATGATATTCTATCCATTCTCCCAAGCTGAAACTCTTTCCTTCCTTACATTTTCCTAGGTCCCTTTTTCTCTATTTCACTTTTACCCCATCCCATTCTTCCTTGTGTCTTACTTAGCAATATATGTTAGATAATAATCTCCTTAAGGACTTATTATGTCATTTTCCCTCTCTATAGCCTCATTAGAAGTATAGGGACCTACCACATTGTTGAAACTTTGTAAATATTTGTTGAATTAAATATTATTTGTTCTCCATGTGATGAATCTGATCTACCTCCTAGATATCTATATTCCTGGTGTGCAAATAATCCTTATATGTAAAAGAAATCACAGTAGAAATAATACCACTCTTCACTATAGTGAAAACAATGCATTTGTAACTAATGCCTATTGTTGTTACCTTGTAGTGTGTGCTTTTCCATACATTCTGGCCTTTACTACTGATTCCATTGAGATCCGCTTGGTGGTAAATGGAAATTTAGTCCATACAGCTGTTGTGCCTCAACTTCAGCTTGTAGCTTCAAGGGTAAGTAGAACTGGGGCCAGAAAGCTTTAATGCAGTGTACTCGTGTTATTCCGTGAATGAATTACCAAGCAAAAGAAGAGAAACCAAGTTACTCAGAATAAAATGTTCGTCATTATACCATATGGTCAAGTTGGGATGTATATGAGAAGTAGAATTTAAAATCAACACATTTATTAAATTTTAAGAAAGGATGGAAAGTTCAGATAATAAAGTCTGCTGGTTAGGGACTTAAACAATAGGAGTCCTTGGGTGACCCTTGTGGAGTAGACCACTGTATTAAATGTTCCAAGAGGTAACAAAGGAAATAGAAGACACAGTCCCTACAATCCAGTTATATGGTGCACTGAGATGGTTTGATCAATTGGAATTCGGAACAGTATGTCTTTATGGGGTAGCTGCACCTTGAGATTTTTCATGGTCCAGGGTTTGACCTTTAATTCAGAAACTTGAGGATGTTATCAGTTCACCCAGGGGTGATCAGGCTTTAGAGAATCCATTTATTCTAACCAAACTAAACCATCATGCCAATGTGTTAACCAGCAGTGAGAGCTGTATATTTGACTAAAGAATGAGCTATCCATCACTTTCATAGAATATGTTCAATCTGTAATTTGGTTTCTGGTACACATGGAGAAGGGAAGAATCTTTGTAAGGATGAAATTTAAGCCAAAGGAATAGGAGTTTTCAGAACTATTTCCATTGAGCCTAAAGAATTACTCATCAGGCTGCCTAAACAAGCAATACTGCCATTCAGGAACCAGAGCACTTTCTCTCCTGAAGAATAGGGAAAATTGGGATAACTAGATGGCATAATAGAGGTCTAGGCCTGGAGTCAGAAGGACCTGGGTTCAAATCTGATCTCAGACACTTCATAGCTGTGTGACCCTGGACAAGTCACTTAACCCCTTGCCCCTCTGTCATACAGTTGTTACTAAGACAGGGAGTATTTTAAAAATATAGAGAAAATAATTTAAAATTCCTTACTATTCAACTCTCCTTTATCAATTCTTTATCAAACCTGTAAGTTTCTGTTTTCACAACAGTACTTCAGTACATAAAAATGTTGTAATCAATTAGATTACAATTCCTCTTTACATTGAAATTGACCAAATTTTTAGATTGTCCCTAATGGCCACATTTACAAACCGTCTGTTAGAAAGTAGGTTTCTTTCCTGTGACAATTTCCACCTGTGATTTACCCCATCTCTTTATATGAATATTTGTTATCCCCAATCAAAATGACTTGCTAACCTTGTCTCCAGATTCTAGACTCCTTCTTTGGAGACTTTAGTCCTCTATATAGTGGCTATAGAACATGGAAGAAGAAAAAAAAACCCTAAAGAATACAAGTAATTATATGATGATATAATGCAAAAATGTGATGACAGTCAAGGAAATAGCATGAAGAAGGGATTTGAGTCTCTAAGTCTTAAGCATAAATAGATAATAATAATAACAACAATCTAACATTTATATAACACTTTAAGGTTTTGCAAAGTTCTATACATGTTACTTCATTTCATCCTCACAACAAAATTATTACTTCTATTTTACAGATAAGAAAACTCAGAGTTGGAATTGTTAAATTATTTCCCCAGGGTCACACAACTAGTACAGATCTGAGGCAGGATTTGAACTTGGTTCTTCTTGACTCCAAGTCCTACATTTTATCTACTGTGCCACTTAGCTATCTCACATAGATTGGACGACTTTCTAGATGGAAAAATAAAACAATATGGACCAAGGCAGGGAGAAAGAAACAATAAAACTTATTGAAATCCTTGTCTGTAAGACCTTCTTCCTTGATGAAACCTTTCTTGAACTTCTCCACCATCCGCAGTGAAATTGTTCTTTACCACCTCAGATTTCCCACTGTATTATAAAGGGATGGTTAACTTATATTATAAGGGGTTCAGACTTTCAGTATTGAGAGGGGAAAAGAGTGGA
This sequence comes from Monodelphis domestica, assembly GCF_027887165.1. Taxonomy (NCBI): domain Eukaryota; kingdom Metazoa; phylum Chordata; class Mammalia; order Didelphimorphia; family Didelphidae; genus Monodelphis; species Monodelphis domestica. The sequence goes on from NC_077227.1 coordinate 430,404,508, forward strand.
GACCCCCCTTCTCAAAGCTGGTTCAGGGGAGACAGCTGATGTTTAGGATTGGCTCAGAGAGAGGAGAGGGGGTTTGAAGGTTTTCCCCCTTCTGCCTTCACTCCTTAGCTAAAGCTGCTCTCCCCAATTCACTCTTGTCCCTCTTGTCCCCCCTCCCCTACTCAAGACCAAAGGGTCTCCCCTTGATCTGTTCACTCACACTTAGCTTGGGGAACAGATAACTTTTAATGTCAACTCAATCAGGTAATACAAAAGGAATAATGGCCATGGAAGAATGGGAAAAGGAAAGTAGGAAAAGGGGGTCCCTGTCTCTATCTAAACCCTTTCCCCTCCCTCCTTGAGTTTGGGGGGAACTCGGGCATTGGTAGCCTGAGCCCCCTGAGAGAAAGTCAGGTTGACACTCCTGAGCAACGAGAGCTGAGGTAAAGTCTGATCAGGTTTCTCTTCAGAAAGTCCTTTCAATTGGGAAGTGGGGGGGGGGGAAGGATTTCCAGTCACCAGCAGGAAAAATGGGTAACCCTCAGGAGAAAGTCTTTTTTTTCAACCTCTCTTCGGCTTCTCAAGACTGAAAATGACCAACTCCTCTACCAGCTGGAGTCTTCTCCTCCTCAAGACTCCAATCTCCTGGTGTCCCTCCCCCATCGAGGTGATCAGTTTCACCCACTCTTCAGCCTTGCACTTTTTCTTTAGTGCCAACCTCTGTCACACCACTGAGCCTGAATGTTTCCTTTGCATCTATAACATTTTACCAAGTGTCCTCTTTGTGTACAATTCTAGGACGTTGTAAGCTCCTTGAGGGCAGGGACGGTATCATTCATCTTTGTTTCCCTGGTGCCCGGAAAATTACCTTGCACACAGTAGGAACTTATTTATTGTGTGTTGAATTGAATTGACCATGGTAAGGGAACAAGCCTGTGCAGAACAGAGAGGGTAATGAGAGTACAAAGAAAGATGAGATGATCTAGATTTCGGGGAGGAATAAAGGAAGGACCTGGAATGCTTAGCAGTTCCACAAACCTGTGCTCTTTCTTTCCAGTCAGATATATACTTCAAAGCTGCTGCAGCAGTGAACAGTTCGTCTAGCAGCAGTTCTAAGGATGCCAGTGCCCACAATTCTCCTCAGACACCCACAGGCCGTGAGACTCCAGTGTTTCCTTCTTCCCTGGGGGAAGGTGAAGTCCTGTTTTTCCTATCATGCTAACTCATAACTGTTTTACAAAAATAGATAGTCTTTCAAAAATAGGATACATCTCTCTGCCATAATAGGATTTTAAGTCACTCTGGATTAGAAACAGAAAAAGCCATAGCTGCACAACATTCTGAACATGTAGGGGAAAGAGCTTTGGATTTGAAGTCATAAGATCTAGATTCAAATCCCTGTTCTGTCACACCATGTGTGTGGCCTTGAACACATCATTTCACTGGCACAGGCCTCAGTTTATTTACAAAATGAGAGAGTTGGGCAAAGTGTTTTCTATGAGCACATTAAGTTCTCTGTCTTTTTGTCCCTATTTTGGGGGAGGAAGACATTTTACTGGCGTAGGATAAAGAAATTCTCTCTGCTGATATAGGACAGAATCTGTTCTGCCTCTGATGGCCTTAACAAGTTGTCTAGAGCATTGGGTTAAATGATTTGTGTGATAAGGTCACACAGTGAGCTCCTTGATGGCAGGGACTATCTTTTGCCTCTTTGTTGTATCCCGAAAGTTTAGCACAGTGCCCAGGACATAATAGTATACCCTATTATTGCTCCCTGCCACTAATGTCCACAAATTTTTTATTAATTTGAAATCAGGTTACAGCAAACACCAGCAGGAGAATTTAAAGGGAAAAGATGATTAGATGTCTCAGAGAAGTTGCAAGGAGAATTGAGGGCTGTGTATACTTTGAAGAGGGAAGAGTTGCAATCCTCACAGTAATGTGGGTTTGTTGGTGTAGTAGGGAAGGGGAAGTAATAAGAGGCTGACTATATTGACTTTAGGTCTTTTAAAACAATAACAGCAAAAAACCTCATAAACTGGCCTAGAATTACAACCTCACCTAGCAGCTGCATTCCTGAGCAGTTTACAGGAGACAGGACACAGGCTATGGATGACCCTCCTAAACAGTGATCAAATAGAAGCTTGCAGGTATAAGGGATTGAGCTATATTTTTAAAGAATTTAAAAATTGAAAAGTGCCCTAAGAAGCTAAGGTCATTTTTTCCCCTTACTTTGACAGAAAAAATAATTATTAAATGAACTGTTGCATTTTTTTTTTGCCAACCATATTGGTTTCACAGCCATAAAAGTCAAACTAAAACATTTCTCTTGGTAGGATAAACTAGGTGTCTCTCCAGGTATTTTCTGTCATATAACTTGTGAAAATTTGTATGGAAATGTGTTATTATATGTAATTGGTAAAAAATAAAAATAAAATCAATTGCACAAGCAGAGGATGGGTTAAACGTGGATAGACAGCAATTCATATGGGGATAAAAAGACTTGGGGGGGGGGGTTAATGGACTGCAGACATATTTCTTTTACTTTTTCTTTTTTTTTAACCCTTACCTTCCATCTTAGAATCAATACAGTGTATCGGTTCCCAGGCAGAAGAGTGGTAAGGGCTAGGCAATGGGGGTTAAGTGACTTGCCCAGGGTCACACAGCTGGGCAGTGTCTGAGGCCAGATTTGAACCTAGGACCTCCCGTCTCTAGGCCTGGTTTTCAATCCACTGAGCTACCCAGCTGCCCCCAACATATTTTGTAGGATAGTAGCTCTTAGTATGAAGACCCACCCCCTTCCAAAAATGGCAGTTCTCTCAGGCTGCAATAATATATAAATACAGTGATGAGGATGAGATAGTGAATAGTCCTACTGCGCCCTAACCTCATCAGATAATATATGACATACCATATCCAGTTCTAGTTGTTCTACTTGGCATATGTCCATTAAAAAGTAACCAGGATAATGAAGGAATTCTCCATGTGAGACTCTACTAAATTTAGGGATTCTTAACAAAAGGTATATGAATTTGGTTGCATTTTGTTTTGTCTTTTGATAACTATTTCATTAGAATTGGCTTTCTTTGTAATCCTATGTACATTATTTATGGGGCAGATACATAGCACAATGAATAGAGTGATAGACCTACAGTCAGGAAGACTAAATCCAGCATCAGCTTTTAATTAGCTATGTCACCCTGGACAAGTCATATTGCCTCTGTCTGCCTTCGTTTACTCATGTATAAAATGAGGAAAAGAATAACTTCTATTTCACAGGGTTATTTTAAGGAGCAAATGAGTTAACATATAAAGCACTTTGCAAACCTAAAAGCACTGTATAAGTGGTAGCTATTATTATGATTATTTATTTCGGGTATTAAAAACATTATTCTGAGAAGGGATTTCTCCTTCCTCCCCCAGACTGCCCAAAAGGTCCATACATGAAAGAGTTAACAATCCCTGAATCCCTGACCTACAAAGCCTTAGGAGGGATATGCTAGCTCTCTTCAAATATTTGAAGTGTTGTGTGGAAGATTGATTGGATTTATTCTCCTTATGTGAGCATCAGCTCAAGGTTTATCCTGAAGAAGAGAGAACTTTGGGAGAATACAATAATTGTCCTCAATCTTTAAAGGCTTTTACTATATAATAGGGGTAAGGTTTATTTTAGGACTGATTATACATAAATTACAGGACAGCAGATTTCAATGCAGTATCAAAAACTTCCTGACAAGCAGAGGTGTATTCAAATTTGACAAGCTACCTTGAGTTCCCCATCCCCTCCAACAGAGGGAATGGACCACTTCTAAGGGATAAATATTATTGAAAGGAAAGAGGTAACTCCCAATAGCTAAGATTCTATGTATCAGCGATTCCTTCAGGCCAGGGACTTAGTCTTTGTGTCACCACACATTACTTGGCACAGTATAAATAAATCTTAGTAACAACTTGCTGAAAAATTACTTAAAACATGTTTCCTATGATCACTAGTCACCAACAAATTGGGGGAAAATTTTTATTAAAAAAAACCTCTGACAAAGGTTTCATTTCTCAGTGTTATAAGGAGCTAAATCAGTTCTACAAAAAAAAATCAAGCCATTCCCTAATTGACTACTGGTCAAGGGACTGGAATAGGCAGTTTCCAGATAAAGAAATCAAAACTATCAATAAGAACATGAAAAAGTATTCTAAATCTCTCATACTTAGAGAAATGCAAATCAAAACAATGCTGCAGTACTACTGATACCTAGCAGATTGGCCAATATGACAGTAAAGGAAAATAATAAATGTAGGAAGGGATGTGGCAAAATTGGCACACTGATGCATTGCTGGTGGAGTTGTGAATGAATACAGCCATTCTGGAAGGCAATTTGGAATTATGCACAAAGAGCTTTAAAAGAATGCATACCTTTTGATCCAGCAATACAACTGCTGAGTTTGTACTCCAAAGAGATAATAAGGAACAATACTTATACAAAAATATTCATAGCTGTGCTCTTTGAGGTGGCAAAAAAAAAAAATTGGAAAATGATGGGATGCCCTTCGACTGGGGAATGACTGAACAAATTGTGGTATATGATGGTGATGGAATACTATTGTGCTCAAAGGAATAATAAACTGGAGGAATTCCATGTGAACTGGGAGAACTTCAATAAATGTGAAATGAGCAGAACCAGAAGAACATTGTACATAGAAAGTAAAACACTGGGGGCAGCTGGGTAGCTCAGTGGATTGAGAGCAAGACCTAGAGATGGGAGGTCCTAGGTTCAAATCTGGCCTCAGACACTTCCCAACTGTGTGACCCCCATTGCCTAGCCCTTACCACTCTTCTGTCTTGGAGCCAATACACAGTATTGACTGTAAGACGGAAGGTAAGGGTTTAAAAAAAAAAAGAAAGTAAAACACTGGAAAAATTCAACGTAATGGACTACTAGTAGCAATGCAACAAGCCAGGACACTCCTGAAGGGCTTATGGGAAATAATGCTATCCACATTGAAAGAAAGAACTATGGGAGTAGAAATGCAAAAGCAAAACATATGATGTCACTCTTCACATGTATATATAGGTATGTGATTTGGGGTTTAGGCTTTTAAAAAGAGCTCTATAGCAAAAATGAGTAATATGAAAATAGGTATCAAGTGATAACATTTTACAACCCAGTGGAATTGCTTGTTGCCTCTGGGAGAAGGAAAAGAAGAGGGGAGAGAAAGAAAATGAATCATGGAAACATGGAAAAATATTTAAAAATTAAAAATAACATAAAAAGTAAAAAGGTAATAAAGTAAAACATGCTTCCTCTGATCACTAGTCAGGCTTCCTACTTAAGTGGATCCTGACTGGTTTAAGAACTATAGTAAGCAGGGGCATCTGGGTGGCTCAGTGGATTGAGAAGAGAGCCAGACCCAGAGACAGGAGGTCCTGGGTTCAAATCTGGCTTCAAACACTTCCCAGCTGTGTGACCTGGGCAAGTCACTTAACCCCCATTGCCTAGCCCTTACCACTCTTCTGCCTTAGAATCGATTCTAAGATGGAAGGTAAGGGTTTAAAAAAAAAATAAAGAAATATAAGAAGCTACTTTTGTACTCCTTTCTGCAGAATGGCTTGGAGCCCATTATAAGTCTCTTTTTCACTGAACCTGGAATATAGGGGAGGAGTCATAGGCTTCAAGCTGTAGCAAAATGCTAAAACAAATATGAATGAAGACATCCCCAGGACTGGGAGAATCAGATCAGTCAACATAGGCCCAGGGTTTTGCAAGGATCTTCCCCTACTCAAATAAGACTTTTAGACAATTACTTTGAGAGGAAAAAAGAGGAGGAAAAAACAATGAAGGAAGACCAAAGAACAAAATGGCTGGCCAGCCATGGTTTTTAGGCTAATAAACATAATTGCCAATACTTCTTTGTACTCTCATCAAGCTGCAGGTTTCATGTTTTGTTTTCCTCTAAAAGATGGCTATTAATCTGAATACATCTGCATAAATATGTGAGGGAGGAAATTTCATAGCACTTCACATCCATAAAACTTACAATATAATAAATCTGACCACAGACACTTTCTAGCTGTGTGACTCTGGGTATGTCACTTAACCCCAGTTGCCTAGCCCTTATTGATTTTTTGCCTTTGAACCATACTTAGTATTGATCCTAAAATGGAAGTTTAAGAGAATTTTAAAAAGAATGAGACAAGATCCTCAGCTAAGAAGATGAGGGAAGAAGGTGCTGTGGACAGTTCAGAGAAACCATTTTAGGAGTTGAAAAGGCCATTTGCTGCACTGTTCCTGAGAGCATAACTATGGTGTCCCTTCATGGACAGTATTTCCCATATCCCTTCCTGTGACTTCTTTCATGTTATTGATAGTAGAATGCAACCACCAGATCTAGAAAAAGTTGTTATTTTAAAAGTACCACTTAAAAACCACAGTCATCAGCTTGAAAGAACACTAAATTCAGCCCGAGATCACCTGGGCAAACCCCTTTATTTTATAGGTGAGGAAACAGTCCCAGAAAAGGTCATTGATTTGCTTACAGAAACACAACTAGGAGTTGAATTCAGATCCTATGACTCAAAATCCAGTGCTCTTTCCACTCTACCACACCTGGAACTCTTTCAGTCAGTCCTGGATATTAGTCAGTGACAATTCATTTTTTGTGACAGTTCACTCAGTTCACAATTTGCAACCATTGTGTCTCCTTTCAGAAGAATACATGGGCAGATGCACTATTGAATCTGGAATGCCACCTTGAGCACTTTGGGGATTCAAGAACTTTAAAGCCAGTTTTCCCTAATTCATGATAACGTGAAATAAATACAAATAACAAAAACATGATCCATTCACCCAAGAAGGAATGGCTCTCTCACCTGACTGGATAATAAGAAATACAAAGGCCTCATTAGTAGACTCTAGGAATCAACACAATCCCATGACAGTCCCTGACAATGGACCAGTGGCAAAGCCTTAGAAAATGAGAATGATTCTTCAGTTGATAGGAAAATGGAAGGTGGCCTAGCAGTTCCAAACCTTAAATTGTATTACAAAATAATCATCATCAAAACAATCTTGTATTGGCTTAGAGACCAGAGTAGTGGATGAGTGAAATAGATTGGATACACATTCCACAGTACATAGTATTCTAATGTTTGATAAAGGCAAAAATCTCAGTTTGGGAGACAGGAACTCACTATTTGACAAAAATTGTTAGGAAATTTGGAAAATAATTAAGCAGAAACTAGATATAGACCAATATCTCACAACATCAAAATAGGCACATGATTTATATATTAAGAGTGATATCATAAGCAAATTAGAAGAATAGCTTACCTATCAGATCTATGGAGAAGGGAAAAATTTATGACCAGACAAGAGATAGAGAGCATTACTGGATATAAAATGGATAATTTTGATTATATTAAATGTAAAAGGTTTTACACAAACAAAGCCCATGTAGCCAAGATTAAAAGAAAAGCAAAAACTGGGGGGATGGAGGGATATTTTTAGAGCAAATTTCTCTGATAAAGATCTCATTTCTCAAAAGTATAGAAAACCAAGTCAAATTTATAAAAATACAGATATTTCCCCATTTAATAGTCAAATGATAGGACTAGGCAGTTTTCAGATGAAATCAAAACTATGAAAAATGCTCTGAATCACTATAGATTAGAGAAATATAAAGTAAAACAACTCTGAGGTACCATCTCACACCTGTCAGATTGGTTAATATGACAGAAAAGGAAAATGACATATGTTGAAGGGGATATGGCAAAATTGAGATATTAAAGCTCTGTTGGTGGAGTTATATTGAGCCAATCATTCTGGAGAATAATTTGGAACTATGCTCAAAGGGCTATAAAATTGCATACCTTTTGACCCAGCAATACCACTTACTAGGCACATATATCCTTTTTTAAAAAGGAAAAGCAGCTATGTACACAAAAATATTTGTTGCAGCTCTTTTTGTGGTAACAAGAATTGGAAATTGAAAGGATTCCCATTAACTAAGGAATGCTAAGTAAGTTGTGGTGTATGACTGTGCTCTAAGAAATGATGAGCAGGATGCTTTCAGGAAGATGTGAAAAGTCTTACATGAACTAATACAAAGTGAAATGAGCAGAACCAGGAGAACATTGTACCTAGTTACAACAATATTATATGATGACCAACTGTGAATGGCTTAGCTGTTTTCAGCAATTTGAAGATCCAAGACAATTCTGAAGGACTTACGATAAAAAAAATGGTGTAACCTTCAAAGAAAAAAATGATGGAGTCTGAATATAGTTCACAACATACTAATTTTTACTTTTTTTTTTTTTAGGTTTTTAAATTTGGTTTTTTGTTCTGTGTTTTCTTTCACATGACTGACATGGAAATGTTTTAGGGGGCTGTACATGTATAGCCTACAATGTCTCTTAACATCTCAGGGGGAGGAGAAGAAAGGAAAGGAGAGAATTTGGAACTCATAACTTTTTTAAATGTTAAAAATTATTTTTATATGAAATCAGAAAAAATAAAATGTTAATTTAAAAAATTAGAAAATTCTATCAGAAGAAACTGAGGCACCATAAAGAACTCTCATTTTTTATTTTCATTCAAATCAAGACTCAGAAGATAATAATGATAGTGTTATATTAGTGAAATTTTTTCTTTTTTAAATATTTAGCCCATGCACTGTGTTTACCTGAAATGTCTGTTACTCTAATTTCAGATATATATTTATTTAAAACTCTCTTTTTCCTAATTATATTTTAGGTGATGTTCCATATAAAAATCTCTACAAGATTCCTCTCAGAAACCTTGTTGGCAGAAGCATTGAGCGACCTCTGAAGTCACCCTTAGTCCCCAAGGTCATCACTACTCCAACTTCAGTGGGGATTGGCATAGCAGCCATTCCTGTCACTCACTCCTTATCTCTCTCTCGAATGGAAATTAAAGAAATAGCAAGTAGGACACGAAGAGAACTTCTGGGTAATTTTCTATGGATTTTCAGCATCTTTTTTTTTAATCCACCCAGTTTTTTTCTTCTTAACATCAGTCATCCTTCTGTGAATAAAGGGTAAAAAGGTGAATTTCTCTCACCAAAAAGCTGATTTAATTTAACTCAGGGAATGTTTATTAAATGCCTACTATGTTTAAGTTACTGTGTACTGGTGAAACAAAGACAAAACTAAGACAGCCCTGCCCTCAAGGATCTTACTTTCTCCTTTGGAGACAAAACATGTTCGAAGATAAGTAAATACAACATGAGTTGAAAGGTGTAGGGAGAGAGCATTAACAGAATGCACTGGGAAGAGCTCTAGATTTGTAGTCAAAGGATCTGGATTCAAATCCAGCCATGGTCATACAAGGTCACCTCTTAACTTTAGACAAGTCACTTATGCTCCCTGAGTCTGCCATCTTCTCATCAGTAAAATAAGGCATTTAGACAAGATAACTTTCCTGGGTCTCAGTTCCTTCTCAATCTGTAAAATTAGTGAGCCTGACTAAGGGATTATTAGCATTCTTTTGAGCTTTAAAACAATGATCCATTAATGATCATTTGATCACAGAAGACCTCCCCTCCTAGAGGAAGTACCTGAGTTGAGACTTGAAGGAACATAAGAATTCTGAGAGGAAGAATATTAAGGAGTGTTCTCAGGCTTGGAGGAAGGGTCAGAGGTGAGGGTTTGGCTGTCCAGTTTAGGGAGCAGAAGCCAGAAGTCCAATTTTTCAGAAACACAGTGTGTGAAGGGGAGAAATATGAAATGAGACCAGAGAGGTAGGCTGAAACCCAATTATGAAGGCCCTTCACTAACTGGCAGAGGAGTCTGTATTCCCTACAGGCACATAGGAAACTGGGGAAGGTTTTTAAATTTAAGAGTCAGTCCTATGCCTTTGGAAGATGACTTGAAGAGGAGAGTCTGAAAACAGGGGCACCATTTAGGCATCTATTTCAAATGTCCAACTTATATGACCACAGATTCAGAGCTGGAAGGGAGCCCTAAAGGATGTTGAGACCAACTCTCTAATTTATCAGAGGAATAAAGAATTGAGACCAAGAGGTTGTGTGACTTGCCCAAGGTCACAAAGCAGAAATGGAATTTGAACTTTGGTTCTGTGACTCCAAATCCTGTACTGTCCACTGTACCATGCTACCTCTCTATCAAGTGCCAGTTTACAAGACATGAAATGGGCACATAGTTGTGTGCAGGAAGAGAAGAGAGTGGGTTCAAGAGAAGATGATATGTGTCAACTGATTGGATATCAGAAGGGGTGAAGAAAAAGAAAAGATTCAAGAATGACTTTAAGGTTACAAGGTGGTAGTATCTTTAAAAACAAGAGGGAACCCTGAAGAAAGGGTTAAACTCAGGACAAAAGATGATAAGTCCTGCTTTTATGATCATCCAGATGGAAGTATCCAAAAGGCTGCTGAATCTGATGCTTGTTGAATAGAATGCAAGGAGGCCTAAGTTCAGGGTAAAGATAAAGACTGGTTATTGAGATGGGAGAGGCCTGCCCAAGACAGAGTCTTGGGGTAAGAAATTAATAATAATCCAGCAAACAAGTTGGAGAAGGAGTGGTCAGACAAATAGAAGGAAAACCAGGGAAAAGTAGTATTGTGGAATATAAGGGAGGAGGAAGAAGAAGCAATCATTAATGTCAAAAGCTGAAGACATGATAAGGAGCATGTAGACTAATAAAAGGCAGTCAGGCTTAGCAGGTAAGAGCTCATTGTTAACATTTGAGAGAGAGGTTTCAATCAAGTGTTGGAAACAGAAGCCAGGCTTTAAGGATTGAGAAGTAAGTTCTGAGGAAAGGAAGGGAATGCATATAGGTGACTCTTTCTAGCAGTTTAGTAGCCACAGAGAGAAGAGATATTGAATGGCAGTGACAGTTTGAGGGTAGGGGAAAGTCAATTGAAAGGTCTACTTTTTTAAAAAATTTGAACAAAACTTCACTATGCGTATAGGCTTCCAGAAAGGAGGTAGTAGAGTAGATAAGAAGAGTTCGGGATAAGAGAAACCAAGGGAAAATATCTGAATGATAGGACAGGCTTCCAGAGAGGTGTGTAATAAGGGATTACTTGAATAGTAAATGATAACTAAAGATCAGAGCTGTTAATCTTCTTCCTTCCTTCCTTCCTCCCTTCTTCTCTCCCCTTCCTGATTATTCTTCTATTGGTTTCTTTAAATCAACTCAGGGTGTGTTTTATGATGTCTCAAATAAATACTCTTTCTCTTCTCTAAATTAAGTAAGAGGTTTATTGGGGAAGAAAGGAAAGATAAGAAATGAAGGGAAAGAGGGCTTGGGGTTTCCCTAATACTAGAATAAGTCTTAGATTGGAGGATGGTAGAATATAGTTCAATTTGAGAAAATGGACTGACAGAGAGAGCTGGACTTCTATCCTTTCTTTCTGTCTCCAAGCCAAGGGACCCTTCTTTCTGTCTTCAAGGCTAAAAAGACAAAAGACTTCAGATTTCAGTTGGTCTGATCCCCTTCTTCCAACCATTTCTCCTGGTCACATTCCAAACAGAATGTTCTCCTTTGAATGACAGATCATCAATCCCAGCTACTCAGTTCCTGCTGCAAACCATTCCAATTTCTCACTTCCACAATCCCCCCTTTTCATCTTTGGAAAAAGATGCAACCAGCATCTTGTATTAATGTTACTTACCTTTTAGATATATATATGTACATATATATATATATATATATATATATATATATATATATATTTATTCCTCCACCCTCCCAAAACAACAAATCCTAATACATCTTAGCTATTCTATCTACCTAATTCTATGCTAAGTTTGGGTATAGGAAAATGGTTTAGGTAAGTAAAGAATTTACATTAATATAGTTTTAAACATAATAACAAATCATGTAACAATTTTAAACAATTTCAACAGTATTTTGAATATGAAACTGTCATCTCCTAATGTCTATAAATTCAACTAAGTAAAATGTTCTATTACTAACAATTGTTAACCTAAAATCATAATGTAATCTAACTTCTATACTTAAGTATATGTCTGTCCCTACTTCCCTAAGACTTTAAACAAATTTCTCTAAGCTGTCCCTACAGTTAGTTATTAGAACATTAATAAATTATTCTAATATAGTTAGTTTGTTAGTACATTAGTATTTACATATGTACATAGGTTGTATCTATACAGATTTACATATGTACAAATATAATTCATTGTTTTTTATTTCTGTGTAAAGTCATGCAGATAAGAAATTTCTTTGAATTTTCCACAGAAATTTAAATATCAGTGTGAATCTTGTTTTGCAATTATGCATATGTTATATACTTACCCAATCCATGAGATTTTTTCCATTGTATTTTTGTGTAGCATGTATGTATTTATGTGGTGTTAACATATATGTCGCATTCTTACATGATCACAAGTCCAAAATTTCAAAGCCTTCCCTGTCTTTTGATGTTGATTGTAGAAAATTATGTCTTGGTTTTTCATCTATGCTGCATGACACATTTTGTCTGTCATCACCTCTTGATTGAAGTCCTGTGTCCTTTAACATTCAGGAACATACCAGAACATTCAGGAACATGCATGTGTATAAGGTTTTTACATGTGCATGTATATAAGATTGAAAATTTTCATTGTGCATGGAAGTAAGATATGAATTCTTCATGAGTGCTTGTCAGTATACATTAGTTGTTCTTCATGTGTGGAAGTAAGCTTTACATATGATCATCTTCATGAGTGGATGTATGCAGTATAAGTTATTAGCTGTATGTTATGATTGCAAATTTGAAGTTTTCTTATCTTTTGATGTTTGAATTTTCACAGGGGGATTTATTGTTTGCTGTCTTTTAGATATATCTTGGAAATAAAATTTGGATATAATGTATTTCATTTGGTCATGGAGTTACGTTTTCATGTTAAATAATTTTGTTACTTTCTTTGCTGTTACTATTGTTGGCACAGACTTTGTATAGATTATATAGAGACTTTTCTTTGGAGCTAATTTTTTTAAAATGTGTGTTTTTCTTTTCTGTCTGATTTACAGTCTATGTTCCTATCCGGAGCTGTTTCATTTGCTTTAGCAGAGCTTTTCTGTTATTTTAACATGTGCAATGCTCTCTTGTCTGTACTTTCTGTTTTGTCCTTAATAGCTTTCCATTCATAGCTTTCCATTCATAGGGACTATTGTTGATTATTGCTAGGGCTATTTGTGTTGTTGATTATGACTAGGGCTATTTGCTTCAGATGTCATGTTTGTGTATCTTCATTGATTACATGATCACATTGTTGTTTCTTGTGAGATATCTGAAACTATGAGGTAATATCTTCATCTTCAATAGTCCCTCCCTCTCTTCCTTCCCCCGGTAGAGATTTGTTTTTAGGATGAAGGCTAAGAGATATGGGTGACCTGTTTCAGTTCTCATCTATAAGCTGGTGTTAAAGTCTTTGATAACCACTCCTTCAATGTGGGTAGATGCTTCAATAGCATCCTAAGTGTTTATATTTGTCATAGTTATGAAGTTGGAGTTTTCACTAAAAGCTTAGAAGTTTTCTTGTTGTGATTAAATTCCTTAGTTGTTCTTTTGCCAGAATATTTTTATTTTTATTTTTATTTTCATACCTAAGACTAGTCTTTATTCTCACAAGGTTTTGTGTTGTATGTTGCCCTATGGAACTCAAACTAATCTTGGTTTCAATCTTCTTCCACAGATGGTATCTGTCATGTTTTTGAAGTTAGAGAATAGATATGAAATTGTATATCTATCTCCCATCCAGTTTGTTCTTTAATATGTTCCTTCCCATTCATAATCAATATCTGTATAAGCCATGTAATTCAATTTCTCTATAAAGTCTTCTTGATTATCAACTCCTAATCTAGCAAAGAGTTCTTTCAATGATATACAACTTGTTCTGTGCCTAAAGATCTCATCATCATCATCATATTCATAGGATTTTGATTGTTCTGGTTTCAGGTATTCATTTTCCTCATTTGTGCCCCACACATCCCAATCTCCGTCCACTTCCTGATAAAGCCTGTAAAATTCATAGGGTTCTTATTCTAGATCGCTATTTTGATCCATTATTATTACACCATCTGGTATTTCTTCTGACTCTGTTTCAGATTCCGAGTCACTGAATTCTGTAATCCTTATGTTATTTATTGGATTTTGTTCAGTGCCATGTAAAATTGTGTCAGATGTTGTTAACTCTGGCTTTCTGTGTTGATCTAACCCTATGTCACCGGCTTTTAGGATTCCCAAATCTGTTTCTGGTTCTTTCTCATTAATAATATTTGGAGTTGTGTTTTGAGAGGATAAAATTGATGTTATGGGGTTAACTGCTTCTTGCAGATATGCAATGCTATTGCTAAAATTCATAGGTTCTACCCTATCATCAGCCTGTAGTTTTTGTTCATCTTCACTCTCTTTTGACTGTGTAGAGATAGAAATCTTTCCCTCTATGATGTTATTTTCTGGGAATATGTTTAGTACAGCAGCATTTTCCCCTGTTATCCCTGGGATGTGAGCCTTCATTCTTCCCCACAGTACTCCATACATATATTTCTGGCTTTTGTGTAGCTATGGTATGTATTGCTAATTAATCACTCTGCATGCTGCACTTCTTTGCTACCTTCTACCAGTTGTATGTTTGAACTAGTTAAATCTTCTTGATTTAAATCATTTCCAAAGTGATCTTAATCTAAATTTTATTGTACTATATCCTCTACTTCATTGGAAAATGAATTTAAATCATGGCTATGGTTAATCTCATATAATTTTACTTGGCCAGACCCCCCCTCCTCCACTTGGAATGTTGGTTTTAAGTCTGCCATTTGAATCTTTAGTTGTTCTATCAGTTACTAAGTTTTTCATTCCATTCATCTTTTTAAATTTAACTCTTATTTCACCTCCATTACTTTGAATATGAGTAGTATTTTCAAATGTAATGTCAGCTTCATTTTTATTAAATTTTGTATTTTCTAAATTAGTCATTGTAGGATGGAAACTTTCAACTTCTAGATTCAAATTAGATGTTTTTTTTTTCTAAGAAGATCTGTGCCACATAGCTATTTGAAGAATTAACTGTGTTTTGTGGGGTTTTGTGCAAATCTGTGAATGTCTTAAAATCATTTACAGCTCCATTAACAGTAACCTCATTGGTAACAGTAAACTTGTGCTTTGATTTTTCTGCTACAGTCATTTTGCTGCAGGGAATTGAAATTTTGTTCCTCTGTATATCTCACTAACTCCTATTTAAGTTTATGTGAATTTTTATGACTTTTACAAAATTCAATCCCTGTGCCCAATCTGCACTGAAAAGTTTTCCAAGCATGTTTTGACTTGATTTCTACTTTTTGCATGAGTGGTTACTATACAGTTTTCCTCTAAGTCTCCTATCTCAGTTTTTACTTGAGAAATGATATTTTTAACTTCTTCATCAAACTCTTTTTACTTTTCTCTGCCTGTCATTTGATCTTTTACTTGGTTTGCATTGCTCACCACTCACAGATTCAATTTCTTACATTGCCTTTTCATTGTCTCTTATCTGTTTTCCATTGTCTCTTATCTGTTTTCCCTTAAGTTTAATAGCAGTCTATCTTTTTTGCATTTCTCTATCTCCATGCAAATACACTATAGTCCTGGCTTCATAATTCTCTCCTAACCATGTCTGCATATTTGGGTTTAGTCCCTGCATTTATAGCATCTCTCATTTCCTAAAGACTTGTGGCTTGTTGACTTGATTTCAAAGAGCAGTGATTAAAACAAGTAGACTTCTGCTTATTATATTTCACTTGTGTATTTTTGTTATTATTAACTTCACACTTCTTCTTGAAAAAACAGTCTTTGATTAGGTGTCCAATTTTATGTCAGAAATTTCTTCAATCTCCTTGTCTCTTAAATTTTTCTGTGAATCCTTCAACTTTTGCTTTAAATCTGTCACCTGTCTACTTTGCTCTGTGTGACTGTCATATATGTATGATGCAGCATCTCTTAATTTAGTCAAATTTACTGTATCATATTTAGGAAAATACTGTTTGAAGGAATTCTTTAGGTGTGGTGTGCAACCTTTTATAAATTGTCTCCTTACTGTGTACTACAAATTCATCTATATTTGTTTCTATGCTCATTATAGCTTCAGCTGTTTCAGAAAGGCGATCAATAAATGAAGCTGGATGTTCTCCCTTGTCTTGCACCATTCTATCAAATTTTCTCCAAGCATTTGGTTTTGATCAACGCATTTTTATGGCTTGGAGCAAGTCCTCCCTGCATTTCCTTAGATAAGTCATGCTAATGGGATGAGAGAAATCAAAGTCCTCTCTTTGCTCCTCTGTAGGCCAACTTGTCAGGGACTTTCTCATCTAGTCCTATCAATAAACTGTGGATGATCATGGGGGCTAAAAAATTCTGCCAGAAAAAATTCTGCATCCTCAAAATTGGGTTCAAAAATATGAAAATCACCTTTTAGCTCCTTATGCGTTCTATGGGGCTCGTTGATAAATTTTGGGAATCTTTTCTTCATGGAATCTAATTCCTGAGTAGTAAATTGTCTATGAATCTTGGAGTGCAATACACTAGCTGTATTAGATATCTTGGTAATGTCTTTAAGTGGAAAGATTTTCTCAGCCTCATTATTTGCCTTGGTGTCTTTGTCATTGTGCCCTGGCCTTTGTTTTCTTGGCCTTTCTTTATCCTTAGGTACATTGTCTGCCTGATCATTTCCCTTATCCTTTATTTGATCTAGCCCTTTTGCCTTTAAGAATTCCTCAAACATTTTCTTAACTAGTGTCTTCAAATTAGTATCCACTACCTATGATCTATGCTGTAGTTTTAGGAATTACACATCTATAAATGTTTTTAAGGTAGGTCATAGCTTGTATTGCAGCCACTGAAATGATGTAGATCTGTGTCAGTATTTGCCAAAGTATCATCTCTTTTTGAAATGGTATATTTAGTATGAACGTCTTGGTGTTAGTTATATATTCCACAGAATCAACAATCATATTTGTCATTGTACTATACAAGATATTATAAATCCTATATCCTGCAATAGCTGCCAACACTACCACCCCACAGATCACTTGCTTAAACATTTTGTCTTCAGGATTGTGAATTCAGTCAGTCTGGGTGCCAAATTGTAATAAGGGATTATTTGAATGGTAAGTGATAACTAAAGATCAGGGCTGTTAATCTTCTTCCTTCCTTCCTTCCTGATTATTCTTCTATTGGTTTCTTTAAATCAACTCAAGGTGTGTTTTATGATGTCTCAAATAAATATTCATTCTCTTCTCGAAATTAAGTAAGAAGTTCATTGGGGAAGAAAGGAAAGATAAGAAATGGAGGGAAAGAGGGCTTGGGGTTTCCCTAATACTAGAATAAGCCTTAGGCTGGAGGATGGTGGAATATAGTTCAGTTTGAGAAAATGGACTGACAGGTCTGGAAGTTCAGTCATTGTATCACAACAGAGCAAATCAGAGAGAGCTGGACTTTTGTCCTTCTTTCTGTCTCCAAGCCAAGAGACTCTTCTCCTTTTTGTCTTCAGGGCTAAAAAGACAAAAGACTTCTTTCTGTCTCCAAAGCTAAGAGACTTCAGATTTCAGTTGGTCTGATCCCCTTCTTCCAACCATTTCTCCTGGTCACATTGCAAACAGAATGTTCTCCTTTGAATGACAGATCATCAATCCCAGCTACTCAGTTCCTGCTGCAAACCATTCCAATTTCTCACTTTCACAGGTGGGAGTAGAAGCAAGACACAAAGCTTGAGGCCTCAGTAAATAGAAAAGTCACTTCTGCCTCAAAAAACATAGGAACAAAGTTAAAGATTGGTAAAAAGGTAAATGTATTTGAGATGTGAAAAAAGGGGAATTGAGGAAACCCATTAGATGGCCTCTGTTTTTTCAGTCTGGTAGGAAGCAAGGTAATTTGTATAAAGCAGGGAAGGGTGGGTGCTTGATAAGAGAAAATGTAGAATTGTGACTGTGGGGGAGCCGATAGAGGATAAATCAGGATGGAGAGGGAATTTTTATATATTAAGGTCCACTAGAGATTAAATAATACTAATTTGTACTGGACACAGTTCAGCTACACTAGGGGAGCCAAAAAGACAATAGAAGCAAGGAAGGGTAGAGGATGGGCTGAACCTAGCTGGTAGAATGACTAAGGAGAAAAGCATTCAAGGGTGGAGTATGATGAATTGTGAAATTGGTTATATTGAGTAAGGCTGTTGAAGAAGGAAAGTGAGACCAGAAGAACTGGAACCTTAAAGAATGATTAAATGTTATCAGGAAGGTGAAGAGTGTGTAGAGAGATGGAAGGATAACAAAGTGGTATTCCAGTGTCCAAAATAATGGAGCTTCTAAACTTTGTATTGAGAGTGAGATATATGGATAGCTGTGATGATGAAAAGATGTAGAAGTTAAGGTGAATGAACTGGAGTTGGGGACACATGTTTGAGGGAATGTCAATGTGTTTATTGAAGTTCTCAAGTATGAGAAAAAGGGTTAGGGAGGAGAGGAAGACTGCGAAATCCAGGTATTGAACTTCATAAGAAAGCAATACAGTGAATGTTATAGATAGATACAAAGTGATAGCAGAATAGTCTGGAGGTGGCCATGGTAAACAAAGTGTATGCCCATTCCTCCTCCTGGCCCAGTGTTTTGGAGAGTAAAAAGCAACTAGCACTAAAATGGGTGGCCAGGGATGAGAATTCTTCAGGAGAAAAGAAGTTGAAAAGAACATGAGAAGAAAAGTTCTAGGATAGAGGGAAAATTATTAATGATATGGATATTCTAGAAGCCATAATAGAAGGGGTGGGCATAAGAGCAGTTAAGTGGAGACTGGATGGAAGCAAGAATGCTGAGAGAGATATTTTTGTCAGCAAATAGTAACTTCTGAGCACAGAGGTTAGGGGAGCAGGAGACGGGAGTTTGCTTGCCAGAAAATAAAGGAAAGTGCCAGCTGATCGGGAAACCTACCTGTAAAAGCCCTGTGTGGAGGGACTGTTTAGTTGAGGCAAGGAAGGGCATCAGTATCCTCAGCATAGTCTTTCTCTGAACATGGGAGAGTTGGGGACATGAGCAGATTAGAGGACAGGAAAAATTCAAGTTCTGGACTGGATGGCCATGATCTGGTCTTAGCAGTTCCAGGCCAGTTAGCCTAGATCTAGGTGAAGTAACTGTCATCAGGAATCTCTGTACTTTATAGTTATGTAAAGAGAGAAGAGGGACAAGCAGTGGAATTTTGCCAGTGTTAATGATAATTCACAATGCTGTGTGGCAAAGGCATATTGTGTTAACTTTCCTGTAGTGGAAATGGCCCTCATATTGGTGATAATGTGAAGAGGGAGACAAGGATTGTTTTAACAATATTTTTTTAAACCCTTACCTTCTGTCTTGGAATCAGTATATTGGTTCCAAGGCAGAAGAGTAGAAAGGGCTAGGCAATGGGGGTCAAGTGACTTGCCCAGGGTTACACAGCTGGAAAGTGTCTGAGGCCAGATTTGAACCCAGGACCTCCCGTCTCTAGGCCTGGCTCTCAATCCACTGAGCCACCCAGCTGCCCCCGTTAACAATATTTTAAGGATAACAGCCAACTGGCTCAGTGGATTGAGTAACAGACCTGGAGATAGGAGGTCCTGTGTTCAAATGTGGCCTCAGACACTTTCTAACTGTGTGACCTCAGACACTTTCTAGCAAGTCTCTTAATACCCATTACCTAACCTGTACCACTTTTCTGCCTCAGAACTAACCTTTAGTATTAATTCTAAT
Organism: Monodelphis domestica; assembly: GCF_027887165.1. NCBI lineage: Eukaryota > Metazoa > Chordata > Mammalia > Didelphimorphia > Didelphidae > Monodelphis > Monodelphis domestica. The sequence continues at coordinate 430,424,220 of NC_077227.1, forward strand.
ACAGGAGGTAAAGGTTATTAAAATAAATAAATAAAATAAATATAACTAAGCCTCCCTACCTCTTAAAAAGGCCACTTAAAATCAGTGACCTTGAGGGTAGCTAGGTTGCTCAGTGGATTGAGAGCCAAGCCTAAAGACAAGGTCTTGGGTTCAAATCTGGTCTCAGATCCTTCCTAGCTATGTGACCCTGGGCAAGTCACTTCACCCCATTGCCTGGCCCTTACCTCTCCCCCTTCTTCCTTAGAACCAATCTATAGTATTCAGTCTAATATGGAAAGTAAGGGTTAAAAAAAAAAAGGAAGAGAACCAGCAACCTTTAAATTCTTTTAACACACAAGTAATGATCAGAGAAAACCAAATATTATTTGTCAACTCTGTAGTAATCTGCCTGTGTTCTAATCTAGGATCCTCTCTAGTAACCTTGACCCTGAGAATGTTTCTGTGTTCCTCTGAGCCAGTCCTTTCCCCTTGGGTCTAGGCCTCTCAGATGAAGCTGGACCCAGGTCTGAAGGATCACCAAAGCCGAAGACAACATCCCGAAAGCTGCTAGAAGGGGAGCCCAAGCAGGGAGCAGTGAGGTCAACAAGCAGCGACAGGTAACTTGATATTCTGGGTCAGTCCAATGGCTTAGTGTTGGGATTAGAATACAGTAAGGTACACACAGACGTTAAGATGCAATGACAGTGTTACCCACATGACACACTCCCAGAAGTTAAAAATCAACCAGGCATTCGTCAAGCTCTTAGCATGAGCCTGGCATTATACTAGGTGCTGGGGACAAAATTAAATTCAATAAATGAAACATTCCTGTTTGCTAGGATCTTAAAATATACTAATTCAAATCACATTCTACTCCCTTGTACCTCCACATTCGCCATAGCAACTGGCCAGACTCGGTCAGAAAGGTATTCCAGCAGAGCTGTGACCATTCTACTAGAAAGCATTCCACTCCAAAAGCAACTTTTCATATGTTGGACCTTTTATGCCACAAGGAAAAGGAAGCCAGATAAACTCCTGAGAATGGCCTCCATGATTCCTTAAAAGAAAACCAGTTCAGCCTAGACAAAAGAAGTGCCACTCCTACCACAACTGAGCTGTTCACCATAGCATTTCACATAGTAGGTGATTAAAACTGGGTAGATTAAAATTGGTTTTGACACATACGTAGATGAAGCTGAGGTTCTTGGTACCTGTCTGATAATTAATCTTACCATATCATCTTGTTCTAAAATTTGGCTTACCAAAAGGAATTAAATATCAGAGGAAATGTTCTCATTCATTCCCAACCCAGTTTTTTCTGAGAGTTAAAAACAGCAGAGAAGCTAATCAATACAGTGCAACAGACAGAATTGGAGGCAGGGGGGAGCTTAAAGTGGCTCAGTAGAGAGAGAATCAGGCCTAGAGATGGGAGGTCCTGGGTTCAAATCTGACCTCAGATACTTCCCAGCTGTGTGACCCTGGGCAAGTCACTTGACCCCCATGGCCTAGCCCTTACCACTCTTCTGCCTTGGAACCATTACACAGTAATGAGTCTAAGATGGAAGGTAAGGGTTTAAAAACAATAACAATAACAAAAAAAAATACAGACAGAACACTGACTCTGAAGAAAGATAACTTAGATTCAAATCCCAGCTCTGCTGTTTCCTATTTGTGAAACTTCAGCTAAGTCACTCTGCCTGTTGTTTCCTCATCTTCAAAACTAGAGAGCCAGATGGGGTGATGCCCAAGGTCTCTTCCAGCTCTAAATCTAGGGCCTCTGACCCCTTGAGGGCACCAATATCATGGGTTTCAGCAGCAATAACTACATTTCAGCCTTTGTGGTTGAGGGAAGGGGTTGGGGTGGGGTGGACATACAGCATCATTATAAGCATTTGGATCTCTGGGCAGATCCTCTCTGAATCTGTCCCATGTGACCTCCCATGTGCCCATGTAATCATGTAATCATGATTACATAAAGGTAGTTACATTAGACTATAAAGAGGTCAGTGTCACTTATGGACTGAGAAGCAATGAGGCATAGGGTACTTGGTGTCAGAAAGACCTGGATTCTAATGCCCCATCTGACACTCATGTGATCATGGGCAAGTCAATTACATCTTTAAGGCCTCAGTTTCCTCTTTTGTAAAGTGGGGATACTATAGAAGCTACCTCATAGGGTCATTGTGAGATCCAAATGAAAGAATATATGAAAATTACTTTAAGCATCTTAAATTCTATGTCAGTGTCATCAATTATTATAGAACTGGAAGAGAGAAAAAAATAATTTCTTAACAATTTTAGGTCAGTAGTCCCTACTCCATTGTACCACAGTAAAAGGTACCTTAACCTAACTAGTTATTTTATACAGTAATTTTTCTTTCTTTTCTTATAGAATCTTATCAGGCTCTTTTGAAAGGCCTTCCTTTGAAGACAACTCTGATGGGCGTCTCCTTTCTACAAGTTCAGATCCTGACACTCTGGCCACTAGAGAGGAGAGTCCACCCTCTGGAAGCCCATTTCAGCTCACAGCTTCCTTTGATGAAGATATTATTGACTTGAAGTAAAGACAATCTTAATCATATTTGCCATCTTTATTTTTCTTACAGAAGTTTATACTCTCTAGGAAAGTTTCGACACCACTTCCTGAGGAATCCCGGTCACTGCTCTATTGGACCAACTGTTCTGCATATTAGGCCAGTTTGGGTAACTCTTAAACATTTGGTGCCATCTTGATCCTTGCTTTCCCAGTTCAAGTACCATCAGCCCCTCTAGGAATAAAAGTGGTAGATTTCATTGAGGTTTTAGATTGAAACTTTTAATAAAATAAAAGTATTCATTCTTCTTTACCTCAAACCTCTTATATTTGAAATACTTAGATTAAGAATTATTTTTCATTACAATTCTAATTTATTTCACATTATAAGTATTTCATAGAAATATTTTATAAAGAAGTCATTTGATTTTATTACAAATAAGGGTTTTTCTTTAGCTTTACTTTCTATAACCAAGAAATCCTGCTCCTATTGATAACTCAGTTTTGCCATGATTAGATTTAAAGAAGTGATGAGGTTACACAAAAGTGTAGCCAGCTGTTTTCCTATTCTGCTGGTCCCATGCCTACTGTTTAGAGGGAAGCTGATTGGCTGGATTTCAAAGGTAGCCTTCCTGATATGCAGAAGAATAAGAATTTGTTTGAAAACAAGAGACACTATGATTTCTTTCCTTTAGTGTCCTTGTCTTTCATGTTAGATTCTTTTTTATTTTTAAATCGAAATGTCAAGGAAAAAAACTGTCATCTTGAAATATTGTGCATATTTTCTTGTCTTTTCACTAATCACCACCTGATGGATGGACCTGCCACTTATGCATGCAAAGATATATAATGTTGTCATTCCTTCCTAGCTTAGCATAAGAGGTTAAGAACAGTTTGGGGGCTGCCTATTACAAGAAATTTCATGGTGAAATTTTAGCCTCTTACCTTGAAAGATTGTATTACAATATAGAGATGGTGTTAAAAATATATATTATCTTTTGGTTATAAAAGTTTGATGATCTCCTCCTGATCCTCCCCACCACCCAATGCTGTCTCCTCTTAGTTCTCCAATTCTGTTGGCAGATTCCTCTCATTTCCCATCAAGTACAGTCTTACAACCCTTTGATTTCAGTACATCTGATTCTATTGTTCTCCTCTTTTTGTGTGGACCTTTGCTGTCCAACTAAAAAAAGTGATGTAGTCTATATAATACTGGACCTAACTCTAAAAGGGTGATTTCCTACTTTATATATTGATTCAGTGAAACATAACAGGTCAATGATTTTACAGTTTTTATAGTTCAGGCTATGACAGTGGATTTTTTTTAGCCCACAAACCTGTGAGATACAGCCTTAATATAAAAACCGAAAGAGAAATAAATGCAACATCAATACTGTCTCCTTAGCTTGCATATTATGGATTACTTGGAAAAGTCCTTACCTTTGCATGATGAACTCAGTATGAAACCCCAGAATAAAGGCCAGAGTTTTGTTTGGCAGAGAATGAATGATGGTTGAAGAGGATCATTTCAAAGGCAAGACCCGCCAGAAGAGTTCTTTTACTTAGGCACTGATTCAGCCTGAAAGCCGAAATAAGAACTGGTCCATTAACTCTTGGAACATTTATACTCCAAAGGTATCTCATCATTTTCTGCTCACCTCCTCGACTCCTATGTTATGTCATAGTTTTTTAAAAACTATTTTCTAAATGTAAAAATATTGTTTTTGTCTTCTTCATCCTGTCATTTTCCCCACTTTGGCTTCTCTTCATCCTGATATATAAGAACAAGCAATTGCTAAAGGTTGTTTCCATGGAGGGATTATAAGCGTCAGATGAGCCAGAGTATTTGAGGAGGAGTCACAAATTCAAAGGAGCATTTAGAAATCTGATAGAAATACCCAAGGGGGAGGGAAGCTGAGTGTAATACAGAGGAAGAAAACCAGAAGGAGGCCACCATACATGTGACAAGCTGTTTTCATTCCTCCCCATTTTCACACAGTGAAGATAACAGACACAGTACCATAAGGAGCTACAAGGAAAAAAAAACAAAAAACTTGGAATTAGTACTTTAAACTATAGTTGTAATGGATTGGGAGCATTTGTTTCCATTATTTAAGAGAAGAATTTAATATTTCATTATTTTAGGAATCCATTATTTCATCGCTGTGATTCTCTCTCCATCAATGTAGATTGTAACCCCTCAGATTGCAAAACCAAGCAGAAGAGTTCTTTTATTTAAACTTCTGTTCAGCCTGAAAGCCAGTACAGCAACTGATCCATTAGCTCTTGTAGTAAGTTTAAACAAGTTGCTGTGGCCAAAAACGTTCCTCAATAATGGCCAACCCCCTGGTGCTGAGCCTCTCCACCATTAGTTAGGCGGGTCCTATGTCTGTTGCTGGGTTCATAAGAAAAACCTTTCCAACTTGGAAGGATATGCCAAAGTTTCTAGATGGCACAGCCTTCTAAAACCCAGCATCACCTGCACACCATGAAGAGAGATACTTTAGTGACAGAAAGGAGGAGATAAGACAGCTAAACATCATTTCTAATTAATGTGCCAAGAAGACAATAGGTGATCAAAAACAAAAATCTGCCTAAGACTTGGTCACCTAAATTCAACTTTATGTGAATAATCATAAAATTATTAAGTGCTGCCCAGGGGCTGTAGTTTTAGGCTACTGTTATGGATGGTTCTTTTCTATGTTCTAAAGCGTTGAAAAATATGAAGGTCAGTAACTCAGGTGAATTTCCATTTTTCATAAAATGATTTACATGGTAATGCACCTGTTATTACTACACATGGTGCATTAAATTACTATCTTTAAATATGCAGTTCAAAGAGTTTTGCAATATAAAGTCAATAACATTTCTGGTCCTATTAATAAAGAATTTTGAAGATTTGTTGAAATTCACCTCAGTTACTTACTCCATGTAACTTACTGATGAAAAATAGGAGCTTTTATAAAAGAAAGCATGTGTCTATTTAGATATTTCTGGGGGAATTATTTTTTGTCCTTTGTTACCACATGATTTAGCTTGAAAAGAAATTAGAGAAACTGTAAAGGGAATGGGATAGTTGAATGATGGTTTTTAAAATGATTCATATTATTTAATATAGTACAACTGAAACTAGTCCTATTACAGAATATCATCTTTGCCTACCTTGAATATTTATCTACCATGCTACATTGATAGTATCATAAGTATGATAAGAATTAAGGGAGAGAAATTCAATTTGACAAAATGGTACTATATCCATCAACAGAATTATTTTTAGGGGAGGCAGCTTGGTACAATGGAAAAAGTAGTGAATTTGGAAGTCTGAGGAGTCATGAATTCAAATCCTGACCTTACTAACTTACTACTTTTGTCATCCTGGACAACTCATTTCATCCCTCTGGGCCTCTGTTTCCTCTTATGTAAAACAGTGGGATTAGATCAGATGACTTCTAAGGGCTCCTCTAGCTCAAAATCTATGAATTTACAAATTAGGGACATGACTGACCCAGAATATAACAAATATATAGCAAACCTGCATGGCAGACATTTGATAAAGTAGATTAGCTTAGGAAATGTGAGATGGATGATAGTTGTTACATTCATTCAAAGCTGGTTTCACGGCCATACCCAAAGAATTCAACAACCATCTCCCAAAGGTATTAGGTTGAAGCCACTCTGAAAAGAATGTTCTAGTGTTGTGCCTTAGGGCTCTGGTCTTGGCCTTGTTCTAGGCAATATTTTTTTTCAGAAATCTATATGAAGACAGAGAAGATGTACTTGTTGAATATTCAGGTGGCACAAAGTTCAATGAGATGGCCATTACCATCCATGACAGAACCAAGTCCCTAAAGCATCCCAGCAGTCTGAGCCAAAACCAAGATGATGAAAAGTAACAAGGTACAGAACTCAATTTTCAAGATATCTTGAAAAAAAGGAACACTAAACACTTGGGGGAAAACATAGACTATTTTTTAAATGACTAAGAAAACATTCAATAATTATCAACCCATTAAGGCCTATTTTTCTTCTACAGCAATTTCATGAAAACAATCCACCTACTAACTGACAGCATTGTTGATGAGGACATGAGAAGGGAAGGGCCAGGCTTTCACACAATACCTCTTTATAGTCACATGAGTGACTGAAAGATGTAGAGAAGACAAAATGCCACCGTGCTTATTGTTTGTTGATTATAATATAAAAGTTTTTGTTCACTAGGACAAAATGCTCCCTTCAAGGCTTTCCTCCAATGTAGTATCTCCCACACATATGTCCAAATCATACAACATTGCCAGAAGGATTAACTATCTGACAGATCTCTGATTATGAATAACAAGAAAGACATTAAAAAAAAAAAACAGGACAACATGCTTACCAAAAAATATTAGCCACTGTCACAGAGGATGTCTGGCACAGATTCCAATAGAAGAGGAATTCCCTAAAGATACTGAAGTCTTCGAGATGCACCTTTTTGCATATTAAAATATGCCTACTTCATCAAACCCTGGAACATTGCAGAGCCTCCTACATGAGGTCCATAATCACTCAAGAGTTCATCTTAACTAGACCCAGAAAATAAACTTAAGTAGATGAAGAATTCCTGTTGTTCAAACTAGGATATACAGTTGGATGGAAACCCTATAGAAGTCATCCATTGGTACATACAGGCAGAAACTGAGCATGGACAATAATCTGGGCCTGGAATTGAACAAGAGGAGGACAGAAGGCAGAATCACCTATGGAAAATGCATAGTATTTTTAATGACCCTCCCCAGCTTCTTCCAGAAACAAAAGCCCATCATTTTAATATCAGTATTCTTCTAATGATGCTGTTTGAGTCATGGAATATCCAGTCTCCAAAGAATTAACCCAGCAGACATTGAAAAAGTACATGGTAGGCATGAATAGGCTCTGTGAATATTGCACTCTGTGAATAGGCTGATGAATATTAAATACAAGTAGAAGCAAGAAGATATCATCTAAGAGATGTATGACCAGAAAAAGAGAACTTATCATGTAGCAAGAGCAATTAATCATTAATGAACAGCCTGCATGCCTACACAAAATTAAAAGATCTACCCCAGCCTCTGTGGAAGATTTATAGGAGGGCATGGACAAGAGTCACACAGGATGAGAAGGTATGAATGGGTTACAGTCTTCCTTTTGAAGGAATGCCAGCGTCAATGAGATCATGTATCCATCAAAGTAATACCAAATGGATAAAGATCAACTGTTCAGACAGTGAAATAAATGTAGTTGGATGGACAACTGAGAATGAAAAAAGGATTGCCCAACATAATAATGATTTATGGGTAAAAGACCTGGGGATTAGTTGTCTTAAATTCAGATTGAGCCAAACCATGATTTGAATGCTTTTAAAAGCTATTATAATTGTTTACTTCAGTACATGAAAAGATCCATCATTTCATTAGTTTGGGCACCCCTTTCCCTGAATCAGAGCCCAAACTTTCTATACTTTACTAGACAATCTTTATGAAATGCTACAGGTAAAACAAATCATTCATTTGGTGACTATCCTTCTGGTGCCAAACCTCTCCCAATATAAGTAGGTTCGTGCTCAACTGAAAGACATAGGATTGATCTCCAAGCCCATACCCAAAGCCTTTCCACCCTAGTTGGGTCTGCCAAAGCTTGTCCTCTCATGACAGCCTTTGAGATACCGGGAGAGCTTCCACACCACACTGCCTGTGGTGGAGGACCATGATATCAGGCAGCATTTGTGGAGGTATGCAGAGGGTCCCAAAAGTCTTCATGCAGTAGTAAACTTTAATTAAAGCTGCATTGAGACTTCTGGGAACACCTTGTGTCAGCTAAGTCAAAAGATATAATAGTCCCCTATTATCCTGTGCTGGTCAGGCTGCATCTAGAGGGTTGTATTCAGTTTGGGACACCATATTTTAAGAGGGATGATAACAAGATGGAAGACAGAATATTGAAGGTTTTGAAAGCAGGTCCTAATATAAATAGTCAAAAGAACTGAGAGGCAGAGGATGGAACAAGAGAGCTATATTCAAATATTTGAAGGGTTGTTATATGAAAGAGGACACTAATTTGTCCTATGTTGATCCAACAGACAGACATGAATAAATGGAGTACAAGTTTCAATATAAAGTAAGGAAAATTTTTCTAACAAAGTTCTCCAATAAATCAGTAAATTCTCCATCACTGGAAATGTTCATGGAGAACCTTGTTCTGTCATCAGACAAGGATCCTGCAAAATGGAGGCAGTATGTGGGAGGCAGCAATGTGTTATAAAAAAAGTACACTGTGTTTGAAGTTGGAAAATCAGAGCCGAATCCCTAGCTTTGCTCACTTGCTGCATTACTTTGAGCAGGTTATTCCCCTTCTGCGATCTGGCCTTAATCTATCTGTCCATTGTTAAGTCCCACTGTTCTAACAAGACCAACACTCTGGTTCAGCCACTCTTTTAACCAGTCACCTCCCCATAATGTGCACTGTGCTTTCCTGCTGTTGAGCTTTAACTCTTCCTGAAGTGCCCCCCCATCTCTTAATCTTTTCGTATTAAAATACAACTCAATCTTCAAGACAGTTCCAGTGTCTTGTCCTCCACAATGCATGACTTGATCCAGCCAGAAATGACCCATCACCCTCTACCCTCCCAAAGCCCTTAGCATGTACTCCTCATAAGGCACTTGCCACACATACTGCCTGATATTCCAAGTACTTCTTATTTCCCCTATATTTGAAACTTCTGAGGGCTGGTACCACTTTTGTACAACTTTTTATCTCCCATAGTATACTGCACACAGCCACTCATTAAATATTTTTGAATGAGTGAATGAATTGTGATCTTTTAGTTTTAAAATTCTGTGTTTTTTAATTGTTCTAAGCTGAAGTAAAGAATTTAATGTTAGCCTGCTGTAGTCTTAGAAACCATATGGGTCCTATTTCCAGCCTAGCGATTTCACCATGACATCAGCATGTTCATGAAGAATGGTCTCTTTGGTAAGGAGTTCTAGATATAGTAGTGTTTATATTATCTTTAAATGATGCATCAGAAAGCATTCAACTTTTTCCAAGATTTCAGAAAGGATTATAGTTAGAGGTGGAAAGATGTGTCAAGCCAAATCTTTAAATAAATTCAGCCTCTCAATGTCAGTATTGGGAGCTCTTCTGTCAGTCCCAGGTCTCCACAAAATTCTCATACCTGACTTCTTTAGACTTTCTTCTCTTGTGAGAAAACCCAGCAAGCTTGTTATCAGCCTCTATGAAGACTGAGAAGTCTCAAGATAGCTTGGATTCATAGAAGGAACAAGAATGAGCCTCATCCATATTTTAATACCAGATCTAACCAGAATTTTCTGTGTGACTTTGGACAAATCCTTTTACCACTCTTAGCTTTAGTTTCCTCATCTGTTAAGATGTGTTAGATAATTTTTTGGGCTGCCTGTTTCATGGGGCTTTGTAATCAAAGTGCTTAGTAAACCTTAAAGTGCCATAGAAATAGTTGTTAATTTTGGTTAATCTGCCTGGACTGCAGTTTCCTAATCTGTCATAATAAGGATTATTACTGATATTGTCTATTATGGGGCTCCTTAACCTTTGTGTGTCAGAGACCCCTTGGGCAGTCCAGGGAAGCCTATGGGGCTCCTTCTTAGAATAATAGTTTTAAACATAAAATACAGAAGATTACAAAGGAAGGCAAAGGTTAGTAGAACTAAAGATACAGTTTTTTCTTATCCATGTTCACAGACCCCCTGAAATCTATCCTGGGATCTGTAGACCCCAGATTTAAAACACTTGATCTAACATCATATGGTTTATAAATCCCTTGCATCACAAATGTCCTATAAAATAAGAAATATAAAATATCCCCATTTCACCCATTTTAAAAATCAGAAATGACTCACTCAACTTAATAATGAAGCCATGATTTGAACTACCTCTTCTAACCCCAAAGTCCAGTATTCTTTCCCTTTAAGGCCCCCCTTACCTCACAATTATGTTATGAAGAGGTAAACTTTTTATCTGCCTCTCCTACCTAGGGCCTAGCACAGGGCTCTGCACACAGCAGATGTTCAATAAATATTTGTTGATTGAACCAAATTTAGATAAATGTTTAGATGCTTTGAAAAATCAAAAGTGCTAAAAATATGTAAGGAATTGTTATCCTCATGGTATCTTCACCATCAAAGAAGGAGAAAAGAAGGGAAGAAAGTAGCCCATGACTTCTCAGTCTAATACTTGCTAAAAAAGGAATGTCAGTAAGACAAAGATAGAGCCAAGCTGAGTTGGACATTGTTCCTAACCAGTCAGGTATATTTTCCTTGCACAGAAAGCTAAAAACATCCCTGTGTCTTTGAAAAATTATTGAGAACTAAAAGAATACAGTATTCATATTTGGAGTTGGGGGTTGTTCATCCTTCCCTACCCTTTTTGGTCACTCTGTGAACTCAGTTATTTTGCCAGTTGGATTGAGTGTAGACACAACAGACATTTATTTAGTATTAAAAATGAATGTAGTTTGATGGGAAGAGCATTAATTTTGAGTCCTAAGTGCTAAGTTCCATTCCCAGGTCCCTGGTTTCCCACTTTATTGGTTGAGGGCAAACCAGTTCCCTCATATGTAAAAGAGAACAATAAAGAGGAGATTTGACTAGATGAATTTTTAAGTTTTCTTCTGTTTTCAAAGGTTCTACAAACTAAGCAGCAGACATCAGTAAACCAGTCAAGCCCTAAATAGATCCAAAAATTGGAGTTTTCTACACTGTCTTAATATCCCCCACCCTGAGTCCCTAGTAATATTTCACCAGAATTGTTTATATTTGATATGTATTTGCTCACTCTCTCACTTGCCTATTTCTTTAAAAGAGATAAAAAGAATTGTAGGCAGTTCTCTATAGTACTGTGTTCTCTCTATCCACTCCTGCTTAGCACTCTGTGGCCTCCCACCTTCTCACCAAAATTTAAAAATTCAAAAATAAAACCCTCCAAATAAAAGCAGAACAGATACAGAGAGACTGCCACCCCCCCCCCCCCAAATAGGGGCTTGGCTTGAGACCTCTGGCATCTAGAAAGGAGACTTTTGCCGTGCTCAACCCACCCACCCCAATGTCCAATCCATGCATGTCTATCTGCTGTCTGCCCATTCTCTCCTGTCTGAGCCTATGTCCAACCTCTAAGTGTCTGCTCCTGTGTGCTCTTCCTCTCCCCCATGTGGCTGGCCCTAAGCCTCATGGTGTCCCTTCCTGGTCTTCATACTCTCTTCTCTGTCCCAAATGTCTTTGAACCATGTGCCAGCTCCCTTCCTATCTCCTTCTCTCCCTCTGAAAAAAATAATCACTTTACACAGAGGTCTTGCTGAACTGAAATTACATAAATGGAGAACTATTGGTATTTGTTGTTGACTTAGTGCCTTTCAATAAGGCATTTAAATCCCCCCAACTTTAAGTATCTCTGGGAAATGAAGAGGTGTCAGGGCCAAGGATGAGGTCTCAAATCTTTGGTGCTGGAATCCAGGGCTTGAGACACCATGTTTTAGGAAAGATATTGACAAATTGGAGTGTGTCCAAAAAAGGCAACCAGGATGGGGAGAGGGAAATTTTAAACTGTGCTACACCAGGATAAATTGGAAGAACTGAAAAGATTTCACCTAGAAATGAGTAGATTTAACAAATATGTCATCATTGTCTTAGAGTGTGTAAAAGGCAAGAAGAGTGAATAGATTTGTTCTGTGTAGCCCCAGATGGCAAAACTAGAAGCAGTGGCTGTAAGGGAGGCAGATTGAGGTTTAATGTAAAGGAAAATGTGTTTGGCAGCTAAGTGGTACAGTGAATAGATAAAGCGTTGGGCCAGGAGTCAAGAAGACTTGAGTTCAAATCTGGCCTTAGACACTTATTAGCTGTGTGACCTTGAACAAGTCACTTAACCCTACTTGCCCCCAGTTTCTTCTTCTCTGTAAAATGAGATGGAGAAGGAAAAGGTAAGCCACTCTAGGATCCTTCTCAAGAATACCTCAAATAAGGTCACAAAGAGTCAGACATGACTGAACAACAACAAGGAAAAACTTCCTGTCACTGAGAGTGGACCAAAAGTAGACAGAATGCTCCATCTCTGTAGTCTTTAAATGAAGTCTGAATGACCACCTCAGTTCTAAGATTCTGTGAAATAATCCAGGTTGTTTTCATTTAGTGCTGAGAGTTATTGGGTGGAGGTGGAGGGAGGCAGGTAGAGAAAAATAAAGGGAAGAGATGCCTTTATTCCACATTTACATATGCTTCTTTGAGGCCATGATGAATATTTCTGCATTATTTTATTTAAGGGATCTGTATTAAAGTGTATAGACCATGATAAGAGAGATGACAGGAGACCAGCAGGCTGCCTGAGTGAACTGAAAATCCTCCTGGACCTTGGCTAAAGCCTCTAGGGTTTGGATTTTCAAAGTCACAGTTTGCCTTTACTCCTAGGCTATTGTAGCTATGGGGGACTACATGATTTCCCAAAAAAAAAGTTGTTTTAACTAAGCAGCTTGATCCTGATCAAACTAAGCAGTTTGATCCAGACTTCTTTCATTCCATGTCTTGGACCTTCATCCATTGCCAGAGTATATAAGCTGCAAATACAAAAGAAGGCAGGTTTGGCTACAGGAGCCAACTAGAAGCACTGCTGCTGTTGTGGGTGACCTTCAGTCTTAGGCTCCCAATGTTACAAGGGTCTAGGAGGTTCTAGACTAAGGATGTGAAACTCAAATAGAAAAGAAGGCCACCTATCTATACAAAGGATCCCTGCAGGCTGCATATTGAGTTTTAGAGGGTGACATCTATGCATTATTGTATTTGCATTTCTTTTTTGCCCAGCCAGAGAACAAATGGCTCATTCAGCCTAAAGGCAGACACCTGAACAATCCAAGGAAGTTCCCTATTGAGCAAACTGGGCATGCTCAAAAGCCTGATTATATTTATTAAATATTTTCCAATTACATTTTAATCTGGTTCTCCCTGGACTCCAGAGAGTTGCAGACCCCACAGGACCTCTGTCCTAAAGGACATCAAAGTGAAGTGTCAAATGCACTAGCCTGGGCATCAGGACAAGATCTCAGAGGCCATCTAGTCCTCATTTTACAGATGAGGAAACTGAAGCCCAGGGAGGTTATTTGCCCAAAATCACACAGGTAGTAAATGCTTAGAGGCAAGAACTGAACCCAAGTCCTCTGACTCCAGAGCCAATGCTCTTTCCACTGTACCATGCTGCCACCCACCTGGGTTCTCATCCTGGCTCTTGACTAAACTTGCTATGTGATCTTGGGCAAATCACTTCCCCTCTCTGAGACTCAGTTTCTCCATCTGTAAAATGAAGAGGTTGGCCTAGATAATAATCAATACTTAAATAATAATTTACATCCATTATCTTTTTCAGTCCTCACAACACCTTTATGAGATATGTGCTACAGATATTATGCCCATTTTACAGATGAGGAAACAGGCTCAAAGAAGTTGTGACTTCCCCAGGATTATACAGCTAGTGAAGAAGGCAAGATTTGAATCCAGGTCAGGTTTTCCTGGTTTCTACACCATGCTGCCTTAGATGATCTCTAGTCCATTCCCATTTTAAATTCAATGAGTCTATAAATTCTATAACCCTTTCTGTCTTCTCCCTAAGCTCTCAAGACTAAGGTTTGGCCTCATCTCTTGCTGAGTGGGTGTAAAGACATCTGTAAGATTAGTTTGTGCTCAAATATGTTACCTCCTAGAGCAAAATAGACATTCTTTAAACAGACATTCCTCTGACACCAGAATGAGTGGAGGTGGTTCCTTCCCTGGTACAGAACTACTTGAAAAAGCAGGTCATAGACAGCCAGTTTCACTGTCCACTGGGTTTCTGAAGAAGTTAAGATTTCCTTTGAAAAGAGAGGGGCTAAAAGTAAATTTCTCATAGATATTTACAGTAGAGGTGTTTCTTTTTGTGTGCTCATCTTTACTGATCCTTCAGAATTACTGTGAATGTTTTAAGCTCCAAGCATATGACATCCTATGACCTGTCACTGTCTTTGAGCATCCTTTAAAGATTCTCTTCTTTGATAAATGAGCTCCCTTAAAAGAAGTACCCACAATCTTTAAAGGGAAAAAAAACATTTTTTTAACTCAGTTTCCTTATCTCACCCAGGCTGGAAAGGCAGTGGCTACTCATGACTGGTCCATTCCCATTATTTAATCTACCTGAAAGTTCTGGTCCCCTACACCAGGGGTACTCACCATACAGAAGAGGACTTAGTTTCACTTAGTTTCATCGCCTGACTGGCTTAGCCCACTGCAGCTCAGAACTTCCAACTCAAGAGATCTATCCGGCCACCCTTGTCAGCAGGGAATACAGGCGTGAACCCCCACACCAGGACCCTCCTCCACCTTTTAAGACAGTTTCTTTTGTTGAAGCTGTTCTCGTGGAAGGAGCAGTGGAATTACAGCCAAGAGAACCTAGTCGAATCCCACTCTGCTCCTTACTAGCTGTATGACCTTAGAGAGGTCATTTCCCTTCTCTGGACCTCAGTTTCTTCGCCAATAAGATGAAGAGACTGGACTAGATCTTTAGATTCCTTCTAGCTCTGACCTACGAGAAACTCCTGAGACCAGGCAGGTCAATGGAAGGCAACAGCTCTGGAGCCGCCTTCTTTGTCCGGCTCCGCCTTGGGTCTCCAATGGCTTCTCCCGGAAAGAAGGGGACCCTTTTGAAGGAGGGCAGTTGTGCTGGTGGGAGAGGTGTTAAAAATGAAATATTTTGTCCGTTCCTGTCATATAGGGCTCTCTCCCCGTTCGTTTTATTTCCCAGGCTCCCTTGCTCAGAGCCTTGTGCTGCCTAACCCTTACTTACCAAGCCTGTGCTGTGAGGCTGTGGCTCAGTTTCCCTCTGTGCTGTCTATCAAGGGACGAACCACCAAGTGTCTTAAATCCTCTTTGTATCTCATTGTTTTTCGTGCCAAGTCCGTATGTGCTGTGACTCCGTGTATGACCGCTCAGCTCTGTTGGCCGTGGCCTGGATGGCTCTTGTGTCCCTCCTCACCTACCACCCACCCTATATCCCAAAATAAAGTATGGGATTTGACTGGCCTTCAGTGTTTGAGTCTGACTCTGTTTGCGCCTCCCACCTTATCTATCACCTCCGTCGCTCAGCCAGCCCCAGGGGAAGGAGTCCAAGGCCACGCCTCTCGTGCGTAGAACACGCCCCTGCTTGCTCAGAACCTATCATATGGGCTCTGGCTCCGCCCACCATACCAGCACCGCCCCCAGTCCTGAACTGGAAGAGTGGAATCCAACTCCGCCCCTCCCCGCCATGACTCCGCCCCCATGCCAGTTCAGGCTCGGCGATGAACATGTTCCGCCCCCTACCCATCCAACTTGAGAGGCTCCACCCCCACCCCGGAGCGCCCGGCTCGGGGCGGTGGGTCGGGCGGGATCGTGACTGATTCTCCTACTGTGGCCTCCGCTCCCCCGGGTTTCGTCTGTAGAAGGCAGCGGCTGTGCGGACGCCATGGAAGACGAGGCGACGCAGCCGCTGCTGAACAAAGTGGGCCCAGGGTCCCGGGGAGAAGAACCGAGCCGGAGGTGAGCCGCGGAGGAAGGCTTGGGTTAGGGAAGGGGGCGCTCTCCGGATGGGGAGGGTGGAGTGGAGGGCTCCCGGGTCGGAGAGGGGCAGCTGTGGCAATCCCCCCTTACCAGCTGAGGTCCCTGCAGCGTCCGGCGGTCCTGGGGCCTCTTCCTGGCAGCCTTCGCCTCCACCTTGGGCCCTCTCAGCGCTGGCTTCGTCCTGGGCTATAGCTCCCCTGCCATCCCCAGTCTGCGGCGGGCGGGAGCAGGACCCCTCTACCTGAACGATGACGAAGCCTCCTGGTTCGGGGTAAGATCCCCTTCTCTAAAACAGCTCTTGACCATCACCCCGTCCCCACACTTCTCCAAGCCTATATTTCCCCTTGCTCCCGGCCCCCTCATCAACTTCTCCCCAGGTCTGTTCAGGAAAACCCACCCCAAATTTTTATCTTGACTTCCCAGGAGCTCCTCTCTTGTCATTCCCATCCAACCCCATAAGTAACCCCCTACCTTACTCTGACTTTGGAACACCTTTTCCCATCCTCCTATCACTTCAATGTGGCAACCCCCCCAGGTTCTTCCCTCTCCCACCAACCCCCCAACTCTGAGCAGAAGCCCCATCGCCCAAATACACCCATGTTTTGCAAGAAGTTTGGGCTTTAAAGTTCAGAACTTATCTTTCTTATCGTCTTTCTCAGCTTCTGAAACAGCTCTGCCCAGAGCTGTTTGTTAATCAATTTTCCAGGGCTTTTTTAAACAATATGAATCAAATCTGGTCATTAGAGACTGAAGTTATCAGAAGTCAAATGGAATTAGAAAAATAAACTTGCATTCAAAACTTTCTGTGCATTCCAAAATTGACTATAAAGTTATATTTGAGTTATCCACTGTTGGGAATTATCCATACCACTAATATTCCTAATTACCTTATGGTTTGGGTAAGAAGACCTTTGTGTCTGTTTAACTAAGACACTGTTCTTTCTATTCCCCACCTTTCAATGTGGAATAATAGTTTAAGTGGTTTAAACTTCTGTCCTTGACCTCTTCTTCCTGGCAGTCCATTTTGAATGTTGGGGCTGCTCTTGGAGGTGTGGTAGGTGGCTGGCTGGTAGACCAGGCTGGAAGGAAACTAACTCTGATGCTCTGCACGGTGCCTTTTGTTGGTGGCTTCACCCTGATGATTGGGGCCCAGAACATATGGATGCTGTATGGGGGTCGTCTTTTGACAGGCCTGGCAAGTGGAATTAGCTCCCTTGTTTCCGCGGTGAGTCAAATGTGAAATTCCATCATCTAAAATGGTATCCTAAGAAAAGGAAGAAAATGAAACCTTTTTCCCTGAAGTTGAAGTGAAGAACTTCCTAGAACATTTTGACTGCTTGAAAGGCCAAACTAGTTTGTAAGTAGTTGGTTTCTGGAAAATACATCACAGAAATAGAGATTTTTAAAAGAAATTTACCCTTGAAAAATATGGCAAATGAAATTGATAATATATAGATAAGGATTATGGTCTAGATTTTTTTGGTTCTTACAGACTCAGGTGACTTGAACTTGGAAAGAAAAGCATCTCATTTCATATCATTTTAACACATATTAACACATCTTCATATGAAAAATCAGTATGAACCTGTTTACAAGAAGAGTCCTACACCAGAATTACTTGTCTCTACTCTCATTCTGCCCAGGTTCAAAGAGTTATACTGAACTAAACTTGTGAAAGTCACTGAGGATTAAAAAAAAAAAATACAGATCATCATTTTAGAGCTGGAAAGGGGAACTGACAGATCATCTGTCTAGTCCAGGGGTCAACAAGCTAGTTAACCTTGGCTGCTTTCTTTTATTCTTGTTTTTGTCTAGACTCTCAAGCTAAGAATGATTTTCATTAAAATTTTAAGTTACTTTATTTTTAAGTGTTTTTCCATGCTTGCATGATTCATGTTCTCTCCCTCTCCTCTTCCTTCTCCCCTCCCAGAACTGACAAGTAATTCTACTGGGTTATACATGTCAACATGGAATCTAGGAACCCCAAACTTGTGGCCTAGCCACAACTGCCAGCCTAGGATTCCCTTCAGGGTAGATTCCCATGGGAAAAGGGACAAGTACAAACTTTGGGGTCTCCAACCTGTAGTCCTGAAACTTGGGGTTCATCAAATCCCACTAGGCTACAAGTTTGGGGTTCCTAGATTCCATGTTGACATACATTATATTTTTTTAAGTTTTATTGTTAAAAAAAAAAAAGCAAAACAGAAAAACCATTCTTAACCCCCTGGCTGAACACCACCTGAAGTCCAGAAGATTTGGACCTTCCTTCTAAATTCCCTATCTAAGCCAGCCCCTTTGTTGTAAAGAGAAAATCTAAAGTCTGGGGGGTAAATCCACCTGCTGGTGATTTAGAACCACCATTTGAATTCAGGCCTTCTGACTACTGAACATATTCATTCTTTAACTTTCTTCTTTAGGCATTATAGGGTGGGGCTTATTTTGGTTTATTTTAGCCCAAGTCTATGATTTCTTTAGGGATAAAGAATTCCCTCTTCCTGAAAAGAACAGATCAGCCACCACTTTACATAGTTGCCTGGGGGGGGGGGGTACCTGAGAGGGTAAGTGATAGCCAGAATGTTTCTAAAGCCATACTTAACATTTAGCTTGAAATTAGAAAAGAAAACAATAAAAGTTTAATTCCTGCCTCCGACCCTGGACGAAATCACTTAAACTCTGCTTCCAATATCTTCATCAGTAAAATGAGATAATAATTGTAGCTACTCCCCAGAGTTGTTGTAAAATAATGAGATAATGTAAAGCACTTTGCAAACCTTAAAGCATAACATAGTGATAGATATTACCATTACTTCCTTCTCTGTGTCTCTTGGGCAAATCATCTTGATTGGCAGGATACACAAATTTAGGATTAGCTAGGTGGCTCTGAGGATAGAACATTAGGCCTAGAGTCAGGAAGACCTGAGTTTGAATCTAGCCTCAGACACTAGCTATGTGACCCTGGGCAAGCCATTTACCCCCCATTTGTCTCAGTTCCTCATCTGTAAAATGGGGACACACTGGAGAAGGAAATAGCAAACAAGTATCTTTGCCAAGAAAATTCTACACTGTGGTCCAAAGGGTCCTAAAGAATCAGATTGAACAACTGAATAAACAACAAACACAAATTAAATCACTATTTGGGTTTAACTTGATCATTTTTCTGTTAACAAGTTCCTTCTTGTTTAGTTAAAAAATTTGAAGGGTTTTCATATGGAGAAGTATTAGATTTGTTCTCCTTGATCCCAGAGGGCAAAACTTAAAAGTAATGGATACAAGTTTTAGAAAGGAAGGTTTCATCTCATTGTTAAGAAAAACTTCCTAACAATTAGTTATCCAAAAATGAAATGAAGTTCACTTCCAAGTGAAAGTAGCAGATAGATAGGTAGCTGGATGGCATAGTTGATAGAGTGCATACTTTGTAAAGGAAGATCTGGATTCAAATTTACCCTGAGATACTTACTAACCATGTGATCCTTGGCAAGTCACATAACCTTTGTTTACCTGCTTTTTTCAAAGTTCTATACAAATATGAGCTGAATTAGTGCATGTAGGAAATATCACTGCTATTTAAAACTTGGATTGTCAGGGGCAGCTGGATGGCTTAGTGGATTGAGAGCCAGACCCAGAAATGGGAGGTCCTGTGTTCAAATTTGACCTCAAATACTTCCTAGCTGTGTGACCCTGGGCAAGTCACTTGACCCCCATTGCCTAGCCCTTACCACTATTCTGCCTTGGAACAATACACAGTAGTGATTCTAAGACAGAAGGTGAGGGTTTTAAAAAAAAAGTTGGATTGTTACTTTTTAAATTTTGGAACCTAGCCAGAATTTGTTTAAAGCTTTTAAAGCTGAGTTTGCTGGTAAATGCTTAATTAAGTTAGCTATACAGAAGGAAAAAAATCAATGTGTAACACAACATACTTTTATACTTAATATGACTTATTACATTTCTCTGTCACTTTTTAAAATCTAGACAGTCAACAAGATAATAAGGCAAGCTACGGCCTATTTATGAGGTTAAAACACTTAAATTGAACTTTTAACAATTGAACCAGTTTTGAGCTGCCTTCAGGACACCATGGCTTGTTCCTACAGGGCTTCAAAAAATCTGATATTGTTTCACAGGTTCTACTCCAGAGGAGTCACAAGCTGGGAGGCCTGGCGAGGAAGAGTAGTTGTTTGGGTTTCTTCGTTTTCTCATGATCTCTGCCCTTGGTTGAGACCAAGTCTCTATTTCTTAGGTGGAAAAAGGAAGACAGTAGTGAAATCAGCTTACATGTTTCAGTTTGTAAATTTGTTTTTAAAATCAGGATAGTGACAGTAAACTTTTTGTTAGAGATCATTATTCCAATATTAGAGACTTAACTTTTAGAAACATGTGATTCAATTCCAAAATATTCATGAGGAAAGATGCTGCCCATGGCCAGATAGAGATCTGATGGACACAGTTCAGAATGAGACTTGTGTGTTTTAGACATGACCAACACAGAAATGTATTTCTTGACTGTGTAACAGGGTTTTGTGTTGCTTGTTTTCTCATTGGGTCAAGAGTGAAAAAGACAATAAAGAAAAAATCAACTAAAAATTTTTAAAAAAGACAACAGATATGATTGTCAAGCATGGTGACATATACCAGTAGTCCCTGCTACTAGGGAAATTAAGGCTGGAGGTCTCTGATTTGGGGAGTTAGAAGCTGCATTAACTCTAAAGAGCCAATCAGGTGTCTTTACAGCCTGATGTGACCAACTGTAGGTGCAGAATAAGACATTCATCCTCAGATCCAAACTGATAACTGAATTTGTTTTGCTTGATTATCCTTCTTTGTTATACAGGAGAGCTAATGTCTGGGGTTAAAAATAGAAAGGATAAGAATAGAGATGCCAAAAAAAAGGTTCAGCAAAAAAGTTTCAAAATAGAAAGAAAGCTAGGAATTTCAGAAAGAAATAGAGACATCTTAGATACTTCCTAGCTTTGTGTTCTTTGGCAAGTTACTTAACCCCAGTTGCCTAACCCTTATTGCTCTTCTGCCCTAGAAATGATGCCTAGTTATCAATTCTAAGACAGAAGATAAGGATTTAAAAAAAAAAGAAATTTCATAGAAAAGTATTGATTTTATGACAAATTTAATATTTAATTTTTCAAAGAAAAAATCTGAACATAATACATAATAGAGATTAATGGTTTCATATTTAATCTTCCTGTTCTTTGTAAATGGAGATATATGGTTGATACTTGTCAAATTCGATAAAAAATGAATAAAAATGTAAAAGAACCTATGTATAGAAAACCTAACTTGTATTCTAATTATCTAATTTTAATGCCTTCTGGGATACACAGGTATATATAGCTGAAATATCTTATCCAGAAATACGAGGACTGCTTGGTTCATGTGTGCAGCTGATGATTGTCATTGGGATCCTCGGAGCATATGTTGCAGGTACAGTTCTCTGGACTTTAGCCAGGACAAAGCCATAAACATCTATAGCAGCAACTCTTCAAAATGCTGTTACCATATCATTTAACAAT
Source organism: Monodelphis domestica (assembly GCF_027887165.1). Taxonomy (NCBI): domain Eukaryota; kingdom Metazoa; phylum Chordata; class Mammalia; order Didelphimorphia; family Didelphidae; genus Monodelphis; species Monodelphis domestica. The sequence goes on from NC_077227.1 coordinate 430,445,852, forward strand.
CATTCCTATTTCTGCAGAACTCGTACCATTCTTCATTCCACAAAGAAGTCAAATGACCTCCTAGGACCATAAGATAAATAGCTAGGAGGGCCTCGTTCAACTGTCTCTTTTTGGAGTGGAGGAAGCAGACCAGGGGGGCTGGTAGGACTCACTCAAGATCCCAGAAACAATAAATGCCAGAGCCCAGATTTAAACATGGGGCCTCAGACCACCAAGCTCTGGGTCCTTTCTGCTCCGTACACCATAAAGCTTCTGGTCACTCAGCCACGAAGAGTCTGGAGCTTAGCTTAGAGCAAGAATTGGCACCCCGTGTTCTTTCTTCCACTCCAGCATTATTTCAGTGATACCACATTGATCCTCAGAACAGCCTGGTGAGATGGGAATGGCAGATATTATAGAGCCCCATTTTATAGATGAAGAAATTCAAGTTCAGACCCTGGACTAAAAATCCATGGCTCATTGTTCCCAAGTGCTGTGTTTTTCACTGTAACACCTTGCCTGTCCTATGCCACGGAGAGGCTGGGTTTTGTGGGCCAGTGATCGCAGTGGGCCACGTTTGAGGCCCCTTGGGAAGCAAACTGAATGCCCCATTTCTCTGTAGTGTGTGGTGGGGATTGTGGGGAGTTGCTCTCAGTAACATTCTTCATGCCTTCCCTTCCCCTGTTCTCTCGCCTCTTTCTCCCTCCACAGGGCTAGTGCTGGACTGGCGCTGGCTGGCCGTGCTAGCCTGCTTCCCACCTTTCTTCATGTTGCTGTTCATGTGCTTCATGCCTGAAACCCCAAGGTTCCTGTTAAATAAGCAGAAGAAACAGGAAGCAGAGGCTGCCATGAAATTTCTGTGGGGGGAAGGGCAGGAGGTGGAGGAGGAGGAGGAATGCAGCCATGAGGACCAGGTAAGGAGTCTGAAATGTCTGCTTTGTGTCTGGTTAGCAGTTAAAGTTGCATCTAGTAGCTTCCCTTTCCTTAGCACTTTAAAATTTACAAAATAGTTTTCCACATAACTTACCCTACAAGGTAAATAATGCTTCTTTCTGTCTCTGGCTCTCACAGGGATAATATTATCATTATTATCCCTGTGAGAGCCAGAGACAGAAAGAAGCTGGGACTGGGAGCAGTTAAATGATTTTTCCTAAGAAACAAGGATTATATGTTTTGGAGATAGAACCCCAACCCAGATCTTCTGCCTAAAAGCTGGGTGCCCTTCCACTGCTTGGTCACCCCATGCAACTTTCAGCCAAAAAGGTCAGAATTAGAAGAGAGCTTAGAGGTGATCCAGTCCACCCCCTTTTTACAAATGAAGAAACTGAGACCCACAGAGGTCCAGAGACTTGCCTGGGGTCAGACAGCTAATAAGGAGTAACACCCGAGATTTGAACCTAGGTCAACCACCCCAAAATGGCACAGTGTATATGCCATCACCAGCATGTACAGGGATGTGTAAATAATCCCACTGATGTGGCCATCTTTTCCTTTGTTCAAGATAGAGCCTCTCCCTGCTCATTACCTCCCTTGGATGTTCCCGGAACTCTGACAGATGATCAGCAGTGATAATGTAATAAATCTGGTACATGAATGGGGCCAGACGCATGTTGAGAAGAGCAGAGTTTTTATAAATATTTTGAGCAGACTCACCCTTCACTAATCATGTGTTTTGTGTGTATAAAAATTGCTGATTTTATCTAAAGCCTTCTTACAAACCCTGTTTCATTCGCTTCTTTGAAGGAGGTAAGAGTAAGGATGACCACTGCACTGAATATGTGTTGGAAGAGGCCTCAGAAGTTGTTCAGACCATGCCTGAAAAAAAATTCCCCAACAAGCTGTCACTCAGCCTTACGTTGAAATCCCTGCAATGAACAGGGAATCCATACTAATTATTTCATGAGGCAGTCAGATCAACTTTTGACAACTCTAATTGTTGAGAAATTTTGCCTTCCTTTGAGTTGAAGTTTTCATTTCTATAACTTCCTTCATGCTGCCAACAAGGGTGAATCAATCTAATCCCTCTTCCACATGGCAGCCCTTCTAATTCTTAATGGTGGCTATCATGGCCCAAGAAAACTTTCTGTTCTCCAGGCAAAGCATCCCCACTTCCTTTAACAGATGGATCCTCCTGGCCAGCCCTCTCAGCCCCATCAGAGCTTTCCTGCACCAGAACAGAGTATTCTAGATGTGAGGCAGGGCAGATAAGGAAAGAGCAACCAAAAGTTAGGCTGCTGCTGCTAGAGCTTCAAGCCAAAGATCACTGCTTGTCTGATACTCTTTCTACCATAGATGTTTCACTGACATAGTGGTAGCCATTGTTTTAGCCAAATCGTTTTAGCACCAAATGCCTTCTCCTTTTGTGAAACCTCTGAGGTCTGGGGAAGTGATAGATCACATAGTTTAGTGAGAAAAGAACTTTCCTTCTTCCTCTGAGGGTTTTCAAAGTTAGATTGGATTGTGACTCCACAAACTTGCTAACATGATTGGCAACTCCTTCCATTCCTTTTATCCTCAGCTTCTTCATCTTTCTAAGGAGGGAATTAAAGTAGATGGTCTTCCAGTAGGAATGTCAAACTTAAGTAGAAATGTAGGCCACTTATCCATACAAAAAGATCACTATAGGCTACATATTGACTTAGTTTTAAAATGTAGTATTATCTATGTCTTATTATATTTTTGTCTGTTTTATTACATATTTCTCAATCTATTTTGATTTGGTTCAAACTGTACTGACAAGTATTAAGGGCTACATATTTGATACCTCTAATTTTCAAAGGCCCTTCCAAGTCTAAAATTCCAATTTTTAATTGTAAAATTATCTGAAAATGCCTATTTCTGAAACAGGGATTTTATCTGGAAATATTGAAGAATCCAGGGGTTTACAAGCCATTGCTCATTGGTGTATTGCTGATGATGTTCCAGCAATTCTCAGGGATCAATGCGATGTTGTTCTATGCAGAAACAATTTTTGAAGAAGCCAACTTTAAGGTAAAAGTTGACACCAATTAATTCAGATTATTTTATTGACCCTTTTAAAATAGCCTTATATTCTGATGAGCTTGGTTGACTTGCTGCAGTCTTTTTCTAAAATTTCTTTGTTGGGGCCATCAAAGTGACTCAATGGATTGAGAGCCAGGCCCAGAAACAGGAGGTCCTAAGTTTAAATCTGGCCTCAGATACTTCCTATCTGATCCTAGGCAAGTCATTTAATACTAGGTAATACTTAATAATTAATACTTAATACTAGGTAAGGGCCTAGCCCTTACCAATCTTCTGCCTTGGAACCAATACACAGTATTGATTATAAGACAGAAGGTAAGGGTTTAAAAATAAATAAACAAATAAAATAAAATATTCTGTTGGTCAGTAAAAGTGGTCATTGTGAAAGACTCCAGAGTGCTCTGCAGAAATATCACCTCCTTCATTATGAAAATCTCTTTCCAAATGTGCTCTTTCTTGGAGATGTTAATGCCCTAGATCCTCTGTCTCCTGCCCAGAATGGTAGCCTTGCCACAGTCATTGTGGGAGTCCTGCAGGTGGTCTTCACTGCCATAGCTGCCCTTGTCATGGACAGAGCTGGTCGGAAGGTACTACTATTGCTGTCAGGTGAGCGGAACACAATTCCAGACCTTACCAGCATCTATAAGGAAATGAAGTGGACTGTGCTCTAATTCCAGTCTTTGGACAAGTGTCCATGAATCAAATGGAGAACCCTTATAGTCAGAGGGAATTGCCTGATCTTGTCAACTCAGGACTTACAGGACTAAAATATAGGGACCATCTCTCCTATGCAAGAAGGGCAGGGCCTTGCTGCAATCAATCTTAGAGACAGAGAGAGTAGGGCAAGGTAAGTTTCATTGGCTCTAAAGCAAAGATTCTTTTTTAAAAATTATTTATTTAGTTAGTTAGTTTTTTTGCCAATTACATGTAATGAATTTTCACACAAGTTTTCCTAAGTTACATGATTGAATTTATCTCCCTCCCTCCCTTCTCTTCCCCTTCCCAGTACTGGCAGTCTGGGTTATACTTATATTATCACACAAAACATTTCCATATTGTTCATTTTTTAAAGTGAGTAATCATATATAACAAAAACCCCAAAACATAAACCCAGATAAACAATTTAAAAATCATATGCTTTCACCTACATTCTGACTCCAACAGTTCTTTCTTTGGAGGTGGATTGTATTCTTTGTCATAAGTCCCTCAGAATTGTCCTGGACCATTGTACTGCCAAGAGTAGCTAAGTATCATAGTTAATCATTCCACAATGTTGCTATTACTGTGTTCTCCTGGTACTGCTTATTTCACTCTGCATCAGTTCATGTAGGTCTTTCCAGCTCTTTTTGAAATCATCTTATTCATCATTCCTTATATCAAAATAGTATTCCATCACCATCATGTACCACAATTTTCTCAGCTATTCCCCAATTGATGGACATCCCTTTCTTCAATTTCCAGTTCTTTGCCACCACAAAGAGAGCAACTATGAATATTTTTGTACAAGCAGGTCCTTTTCGCTTTTTATGATCTCTCCAGGATACAGATCTCGTAGTGATACCACTGGATCAATGGATATGCATTGTTTTATAACCCTTCGGGCATAATTTCCAATTCCCCTCCAAAATAAAGCAGGGATTCTTAATTTTTTGTGTCATGCATCCATTTGGCAGTCTAGTGGAGCCTATGGGCTCCTCTGAATAGTATAATCGTGAATTGTCCATAAACATTTATTAAATGCCTATGTGCCGGTCACTTTGCTAAGTTCTGGAGATCCTAGTTAAAAAAAAAAAAGGCCTCTGCTGTAGAAACTAAATTAAATAAACACTCTGGTCCCTAATTTCCATAGAGTTTATTAATATTTATATGAAATAGAGAGCATAGAAATAGAGGGAGATTTAAGCCTTTTCTAATCTCGCCACGTGGTGCTCTTCACATGACTTTCTATCTCAGCCACAGTCCTATACCACTGAGTCCAAGGAATTGGAGAGAGAGCACTTCCTGGAACCCCCTCTTTTATTTCTTCCCCTTTATCCCTGTATCCTAACCTGATCCTTTCCAGGTCACTATGTCTAGGTCACTTCTCTCATGATCTATATTTGGAGTACACTCATGTGACGTCCAGTCACTTGAAGTCAAGCTAGCAGTCTGGGGACACGGGTAGGACGACCCCAGTACATGATTATTTCTGGGGGAGAGGGGTTCTTTTACACACTGCCTTCAAGGAGCTTACAATCCAACAGATTTCATGTTTAATATATAAAACTATAAAGGAAACCAATTATATTGAAATACTATTTTTAAAGCAAGTTCACAGATCCCAAGTTAAGAACTCTAGTTTTAAAATTTTCTAAGATAATTAAAGTGTAAGAGATCCCAGAAGATAAGAATTGGTCCTGATTAATGATGTCACAGGGCAGCTAGGTGGTATGATGGATTAAGCCCTGAACCAGGAGTCAAGAAGACGTGAATTCAACTCTGGCTTCTCACAGTTACTAGTTGTGTGAGCTTGGACAAGTCACTTAACCTCTGCCTATTTCAGTTTCCTCAGTTTTCAAACCAGAGATGAGTAGCACTTATCTGCCAGTATTGTTGTGAGGATCAAATGAGATAATGTTTCTAAGGCATATAACACAATGCCTGGTATGTAGTGTTAATTTTATGGTTGGGCTGAATATTTAATTGGTCTCCAGGAATTTAATTTCTAAATCCCCAAAATGAATTACTAAAGTCAAATGACATTTATGATAGTTTGTTTTACAATAGAGGGAAGATATTAAGGAAGAGAGAAAAGGGGAAAGAGAGAGAAATTGAGCTCTGGCTTCCTCTGACCCAGGTAGCAATTCTAAGGCCCCAGCCAGGGGAAAGGAGCCTCAAGACAATGGGCCATCGTCTTGAGACTCCTTTCCCTGAGGCTCATGCCTCCAGAAAGGGCAAGGAAGGAAGTCAGCCTTTACACTCACCACGTTGTCAGTTCAATCAGTAGATTCTTTTATCAGTCTCAACTCCAAGTGACTTCACTCCAAGTGACTCCCTTCAAATCTGTCTTCACTCCAAGTCTGAGTGTCTGTCTTCTGTGTGTCTCTGTTTCCACTTTTAAAGACATTTTTCTCTTGTGTCACTTCCCCTAAATTTTACATCTACCAATCATAGCTGACACTCCACTCCAGGACTGCCTACTCTTTCACACGTGGGTCACAGACCTTCCACTAAAGGTTTGAAATGGGTGTTCACACCTTTTTGTGGTTAAAATCCAAAAATGGGTAGAACTTGAAGTACTGTGCTTTACACTTTGGGGATTAAAATCTAAAAATAGGGGATTACAATTTAATCTTCACAATCAAGGAAGAGCTAAGTACCTTGTACTTAGTACTAAGTACATTGTTACAATGAGAGCCAAATTCAATCTTCACGATAGGTAAAATATTAACATTTGTTTCCTTCTTAATGGGTCCAATCAGGCTCAGAACTTTGAGGGTAATGATACCAGCTTGTATTCTTATAACAATTTAAGATTTTGGGGCACTTTCCTTAAAATAGTCAATGAGGTATGTACTTTACAGATGTTATTCCCCTTTTTGAAAGGAGGAACCTGACTCTTGGAAAAGTTAAAAGATGCACACGCATGCACACTTTAATGCCAGGGTTGGTCATAAGGAGACACCTCACCGATACCTTGTGCATTCTTCTCCCAACATCCATCAGTAAATGAGACATAAAAGGCTCAGTCACAAAGGGATAGAAACAACTGCTTTTCTAAACCTTGTCTCCCTGTGACAAGATAAACTTCAGACTTTACTCTTCTTGAAGAAATAATTGTGGTTTCACCAAAAAAAAAAGAAAGAAAGAAAAAGATAAGGCATAAAAAAATTTCTCTGTTTGGGCTTTGTTTTGTTTTTTTTTAAAGAACCTCTGACCTAGGGCCAGACTCCTTGCTATTGATTCTTCTCTTCCTTCTGCAGGTGTTATCATGGCTGTGAGCTGCATGATGTTTGGTATCTATTTTAAAATTACTGTTCAGATTCCCAACAACTCTTCTCATCCTAACCTCCTCACATACTTGAATCCAGAGTCGATAGGAACTAGCCCTGGACTGCCGTGGCTAGCGGTGTTTAGCATGGGATTCTTCCTCATAGGTGAGAGAGTTTTAGATGGTTTTTTGGGAGAGTCTGTCAGAATGGCCTTGTCAGGCTCCAGATCCCATCCTGATTCTCACCTGTCTTTTCCCCAGGCAGACTCTTGACTAGTCTGTGCCATCTTAAGTGCTTCATGATCTGCTACATTCGAAAAATCCGTCTGCCCATGGTCAACTCTATGTTATGATTTTAGTAATCCTCTTCTATTTCTTGGAAATTTCAGGTTTTTCTCTAGGCTGGGGTCCCATTCCCTCGCTGGTGATGTCTGAAATATTCCCCCTCCAAATCAAGGGACTGGCCAGTGGAGTTTGTGTTCTCACCAACTGGATGCTGTCCTTTCTTGTGACAAAAGAATTTAGCGACCTCATGGTAAGAGCCTCCTGTGCCTCTGGGATGGACTTTTACCTCTTCTTGTGATGGAAAGAAAAGAAAAACACACTTTAAAGTATTCAGATTGCAAAAGCTTATTGCGGTTTCAAAGTGCAGCAAACAATATCACGTGCATATGACACAGACCCCAATTGCAATCACATGAGACAATAGAAAGATAGTTTCAGGGAACAAGAATGTGATCTAATGTAGGGAAGCAAGGGGACAATGATTACTTCTGCACCTTGACATTCTAATCTTTTGTACCACTCCTCATTGTAATATATTTAACAGAAGCAATTCACTCTGATCACTTGTCTGAGTTTGGTATTTGGAACTTGGGAGGCATTTTCCCATAAAATGCCATAAATAATAGACTCCCAGGACCACCTGATCACCTATTAATGTAACTGAAAAACTCCTCAGTGCATTCTCCAAAGGTCTATGTAATATCAGCAGTCATTTATAGTGAGGAAAGCCTGTAAGCCTTAAAATACTGGACTATTTTAAAATTTCGGATGATGATTGGGTCCATTTCTAATTAGTCATGGATACCTGGGGCCTTACCACCGAATTATAACCATCTGATTCATCCCTTATTGATTCCCTGTCATACATACTCCTCACAACCTTCTCTCCTCTAGCATTTCTGGTTAGTTTTTTAGATCTAACATTCAGATTTTATTTTGTTTTCTATTTGAGCTGTATTGACACTAGCCTACTCTCAGTAGATGAATTAACTTCTTTATTGAGAACAAGGCTATCCAAAATTATCCCTTTCAACATTATTACTCCACACCCCTAAATCTGACTCAGCCATTTCCTTCTTTCACAGGATTAAATAACCTTTCTCCACCTATGCCTCGATGTCATCCTTCCCCATCTTCTTCCAAACTCATCATTTCCTTGTCCTCACATCATCAATTCCTCCTCCTCTTGGTTCCTGCTTCTTTCTGCTGTTCAGATCTTCCTTATTCTTTTTTTTAAAAAAGGCTCATCCTTGCTTTTTCTTCCCCTTGACTACCAAAATTCTAGAAGATAAAAATCTCCCAGTCTCCAGTTTGCTTCTTAGCCCCAGTCATTCTGGGGTCCCCTTAACAACATCACTTTTTAAACCACTGAGTGGCAATTACATCTCCATGAGCTCTTTTGTCTTCTATTACATGGTTAAAATACTTAAGAGCTTTCTTTGAATCAACAAGTATGAAGCACCTAGAGTGTGTAGACAAGTGTGCCCAGAAGAGCAATCACAGCCTGTGGGGAAGAGGGTTTTCTTACTAAGGATGATGCCATGTTAATTGATATCTAATGTTGGGAAGAGAAAGGTATGAAACTTCCCCACAACCTCCTACCCAAGAGTTTAATTTGTTGTCTCTGGTGTCTGTATTTTGTTTTAAATGACAGGTTTTTCTTTTGTTTGCAGAATGTTCTAACTCCATATGGAACTTTCTGGCTTTTCTCTGCCTTCTGTGTCCTCAACATCATTTTCACAATATTCTTTGTTCCTGAAACAAAGGGAAAGACTTTAGAGCAAATTGAAGCTCATTTTCAAGGAAGGTGATGATGACCTTTTTCCACCTTTTTCAATCAGAAGATTGAGTATCCTTGCCAGGCAAGGGAAGACTACCTGATCATGGAAAGAATGATGATTTGAAAATGAGGTTCTTCTGGATCTCTCAATAAACATAATCTCACTTCAGAACTCTTAGGTCTTATCGAGAACTGAAAGAGCCAAGACAGAATGCGTATGAAAAGTTTTAATTGTGGCTAGATCTAGGCCAGGTAGATTTTTTCCCCACAAACCATTTCCACAGTGCCCTCATTCTTGAGCAGGGTGTAGCCCAATTATATAGGGGGGAGGGTGGGGTTTCTGTCCTGTTGGAGTCAATTCCCATTTAATTCTGATTTGAATTGGCATTAGGCAGGGAAAAAAACAACAACTACAAAACCTTGAAATCTCAGCATTGGTCTTTTTCATCCATGCATTTTTCTTTGAAGAAGAAAAAGGATAAGACTCAAGTATTGTGTCCATCTCCCTCTCTTCAGACTATCAAGGGTTTTAGGAATTGATTTCCTGTCCAGATGATTTTTATCTCCAACATTAATCTAATCAAAAATTACATTTGTTTTCCTTAAATAAAGTTTTTATTCTGAAAATTAGGTGGCAGTTCCATGTTCTGAAATTCTGGGGTATGATGAAAATGAGGGAGTTTTGGGTAAAACACCTTCAAACACCTACTGTGTCCTGAGGCAACCCTTTGGATAATGCAAATTGTTGTTAATGTAATCACCAAAACTGGTCCTTTGCTACAAATTCTATCTCTGGGACCAAGCAAAATCAGTCTAATTGACTTCCGGTCAAGATAGCGGCTTAGAGAAAGCTAAAGTTCAGATCTCCAGAAAACCCTTCCCGACCGATCTCAAACTATAAGCTCCTGAGGCGCCGAAATTCAAGACGATCAACAGCATAGACCCTGGGAATCCTCCTCCTGGACCTAGACCTGGATCAGAAGGTATGGACCCCCTCAAAAGCCAGAACCCAAGATCACTTGGACCTAAGGGGTAGGAGCACAGAGTCCAAGGCTCCGGGAAGCCGCAGCCCCGCCCCGCTCAGAGAGCAGGGTCATCGGAAACAACAACAACCCTCAGGGCCTTCTATCCGAGTCCCAGTGAAAGTCACTGCCCTCGGAGCTCCCCCCAAACACAGCTCAGACAAACACAGGAACTATATGAACACAACTACAAAACACTCTCCACACAACTAAAACTAGACTTGAGCAAATGGAAAAACATTAACTGCTCATGGATAGGACGAGCCAATATAATAAAAATGACCATCCTACCCAAACTTATTTATCTATTTAGTGCCATACCCATTGAACTACCAAAATACTTCTTCACTGATTTAGAAAAAACCATAACAAAGTTCATTTGGAAGAACAAAAGATCAAGGATATCCAGGGAAATAATGAAAAAAAAACACATATGATGGGGGCCTTGCAGTCCCTGACCTTAAACTATATTACAAAGCAGCAGTCATCAAAACAATTTGTTACTGGCTAAGAAACAGAAAGGAAGATCAGTGGAATAGACTGGGGGAAAGCGACCTCAGCAAGACAGTATACGATAAACCCAAAGATCCCAGCTTTTGGGACAAAAATCCACTATTTGACAAAAACTGCTGGGAAAATTAGAAGACAGTGTGGGAGAGACTAGGAATAGATCAACACCTCATACCCTACACCAAGATAAATTCAAAATGGGTGAGTGACTTAAACATAAAGAAGGAAACCATAAGTAAATTCGGTAAACACAGAATAGTATACATGTCAGACCTTTGGGAGGGGAAAGGCTTTAAAACCAAGCAAGACATAGAAAGAGTCACAAAATGTAAAATAAATAATTTTGACTACATCAAACTAAAAAGCTTTTGTACAAACAAAACCAATGTAACTAAAATCAGAAGAGAAACAACAAATTGGGAAAAAATCTTCATAGAAATCTCTGACAAAGGTTTAATTACTCAAATTTATAAAGAGCTAAATCAATTGTACAAAAAATCGAGCCATTCTCCAATTGATAAATGGGCAAGGGACATGGATAGGCAGTTCTCAGATAAAGAAATCAAAACTATTAACAAGCACATGAAGAAGTGTTCTAAATCTCTTATAATCAGAGAGATGCAAATCAAAACAACTCTGAGGTATCACCTCACACCTAGCAGATTGGCTAACATAACAGCAAAGGAAAGTAATGAATGCTGGAGGGGATGTGGCAAAGTGGGGACATTAATTCATTGCTGGTGGAGTTGTGAACTGATCCAACCATTCTGGAGGGCAATTTGGAACTGTGCCCAAAGGGCGACAAAAGAATATCTACCCTTTGATCCAGCCATAGCACTGCTGGGTCTGTACCCCAAAGAGATAATGGACAAAAAGACTTGTACAAAAATATTCATAGCTGCGCTCTTTGTGGTGGCCAAAAACTGGAAAACGAAGGGATGCCCATCAATTGGGGAATGGCTGAGCAAATTGTGGTATATGTTGGTGATGGAATACTATTGTGCTAAAAGGAATAATAAAGTGGAGGAATTCCATGGAGACTGGAACAACCTCCAGGAAGTGATGCAGAGCGAGAGGAGCAGAACCAGGAGAACATTGTACACAGAGACTAATACACTGTGGTATAATCGAACGTAATGGACGTCTCCATTAATGGTGGTGTAATGTCCCTGAACAATTTGCAGGGATCCAGGAGAAAAAAACACTATTCATAAGCAAAGGATAAACTATGGGAGTGGAAACACCGAGAAAAAGCAACTGCCTGAATACAGAGGTTGAGGGGACATGACAGAGGAGAGACTCTAAATGAACACTCTAATGCAAATACTATCAACAAAGCAATGGGTTCGAATCAAGAATACATGTAATACCCAGTGGAATCACAAGTCGGCTACGGGGGATGGGGGGAGGAAAAGAAAATGATCTATGTCTTTAACGAATAATGCTTGGAAATGATCAAATAAAATATATTTTAAAAAAAATCAGTCTAATTTCTCTTCCTGTGACAGCCTTCCTAATATCTGAAGACTGTTAACAAAAAGGAATTTTTTTAAGAAAATGTTGAAATATTAAATCAAAATCTAGTTAAATTGCGCAAACTTCTACCCCCTAACTTGATGTATAGATAGAAAAACAGGTAGAGTACTTACTTTGTGCCAGGTACTATGCTAAACCCTATAAATACAAATAAGACAACCCACGCCCTTGGGAAGCTTACATTCTAAGGTGAGAAGACACATAAGTGGGGTGGGAATGGGTGGAAATGGAAGGACGAGGAGGAAAGGACACATATGCAGGTACATGACATAAAGATGGAAGTAGTGGCCTGGATCCCAGCAAGAGAAGGGGAAAGCTCAATCAGAGTCCAGGGTGCAAGTGGTTCAAAGTCTGGTGAGGAGGAGATGATAACCAGGATGTAGTGAGTTGGGGAGAGGGGGTTAAGGAAATTGTAAAGACTTAAATATTGCAGCAACATAGGAAAAAAGTAGACTTTAAAATTCTGATCTCACCTTTTATAAGTTTATCCCTTTTCCTATCATGGACAACATGATTTTATTTGTTTATTGTAGAAACTGATTCCCTGGTTTCTTTTTTATTTTTTAAACATTTTCCTTCCATCTTAGAATCAGTACTGTGTATTGGTTCCAAGGCAGAAAAGTGATAAGGGCAAGGCAATGGGGATTAAGTGACTTGCTCAGGGTCACACAGCTGGGAAGTGTCTGAGGTCACATTTGAACTCAGGACCCCCCATCTCTAGACCTGGCTCTCAATCCACCTAGCTGCCTCTCCCTGGCTTCTTTTCATTCATTTATACTGCTTGTATTTAGTCCTATGTATATATATATTTTTAAGAAAGACTAAAAATTTAAAAAGGAAATGTTTTAAGTCTTCCTAAAAAGCAAAATATACAATGGAGCCAGCTTTGAAAATTGGGTGACTTCTATGACTAATTACTTGCTGAAATATTTCTTTTTTAGAGAAATGGGGCGGGCAAAGGGCTTTAAATACCAGCAATACCACTATTAGGTTTGTAGCCCAAAGAGATAATAAAAAATGGTTGTACAAAAATATTCACAGTTGTGCTCTTTGCAGTGGCAAAAAAAATTTTGAAAATGAGGGGGAGTCCATCGATTGGGGAATGGCCAAACAAACTGTGATATCTGACAGTGATGGGATACTATTGTGCTGGAAGGAATGATGAACTGCTTGATTTCTATATGAACTAGAAGAACCTCCAAGAATTGATGCAGAATGAAATGAGCAGAACCAAGATAACATTGTACACAGAAAGTGAAACATTGTGGGATGATCAAATGTAATTGACTTTGCTACTAATAGCAATGCAATGATCCAGGACGATTCTGAGGGACTTATGAGAAAGAACACTATCCACATCCAGAGAAAACTGTTGGAGAAGAACTACAGAAGAAAATATGATTTATCACTTGTTTATTTGTGTATAGGATTTTGGGTTTTGGTTTTAAAAGATTATTACAAAAATGAATAATATAGAAATAGATTTTGAGTGATAATACATTTCTAAACCTAACTAAACCAAAACTAAAATTCTAAAGTGGAATTGCTTGTCAACTTTGGGGGGAGGGGAGGAAAAGGGAGGGAGACAACATGAATCATATAACCATGGAAAAAATATCTTAAAATAAAATTTAAAAACAATAACAAAATAAGAAAAATGGGACAAGACGAACCAGATAGGAAGACTCAGGAATAATGATTTATGAGATGACTGGAACTATACATTGAAAGCATCAGGATAAGGTATGTAAATCCATTTAGAGGATTCTCAGGCACAGCTGTGAGCCAGGAAGGCTAGTCTAAAAAATCCTGTTTCCAACATATCTCCAGAGAGAAAAACCGACTGATTGAAAGAATGTAAAGCTCAGCTAGGCACAGCCCCTTAAAGCAAAGGAACTTTTGACTTCCCAAAGGCAAAAGGAGCTGAACACACAGGAAGCAGGGAAATGCTGCAGTTTCTGTTATATTAGAACGTAAGGTAGCTCAATTAGCAGAGCTAACAATGATTACAACAAAGAGCCACTTAGCAGGCTGCTCAATGTCATTTATATTTTCCTTGTTAAACAATATTCTAAGGAACATTCTTTTCTTCCTTTGGAAAAGTTAGGCTATCCTGATTAGACTCCTTTTCAAAAGAAAGAAATAGTATTTTATCTGGGAATGGCCTTATACTATAATGTAATACCTTTCACAGATATTACTGAAAGGTCAGGTCATTTAGAAGGAACATTCTGATAAAATTTTAATATAATGCTTTCATAAATCAACCCGAAATTCAAGTCCCTTTCCTCTCACCTTATTCCTAGTAGGAACTGGATAAGTTTTAGGGATTTTTTTCTTTTGATCTGATTCATAAATTCCCTTTGGGTGGTAGTAGTTGTGACTACTATACAACAGCCAGTGCTGAGAAGCCACAAACTTAAGGACAAGAGTTCTTTTGTGATGATACTTCAGAAAACTATTAATCATTTACATTAATTCAGCTCAGGAAGAAATCATCAAGTAAAATCCCATTTCTACAGGTTTTTTTGCTAATATTAAAACAAGATTTTGGTGTTTCTTTTTCTTCTTCAGCAATTCAATAAATTTTCCCTCTTCTAGGTCAATGGAAAGGCAGTCTTACAATAAGAGTCTGGATCTGGCCTTTCAACCAGCTCCAAATTCACCTCCCTAGACAACCATCCAGTTATATTTCCCTGTCTTTTCCTAAAAAAAAAAAATACCCAGAGAGGCTTCCTAAGAGGCCTTGATAAAATAGTATAGCATATCTAGAACATTCCTTGGATTTGCCAGTCTAGGAAACCTGTCAGAAATGGAAATGCTAATCTGGCAAGATGACAGCTTCATGACATGACTTCATTGCCTAGGTGTTTCCTAATTAGCCCTTTGATAATCTAAAGTTTTGATAGGAACCAAACACAATCAAACCATTGGTCTTGAAGTTACTGTTCCATTCTCTTTCCTGAAAAAAAAAATCAGGATGACATTTGTCCTTATCTATTCCTTTGGTATCACCCCTGGGCACAATTTTTCAAAGACCATTGACTTTGACTCTGTATTTATGTGTGCCTAGGATATAATAATAATAAACTGCCATTTATATAGCACTTTTACAGTCTACAAAGCTCTTTATCATTTTTTTTCACAATCCCTGGAAAGTACATGCTATCATGATCCCCATTTTACAGATAAGAAAACTAAGGCAGAAAGAGGTTAAGTTCCTTGCCCAGAATCATGCTAGTATCTGAAGCAGGATTTGAACTCCCAACTCCAGCCAAGTTCATTTGGATCTGGTAACAGTTCATCAAAGGCAGCTAGCTTCCCTCTTATTACCTCCCTTCTTATTTTGAGTAACAATTCTGGGCAGAAAAGCAAACTCCATCAATCAAAGGGTTGCGCAAACTTAGAATGATGGCCTGAATATGATTATGAGAAAATGTAATAAGATAAATATAAAGTTTTATACTTGGGCTCAAAAATCAGCTATGAAAATACAGGGTGGGCTAAATAATCATGTCAGTTCCATCCTTACTTCATTTTTGAGTAGGCAAATTAATTTATCATGCCTGAATTTATTTCATTAGAGCCTCACCACAGTCCTATGAAGTAGATGATGTCAATAAAAATCATCCCCACTTTGCAAATGAAGAAACTGATCTGAGTTTTTCCTAAGTTCTCATAGCTGGTAAGTGACCAAAGTTGGAGTGCTCGCCCACATCTCCTGACTCCAAGGTTTCTTTCCCCAAACAATAGGAAAATGGGATTGCTGTTTATATTCTCTACCTCACAGAGTTCTTTTGAGGCTTAGACATGAAAGTGTATATAAATGTACATCATTTTTGTTTCTTTGTCATTTTCTTTGCACATCCCACAGTTCATTTGATTCTTGGAACCCTGCAAGTCCCTCTATAAGGTCCTGCCTTGATGCTTCATGTCGTGAAAGTGACCCTAAGTTCTCAAAGGCAAGAACAACACAAGCTTTGGCAGGTTCTATCACATAAGTAAGGCTTGAACAAATACAACCCAAATAGAAAGATTCTGCTTTCTAAGGATCAGTCTGGCTAGGTTTAAAGAGCCTCATACCAGTAAGCTGCCCTCTTGGTAATCAGTCAATCAATCAGTTAATCAGTCATTCAACTATCATTTGTTAAGCAGGCACTATACTAAAAAAATTAAACATGAAACAGTCCCTGCCCTCAAGGAGTTTACATTCTATCAGAGAAGTCATTGTGTATCTACCTGGTGTCCGAAAAAAGTCTTTGGGCAGTTTCAAGCTTTAATAACTTCAGAAGGAGCAGCTAAGTAGCTCAGTGGATAGAGTCAGGCCTGGAGAGAGGAGGTTCTGGTTTCAAATATGCCTCAGACACTTCCTAGTCATGTGACCCTTGGTAAGTCATTTAACCTCCATTGTCTAGCCCTTATCACTTATCTTGCTTGATCCCTTTGATGGTTTGAAGCATCTCTTAGATTTCTTGTCTTCTAGGATAACTTCAAAGCTGTCATGTATGCAATACTACTTATTCTTTGAATGAACTGGTGGCTAGGATTACAAATTATAAATGCTTCCAGGCACAGAAAGACAGCTGATGAAAGTTTTCACAAAATTCAAAAATAGACTAGAGTGATGTGTATCCCAAGCTAGTGATGTTGGCATTTTAATAAGAACCATATGATTATTTTTAAATCTTAAATAATTAGTCTAAAACATTGGGTTTAGGTATGTAGCATTTATGCTTTCAAATGTATTAAATCTCAAAACTGCCCCATGGGAAACCTTTTTTACAAGTGTACAGAGAATCAACGTAAAATAAGTATTAAGTAGTTTAGGGAAGAAGTCACTAGCAGTTGGGGGTAGGGTTTAGGAAAGATTTCAGTTAGAAGATGGTGCTTGAGGTTAGTTTGGAAGGGATTCGAAAAGAATGAGGTAAGTAAGGGAGAGCTTTTGTGGCGCTTCTAATTTCCTGACTTCTAATGGGAAAAGGCACACCAGAAACAAGACACTGCAGAACAGGAAGAAGGACAATATTGCTAGACCACAGAGCCCTCAGAGAGCAATGCACATTCAGGCTGCAAAGGTAGGTTGGTGCCAGATTGCAAAGAATTTTAAAAGCCCCACAGAGGAGTTTATATTTTGTCCCAGTGGCAAAAAGGGATCTGTTGAAATGATCCAGACCTAATGTTTAAGAAAATCACTTCAGCAGCTATGTAGAGGATGGATTTGAGCAGGGGACAACTTGAGGCAGAGGGGCCAATTAGGGAAGCCTGCAAATGCAACAGTTGAGGAGAGAGGAGATGAAGACATAACCAAGATGGCAGCTTTGTGACACACAGGCTTGAGAGTCTGCCAGACAGCTGATGCCACACAGTGCCGGATTCCTGGATCAACCACTACCAAGTCCTAAAGGAGAAGACAAAGAGAAGATAGCTTTCATGGGCTAGCTGGATGTAACTAGTTTGTGTTTTTCCCGGAGGCATCTCAGCACCTGGGTTTATGGAAGCAGTAGTGGAAGGTATGGATGTCATGGAAACTGTTTTATCTAAATAATCTCATTTGGATTTCCAAATGTCTTTGGAAAAAGTAGTAGAAGATAAGAAAGGAGAAACATTCTGTACATTTTTATTACAAAGGTCTTGTTTTTCTTTTTTTTTCCTTCAAAAGAAGAAATGAGAAAGAAAACATATATTTTTCTAATGTATTTCTGCTCCCACAGTTCTTCCTCTGAATGTGAATAACATTCTTTCTCCTAAGTCTCCCAGAATTGTCCTGGATCATTGCATTGCTGCTAGTAGAGAAGTCCATGACTTCCAAAAGTTTTAGTAGTTGCCATGCCCACTTTTACCCTCACTCTCAGAAGTCCCAGTTCCAGGTCTGGAATCTGAATATCTAGAGGGAAGCTAGCCATCAAGATGGACTTCGTTTCCTAGGACCCCCTTCTGGAGTCCTCAGGGAAAAAGTCTAGGAAGATGACTGAATGCAATTCTACTAGTATCATGATGAATCAAGTGGCCTAGCACAGCTCTGCTTAACTTTGGAGAGGAGTGAGAACACATTATCACCTCCCTGACCATCACCACCACCACCACCACCAGTACCATCTGCCCTTGGTTAGGGATCCCCAAATCAGACTTCACTAAGCAGGGCAAGAATGCACATCCTGCATATTTGAGAATGAGGTTTATGTTTGCCATGGCAACAGCCCCCCCCCCCCCCCATCAAGGGAAGACAACCTCATCTTTTCTTTTCTAGCCTTGCCCTCTCAGAGTGATGTAGGCAGGGCCGGGGAGCTCCCAGTGTTTCTGCAAGCTTTGCTTTCTCCTGTCTTGTACCTTTGCCAGGTATGTACTCCTTCCTCACCTCTTCCTCTTCGAATCCCTAGCTTCCTCCAAAACCCATCTCTAATAGCACTATTGCAAGGTTGTTTTTTTTATTTGAAAATTTTTATTTAATCAATTTAGAATATTTTTCCATGGTTATATGAATCACGTTCTTTCCCTCCCCTTCCTCCACCCCCCTCCCGTAGCTGACATGCAATTCCATTGGGTTTTACATGTGTCATTGATTAAGACCTATTTCAATATTATTGATATTTGTTTTTTTCTTTTGTGCTTCTACTCCCACAGTTCTTTCTCTGAATATGGATAGTGTTTTTTCTCGTAGACCCCCCGGGTTGTTCAGGATCACTGCATTGCCAGTAATGGAGAAGTCCATTACATTCGATTAAACCACAGAGTATCTGTCTCTGTGTATAATGTTCTACTGGTTCTTGCAAGAGGTTTTGCTTCAGATCTTGGGCCCTTCCTCAAAATTCCCCAGTTCCCCTACTTTGTAATTATATGAGCACATGTTGTTTTTCCCTCAGCAGAAAGCAGTAATCTCCTTCAGGGCAGGGACTCTTGGTTTTCTTTGCTGCTCTTGTCATCTCTGGTGATTCAACAGTACCTGAAACATGGTAGGCATTTAATAAATGGTCAAATGGTCCCTACGTGAACATCGCTACTGATCTTCCCATAGTTATGACTATGAGTTGGTGTCTATTACATATAGATGTGAACCTTTGGAAGTGTGTAGAAGTGGGCAGTGGGGGGGGGGGGGAGGCATGTGTATGTAGGTATTCATAACCATGGACCAGTGTGTCCTCGTTGTTGGGAATCTAGTTGTGTTGTGAGCTAACACATATCATAGGGAATAAGAGAGTACTATTATCTCCAATTTAACATATCAAGAAAATTATATTAAGCACTATTGCATTTAGAACAGTAGGCAGATTAAATGAGATACGATGCCTGCCTTCATGGGGAACAAGAGACATATAAAGAAAAATACAATACTACCTATTTGATAAGAACAAAGAAATCCTCAGTTTCCATTGAGGTAAACTGGTCCTCACTCTTTGAACATCCCCTTTTCAGTTGGGCCAACAGGCTGCTGGGCAGTGGATAGAGTGCCAGTCCTGGAGTCAGGGAGACTGGTCTTCTGGAGGCTGTGCCAGACCTAGGCATGTCACTTAACCTTGTTTGCCTTAATCTCCTTATCTATAAAATGAGCTGGTAGAGGAAATGGCAAGCAACCCTAGCATGGCGGCCAAGAAAACCACAAATGGGGTCAGGAAGAGTTGGACACCACTGAAATAACAACAGGCTGCTGGAACGTCAATCAAGCGTTAGAGTAAAAGCAGCCTAGTTTTCAGAGTACAGAGGGACCTGGGTAATTTTGTCACCTCCAAGCTCTCTCTGTGCTATGTGCTCTTGCTGTCTAATACACAGTATTGGCTCAAATATTTCTTGTTCATCTCTATGGAACCCTGAGGTCAGATTTGAAGATTATTCTTACTGACTGCCCTTTATCAAAGTTTACAAGGCCTTAGGCTTTTAAGAACAGTTTTTCAACTAAATAGACTCATATCTAAGCCCCTGATAATAGGATACAAGTTAGGCAAAAGTTGCCCCTGGAATCATAGGAATATACTGCACTCCAGACATAAAAGGTGGAAGAGCAAAAATAATCAATCCAAGAATTTTGATTTCTTCAAATTGAAAAGCTTTTGCACAAATGCACACACACACACACAAATGATACATCTAAGATGAGAGTATTTTCTTCATATGAGGAAAATATTTTTATATCAAGTTTCAAGGATAAAGGTATGGTATCCAAGATGGCTATAGATAACTTAAATCTGTAAGACCAAAAGTCATTCTGCAATAGATAAAAGATGGAAAAATATAAAAGAACCAAAAGAATTGCAAAATATTCACCACCACATGAAAGAATCCTCCAAATGTGATCTGTGGAACCCTGGAGGTCCTTTTCAGAGGATCGGTGAGGTTAAAAATATTTTCACAATAATACTAAGACATTATTTGCCTTGTAAGATATTCCTTTCTTTCCCAATTACATAACTGTGTGAGACCAGATTTTCTTCATCTATTTCAACCAAAATAACATTGCAATGGATTGAATGGAGAAGCAGATATAAGAAATGAACTCTTTTCTATTAAGCTAGACATTTAAAAGATTTGCTAAAGTATGTAAAATAATGTTACACTTGCAACTAAATTTTTTTCACTAAAAATATTACTTATGTTAACATGGAATGGATTTGTTAGTATTACTTTAAATGAATTAATAAACATTTAACACATTTCTGAGATTTCCTTTATATTATGACAATTAGAAATACATGTAATCCACATAACATAAACAAAAACCCTTTGGGCTCCATAATTTTTAAGAGTGAAAAGAGGTTCTGAGACGAGAAAGAATGAGACCATTGCTCCAAATCACTACTAATAAGAGAAACGCATATCTGAACTATCCTCAGATTTCACCTCACACCTAGAAAAATTGCAAGGATGACTAATGATAGGAACAGTCACTGTTGGAAAGACCATGGAAAGACAGATATACTAATGCATTATTGATGGAACTGTGAATTAGTACGGCCATTTTAGCCAATGTGCAATTAGGTAAGTGAAGTGACTTGAATGGCCTTGTTCTTGGACCCAGAGTTCTACTACTAGGCATATACCGTCCAAAATGAAATTAATAAGAAGAAAGTCACCATAAACACCAAAATATTCATAGCAACATTTTTGAGGTAGCAAAGAACAAGAAACAAGGTAGATGTTCATCAGTGGGGAAATGACTAAATAATCTATGGTGTATGACTGAAGTGGGATATCACGATGCTTTAGGAAACAACAAATATGATAAATATAAAGAAGTATAGAAAGATGTGCAGGAAATGATACTGAGTGAAGTAAGGTGAGGCAAGAAAAATATATACATGTGGCAGCTAGGTGACTCAGTAGTTAGAGAGCCAGGCCTAGAGACTAGATGTCCTGGGTTCAGATCTGACCTCAGATACTTCCTAGCTGTGTGACCCTGGGCAAGTCACTTAACCCCCATTGCCTAGCCCTTACCATTCTTCTGCCTTGGAACCAATATACAATATTGATCCCAAGATGGAAGGTGAGGGTTTCAAAAAAAGAAAGAAAACTGTATATAAACTGTAAATACATAATAACTACAATGTAAATAAAAAAGAACAAATGCCAAACATCTGAAAGTAAAAATAAAATTACAAAGAACAAGCACAGCCCTAAGACATGAGAAAATTCTTCTGCCCACTCTTTTGTCCAGTTGGGGGACCTACAAGTGTCCAATATTCTATATGGCCAGATTTTTTTCTATGTATCAATTAGTTTTGAGGATTTTTTTCTTCTTTTTCTTTTATCTTAGAGAGAGAGGAGTGGAAAGGACACAATGAAAAATTCTGATGATGTAAAAACAAAAGATATCTCTATTTTATTTTAAAATAATCAGAACAAGGAAGAGAGAGATCTACTCCTTAGCATGATTTGTAGTGTCTCAACACTGAGGCTAGAGAGTCACAGAGAGAAGCAGATCCTTGAGACATTTATGATCATCTTGCCAGTAGAGGTTCAGGCTTAGAGGAAGTTGCTACTGCCTCCTAGGGACCATGGAGGAGGCAGCAAAAATAGGGGAGCTGAACTGCATGTTTCTTAAATAGTTGTCTCTTCACACTAGCTGTTTTCTGGTTATACCTCTTGTAAATTGTACTTGTGAATTTAATTTTTTGAATCCAAGTTTAGGACTTCATGTTTTACAGAACCAATGAATAATTAGAAGACACCCTCCAGTCAATCTGGTACCTGACCCCGGAGTGCAGTCCTCTACAATATCCCTAGCAAATGGTCATTCGGTCTTTGTGGCTCCAGCGAGGAAGAATCCACTACTTGCTGACGCAGTCAGTCCCACTGTTGTATAGCTCCAATAGTTGAAGAAGGTTTTTCTTTCTTCAAAACTAAAGCTGAAATTTCTATTCATTTTTCCCACTTCTTCATTCTAGAGTCAAGCAAAATAAGTCTAATCCGTCTTCCATAAGGTTTGAAAACTGCAAAATTTCTCTCTACCCATGAGATTTCAAACTCTCTGAAACCATAAATTGATGAGTCTAATAATTGGGTTCACAAGAACCCTCTGAGTTGAGGAGACGAACACATACCAAGAAAAGAAAAATGACTAGTCAGAAATCACACAGCTAGGGGGCAGCTGGGTAGTTCAGTGAATTGAGAGCCAGGCCCAGAGACAGGAAGTCCTGAGTTCAAATTTGAGCTCAGGAACTTCCCAGCTGTGTGACCTGGACAAGTCACTTAACCCCCATTGCCTAGCCCTTACTGCTCTTCTGCCTTGGAACCAAAACACAGTATTGATTCCAAGATGGAAGGTAAGGGTTTTTTTTAGAAAATGAGAGACAACTGGGAGACTCTGGGATGTACTAGCATCCCTGAGCTATTTAGAACAAAAACAAAAAAATAAGGAAGACCTCCAGCATGCTGAATAGGACTCCTTTAAGGATGCACACACACACGTACATACACACACACATAGATACAAAGATGTACAGAAAAATCACACTGGATAAGAAAGTATGGATAGGCTGAACATTATATTAGACGAAGGGAGAGAAATCCGTCTTAGCCGTCCTTATCTTGAGTGGAATATAAATATAACTCTATCCTCTTCATCACTTGTCTCCTATTCCTTCTTTCTCCTTTCTTTTACTCCTGGGACACTCTTGTGTTAATGAGTTTTTCCCATCTGTTTCTCTTTAACACACAGAAAACAAGTTAATTGTAGCAGATATTTGGGTTCCTAAGGCCTCAAGTGAGGTTTCCAAAGAAAATTCTAAGTCCCAGAGAACCTTAGAGGTAAAAGGAATTACCATCTGCTATCCCACACAGAAATATGGTCACCTAGATCTAATATATTTTTTTCTTTAAACCCTTACCTTCTGTCTTAGAATCAATACTAAGTGCTGATTCCAAGACAGAAGAGATATAATGGCCAGGCTATTGGGGTTAAATGTTCAGGGTCACACTAGGAAGTGTTTGAGGTCAGATTTGCACTCAGGACCTCCCATTTCCAGGTCTGGCTTTCTATCCACTAAGCCATTTAGTTGCCCTCTAATGTCTTATTGCACGTAAGAAATTGACTTTAGGTCATTTTCCCAAATTTTGATTAATGCAATGATAACCACAACTCTGATCATGAAGCATTCTATCCACCTCCTGCCAGAGAGGTGATGGACTCGGGATGCAGAGTTATAAATATGTATATTATTGGGCATGGTCAATATGAGGATTTGTTTTGCTTAACTAGGCACATCTGTTAAAAATGTTGATTTTTTATCAGTTGGAAGAGGGGTGAAGAAAGAAAGAAAGAAAGAAAGAAAGAAAGAAAGAAAGAAAGAAAGAAAGAAAGAAAGAAAGAAAGAAAGAAAGAAAGAAAGAAAGAAAGAAAGAAAGAAAGAAAGAAAGAAAGAAAGAAAGAAAGAAAGAAAGAAAGAAAGAAAGAAAAGGAAGGAAGGAAGGAAGGAAGGAAGGAAGGAAGGAAGGAAGGAAGGAAGGAAGAAAGGAAGGAAGGAAGGAAGGAAAAAAAGGAAGGAAGGAAGGAAGGAAGGAAGGAAGGAAGGAAGGAAGGAAGGAAGGAAGGAAGGAAGGAAGGAAGGAAGGAAGGAAGGAAGGAAGGAAGGAAGATGAGTTCCTCGAGCTGAGCTGACTGGCAATAATAAAATCTGTCTGCATAGAAAAGAAAGACCACCAGCAATAGTCCCCCTGAACCATCCTATGTGGTCATTTATTTCTTTTCTTTTTTTAATCTTGTCTAGAGTAATTTTATTTATTTTTATTTTTTGGAATATTTTTGCATGTTTACATGATTCATTTTCTTTCCCTCCCTTCTTTCCTCCCCCCTCACGGAGCCAACAAGTAATTCCACTGGATTGCCACTTGATACCTATTTCCTTATTATTCATTTTTGCTATAGACTGATTTTTAAAGCCTAGACTGCAAATCATATACTCATATATATATAAGTGATGTCATATGTTTTGCTTTTGAATTTCTATTCCCATAGTTCTTTCTCTCAATTTGATAGCATTCTTTTACATAAGTCCTTCAAGAGTAACCTGGTTTGTTGCATTGCTACCAGTAGCAAAGTTCATTACATTGTATTATTCCACAGTGTTTTACTTTCTTTGTAAAATGTTCTTCTAGTTCTGCTCATTTCATTTTGTATCAGTTTATTGAGGTTCTCCTAGTTCATATGGAAAGCCTCCAGATCATCAATCCTTATAGCACAGTAGTATTCCATCACTATCATATACCACAATTTGTTCAGTCATTCCCCAATTGACGGACACCCCTGTCATTTTCCAAATTTTTTGCCACCACAAAGAGCACAGCTATGAATATTTTTGTACAAGTATTTTTCCTTATTATCTCTTTGGGGTACAAATTCAGCAGTTGTATTGCTGGATCAAAGGTGTATTAAAGTCCTTTGCATGTAATTACAAATTGCCTTCCAGAATGGCTGGATTAATTCAAAACTTCCACCAGCAATTCATTACTGTCCCAATTTTTCTACATCCTCTCCAACATTTATTATTTTCCTTTACTGTCATATTGGTCAATGTTCTAGGTGTGAGGTGGTACCTCAGTGTTATTTTGATTTGCATTTCTCTAATTATGAGAGATTTAGAACACTTTTTCATGTGCTTATTCATAGTTTTGATTTCTTTATCTGAAAACTGCCTATTCATATCCCTTGACCATTTGTCAATTGGGGGAATGGCTTGATTTTTTTTTTTTTTGCACAATTGACTTAGCTCCTTATAGATTTGAGAAATGAGACCTTTGTCAGAGGTTTTTGTTATAATTTTTTTTCACAATTTGTTGCTTCCCTTCTAATTTTGGTTGCATTGGTTTTGTTTGTACAGAAACTTTTAAATTTAATATAATCAAAATTATTCATTTTACATTTTGTAGTGTTCTTTATCTCCTGCTTAAATTTCTTCCTTTCCCATAGATCTGACAAATATGCTATTGTATGTTCACCTAATTTGTTTATGATTTCCTTCTTTATATTTAAGTCATTTACCGATTCTAAATTAATCTTGGTATAGAATGTTGATCTAAACCTAATTTCTCCCAAACTGTTTTCCAATTCTCTAGCAGTTTTTGACAGGTAGTGGATTCTTATGCCAAAAGCCAGGATCTTTGGGTTTATCAAACACTATCTTACTACTGTCATTTACCCCAAGTCTATTCTATTGATCCGCCATTCTATCTTTAGCCAGTACCATATAGTTTTGATGATCACTGCTTTATAGTATAGTTAGATCTGGTAATGCTAGGCCTTCATCCTTCACTTTTTTTTTCATTATCTCCCTTGATATTCCTGATCTTTTTTCCTTCCAGATGAACTTTATAATACTTTTTTTCTAATTCTGGTGTTTTGGTTGTCTGATAGGTATAGCAATGAGGATTGTCATTTTTATTTTATTAACTCATCCTACCCATGAGCAATTTATGTTTTTCCAATTTTTTATATCTAGTTTTATTTGTGTGAAGAGTGTTTTGTAGTTGTGTTCATATAATTCCTCGATTTGTATTGGCAAATAGATTCCCAGGTATTTTATTTTGTCTCGAGTCATTTTAAATGGAGTTTCTAACTCTTGCTGTTAGATTTTGTTGGAAACATAAAGGAGTGCTGATAATTTATGTGGGATTATTTTGTACCCTGAAACTTTGCTAAAGTTATTGATTGTTTCTACTAGTTTTTTAATTGATTTTCTTGGATTCTCTAGGTAGACCATCATATCATCTGCAAAGAGTAATAGCTTGGTCTCCTCATTGCAAATTTTAATACCTTTAATTTCTTTTCCTTCTCTAATTGCTACTGCTAGCATTTCTAGTACAATGTTAAATAATGGAGGTGATGATGGACATCCCAGCTTCACTCCTGATCTTATTGGGAAGGCATCTAACTTATCCCCATTGCAGATGACACTTGCTGAGGGCTTTAAAAAATACTGTTTATTATTTTTAGGAAAGTGGCCATTCATTTCTGATCTCATCAATGTGGACCAGTCAGAGGCAGAATTGTCAGTCTATGGGTACCAGCAGCAGACAGCACAGCCTTTGTCCAAGTGGATAAAGCTCAGACCCTGGCACTTTGGTATAAGACACCAGTGCTTGGTGTCAGTGCCACTGGGAGCCTGGACTTGGAAGGCTTCATTCAGGCCCTGTCACAGAAGGCATTGTTCCAGCCCCAACACTGGGAATGGTATTCAGGTCCTCATAAAGAAAAGCAGAGGGAATGCCTCCAGGCTCCAGCATGGTGAGGCAGCAAGTCCCAGAGCAGCAGCAGCACTTGGCCGGGGCACCAAGGAGCAGTGGCAGTGTCCTGGCAGCCCTAGCCAGGGAGTTCTAACTTGATCTGCAGCTCAGGGCTTCAATGCTCTGTCCTGGCTCAGGAAATCGAATTACACTCCTCAGCAGCAGCAATAGTGTGGACCCAAACAGCTCCTGTGTAGAAATCAGAGGAGGCAGCATCATGGATTTATCATCAAATGTTAACTATCTCTGCGAGCTTGAGGACATCTGCAAATTCGATAAGTGGTTTGAAAGGCTAGCCAGTCAGTGCTTGGGTTAAAATGAAGAGGTGCTGGGGAAGATTCCCCAGGAGAACATTCTAGAGCAAGATCTACCCAGATCCATAGGGCCAAATGGAAATCAGTGACCCCGTCATGAATGGACAAGCTCATCCTCGGTGCTCTGAGCCCTGGAACCAGACTTTCTGTGCTCTAGTGTTGGGGACGCCAGTAATCAAAGATTTGTGGGGGTAAAAGCAACTTTCGTTCCCAGTGAGAGATCTCCCCCTCCCACACTCCCAGAGTTGCAGCTTTTACCCAAAAGGAAGGCTCTGTGGAAGAACCAGGATGAGGGTTGTGCTGCAGTCCGCTCTCCCAGTACCACCTGGTGTTAGACACAGCAAGGGCAAAGGCAGGACTGGAGAGAAGCCAGTTTTATTGGGAAACAGATGCTAAAATACAAAGAACGTGACTGCCCCATCTCAAAGGGAGAAGATGGGAAGGGTCTACACAGGAGGCGAAGTACAGAAGCTGTGCCCGGCACACAGAACTCATGGCATCAATAGAAGGCTCCATTCCATGGGCTACTGGCCTCCAGCAGCACTTTAAATGTGTCTTCTGGGTCTCCTTCTACACTATTGATTACAAATGTTGGCTAAAACAGGATAAAGAAGAAAACTCTTCAGTACAACACTGCAGAAATGTTCTCCCCATTGGAACTGAGCAGTTGCTCATGCTCTTTGGGCCTGGTGCTTAACCAACCAAGAATACACCTACTGTTTTCATCCAAGATGGGGCCTGGCTCCCAGCTAACTGCTCCAGCAAATATCTAAAAATATCACCAGAAATCCAAAGAGAATCTAAAGTGACTTCCTCCATACAATAAGTGCACCAGAAGTCCAAGGGCTGCCAGGAAAGCCAGCACCAGCAGCAGGCAAGCAAATGAGGTGGATGCCTCCTGATGTGACCAAAGATCAGCAAGTGACACCTGCGGCCTCCATATTTCTGTATCCAGAGGCAGCAAGAATAAAAAGCTCCCCCAGGAAAACCTCAGACTGGCCAGAAACCCACAGCATGGACTTGGGAAGCAAATAGAAAGGACTCGAAACAAGTCTGGATGTAGCACTGTTCACCCCAGATCTCTGAATCTGAGCTCTGAGATCCCGTGACACCATAGAAGGGCCTGAGTTCCAGTACTCTGAACCCCAAAGAGCCAAGGCCTAGTGAGAAGAAGCCACTAATATTTACCAATAATGAATGTTGATCTTATTCTAGGAGATGGAGGTCAGCACAGGAACCCAACAACTTCTGACCTGAGACCACTGACTCCACCTAAAAGCACAACAGAGGGCAGAACCTGGTCCTAGCACTAAGAAAAAATTCAGGAACTAGGCCTAGAAAAATGAGTAAGTAGAAAATTGACTCTAGAGATTTACTCTAGATCCAGAGATACTCAGAAATCCAACCTAGAAGGAGAGAGGATCTCCGTAACACTACAAGTAGAACTAAAGAAAAAAATGAGTTTTCAACATCTACATTAATAAATAGAAGAAATTGAGCAAATATATACATATATATAATAAACAACTTTACTTTCTGTCTTAGTAACAACTCTAAGAGAGAAGAGCAAGAACTAGGCAAACAGGAATAAGTGAGTTGCCCATAGTCACATAGCTAGGCAGTGTCCGAGGCCAAATTTGAACTCAGGATTTCTCAATTCCAGGCCTGGCACTCTATCCATTATTCTACCTACCTGGCCCAACTGAAAAAAAAAATTAATGTTATAAAATCTTTGGAGGAAATAACTGGAAAGAGAATAAATAACTTACTTAAGGAATAAGATCCTTAAAAATCAGAATGATCCAAACAGAAATCAATGACTTAATGAGACACTTAATAGTTAGAATAGAGCTAGACAAATATAACCCTAAATAGGATATAACCTAAAAAGAAGCTAAAGACTTGACTAGACTTTTAGAAAAGTTAGATATTAGTGACCTACAATGATTGAAAGGAAATAGAAATGAGTATACATATTCTCAGATAGATATATATATAACATCTTTGTAAAAACTGATCATGTACTAACATGTAATCTCAAAAACAAATGCAAAAAATAGTAGCATTAAATATATATTTATGGATCAAAATGCAATAACATTTATATTAAGTAATGAGTCACTTAAGGCATTAAAATCACTGAAAGACTAAATAATTTAATTTTAAATAATTAGTAGATTAAAAATCAAATTTCATTAAGATAAATACCTCAATGAGACAACATATTAAACTTTTTAGGAAACTGAAAAATTATTATTAATAAATGTTGTTATTAATTAATATAGTCCTTAGAGGAAACACACATGCATATATAAACACTTTATTCAACAAAAGAGGGAGCCGCTTTTTGTGGTGTCCTAAAACAAAACAAAACTGGAAACTAAGGTAATGCCTATCAATTGGGGAGTGACTGAACAAATCATGATATATGAATGTAATAGAAAACTAATATGCTATAAGAAATGAAGAAATATAGTTTCAGAGGGACCTGGGAAGACATGATAGAGTGAAGTGAGCAGAACCAGGAGAACAATTTATGCTATAACCTCAATATTATAAAAATAAACTATTAAAAGCCTTAAGAACACTTATCAACTAGGGATAACCATGATTCCTGAGTACTGATGAAGAACAATGCTACTCCTTCATGACAGAAGGATAATGGACCAATACATAGATAAGAGAAATGTCTTTGGATATGGCTAACTTGAGAATCTGCTTATACTCAACAATTTTACTTTTTTTTTCATTTTTGTAAGTAAATAATCTTATAAAGCCAAAATATATACCCAAATAAACAAGTGAAAAATCATATGTTTTCATCTGCATTCCTACTTCAACTGTTCTTTCTCTGGAGGTGGAGAGCATCTTTTTTTCATAAGTCCCTCAGAACTGACCTGGATCATTGTATTGCTCTTAGTAGCAAAGTCTATTACATTTAAGTATCCCACCATATTGCTGTTATTATGTTCTCCTGGTTCTGCTTATTTCACTCTGCATCATTTCTTGTAGGTTTTTCCAGCTCTTTCTGAAATCATCCTGTTCATTATTTCTTACAGCACAATGGTATTCCATCACCATCATATAGCACAATTTGTTCAGTCATTCCCCAGTTGTAGTCTCCTTTAGTTACCAATTCTTTGCCACCACAAAAAGAACATTCATAAATATTTTTGTATAAGTAGGTCCTTTCCCTTTTTTTTTATCTCTCTGGAAGACAAACCTAATAGTGGTATTACTGGATCAAAGGGTATGCATTGTTTTATATCCCTTTGGACACAATTCCAATTAATTGTCCTGAACAGTTGGATCACTTCACAACTCTACCAGCAATGCATTAGTGTCCTAATTTTGCCACAACCCCTCCAAAATTTATCATTTTCCTTTATTGTTATATTGGCTAATCTGATAGATGTGAGATGATTACATCAGAGTTGTTTTAATTTGCATTTCCCCAATCAAGAGGGATTTAGAATATTTTTTCATATGATTCTTTGATTTCTTCATTTGAAAACTGCTTTTTCATATCCTATGACCATTCAATTGGGAAATTACTTATATTCTTATAGATTTGACTTAGTTCTTTATATGTCTGAAAAATGAGACATTTATCAGAGAAATTTGTTATAAAATTTTTTCCCCCAGTTTGTTGTTTCCCTTAGAGTTTTGCATTTTGGCTAGAGCCTCATTCAGCTTACACTTTCCAACTAAAGGAGTTCCAACAGGATACTAGACTAGACCCTTTCTTCTCTCCATCAATATTATTTCACTCTGTGATATTATCAGCTCCCATGAATTTAATTATCATCTTTATGCTGATGATTTCCAAATCTACCTATTCTGTCCTAACCTCTTTGCTGACCTACACACTTGCATTTCTAATTGCCTTTCAGACTTCTCAACTGGATGTCTAGTAGACATCCTAAATTAAACATAACCAAAACTGAACTCATTATCTTTCCCCTTAAATCCTTACTTGGTCTAATATTTGGTATCACTGTCCAATATCACTAGTTTTTTCCTAGTCCCCCAAGCTCTTAACCTCGGCATCATCCTCAACTCTTCACTATATTTCATATCTATCTAATCTTTTGCCAAGGCTGGTCAATTTAACCTTTGAGATGTCTAGCCTCCTTTGGGGTCTCCCTGCCTCAAGTCTCTCCCTACTCTAATCTATCCTCCATTTAGCAACCAAATGATTTGCATAAAGCACAGGTCCCACCATGTCACCCCACCCCTACTCAATAAACTCCAATGACTTTCTATTACCTTCACAATCAAATACAAAAATCTTCTGTTTGGCATTAAGAGCTCTTCATAATTGACCACTCTCCTCTCACTTTTCCAGTCTTCTTTTACCCTATTATAAGGTACTGGTTTCCCTGGTTTCTTTCAATCTCGAAATAACATCCTGTTTTCTATAGGAAGCCTATCCCAAGTTCTATTAATTCTAGTGTCTTCTCTCTGTTCATTATTTCCTATTTATCTTGTTAATGTTTATTTACTATTGACTATCTTTCCTCTTTCCCTTCCTTCTTCCCTCCTTTCCTTCTTTTCTCCTTTCCTTTCTTTCTTTCTTCCATCAGTCTGTCTCTTCAGTGAGCGGAGGAAGGTTGGAGAGAGAAAAAAAAATAAATGCTTAATATTTCAAAGAATACAAATTATATTTTAAAAAGAAATATTAAAACAAAATTTAAAAATCTAAAATATAGAAGAATAAGATAAAAAGTATCTATGTTCAAAAATAGCTGATCTAAAAAACAGGTTAAAGAGAGAAATTTAAGAAACACTGGACTCCCTGAAATCCATCTTTTAAAGAAACCTAGATACTGTATTTCAATAAACCATAAATAAAAATCCCCAATCTATTAGAATTATCAGACAAAGTGAAGATAGAAAGAATCCATTAATCAATTCCAGAAAGAAAACCCAAAAAGGAAAAGTCCCAGAAATGTTATAGACAAAAATCCAAAGTTTTCATATCAAAGATAAAAAATACTACCAGTAGGAGGCAGCTAGGTGACTCCATTGGATAGAGTGCCAGGCCTAGAAACAGGAGGTCTCTGGCTCAAATCTAGCCTCAGACACTTTAGCTGTGTTGCCCTGGGCTAGTCACTTAACCCCTGTTGTTTATCTCTTTACCACTCTTCTGCAGAAGGTAAGATTTCTTTTTAAAAAATTACATGTGACTTTAAATAAAGAGTTCAAGTACTAAGGAACAATAGTCTTCTTTTGGATTATAATGTTCTAAAAGGCAAAATTCTAAAAGGCAAAAATATACACTTATACTCAAGAATAACTTACCTACAGAGTGAAGTATAATTCTATAGGAGATGGGAAATGAATCCTTGATGGAGTCAAGGACTCAAGCATTTCTAATGAAAATAGCAGAGCTGAGTAGAAACTTTGAAATGTAAGCGTAAGAGTCAAGAGAAACATATAAAGATGAATGTATTTGAGCATTTACCTTACAAAGGGGTCTGTAAGATGACAAATTGCTAAAACTATAATGGGGGAAAACAAACATTTCCCCCTTCATTACTTTAATATTAATATCTTCAAAAGGCATTGAAGGAGTTAAGAAAAAACTGAGGACAAGGGTAGTTTTGTTCTATTATGAGGATTTTATGAGGGAAAAAGGAAAGGTGTATAAAAGGAATGTACTAGTATAAAAAAAGAGGCAGGTAGATGACTCAGTGGATAGAGCCCTGGTCCTGGAGTCAAGGAAAACCTGAATTCAAATGTGGCATCAGACACTTACTTTTGTGTGACTTTGGGCAAGTCATTTAACCTCTGCCTTAATCCACCATAGAAGAAAATTGCGAACTACTCCTGTATCTTTGCCAATAAAACCCCATAGATACTATTGTCCTACTGTCTTATTGGCTGGTGGAGTCATGAAGAGTCAGACAAGACTCAACAGCAACAAAAACAGCAATATAGAAAAGAGAAGGGGATAGAGATTGCCTATTCTCATAGGAGTACATGGGAAGAACATACAAAGATGGAGGAAAGGGTGAGGGAAGCAAGTTTAGGATTAACCTGACTCTTAACTGAACAAAAAAACAAACAAACAAACAAACAAAGGTACTGAAATAAAACAAACAAAAAAAGATGCCTGCACACACACATTTACATACAGCCCCCTACAGACACACACACACACACATAGCATTTAGTCTCAAAATACACCAAATTCAACAGGGAAATAGGGAGAGGGAGGGTTAAGAGGGAGGCTAATACTTGGAATAGTCCCAAGCAAAAAAACTTCTTGATCCTGAAAAATTAGAAGGGGGAAAAGGGAAGCAGAGGATTGGAAATATTAAACTAAAGTTAAAAATAATGCATCTAACTAATCAGATAGTAAATATTTCTCTGTTTTTGTCTACCAGGTTGTAAAGGGGAATTGTTTTACTTGAATCAAATCAAAATATTTCATTGTCAATGGCTTTCCCATTATTTATGAATAAAGTCAGGCTGTTTTAAAATAATTTTTTGATTAATAATAATTTGATTAATACCTATTGTTTTATACTTTTCCATTTATGGATATATTCTTCCCCTTCCTCTCCCTAGAGAGTCATCACTCATAACAAATTTTTAAGGAGAGAAAAAAAGGCACTTAGCAAAACCAACACATTAACCATATCTGACAGTATGTACAGTTTTCTATTCCCATAGTCCCCCACCTCTTCACAAAAGGGAAGGAGATACATTTTTCAACTCTCCTCTGAGACCAAACTTGGTCATTATAACTATACATAATTTATGAGAGAGAGAGAGAGAGAGAGAGAGAGAGAGAGAGAGAGAGAGAGAGAGAGAGAGAGAGAGAGAGAGATGGGGGGAGGGGGGAGTTCTATTCAGCTCCACTATTTTCATCAGAAATACTTGAGCCCTTGATACCATTAAGGATCCATTTCCCACCTCCTGTAGAATTATACTCCACTTTGTAAGTAATGTGGAGGAGAAAAATTGGAAAAGTCTGCAACAGAGCTGGAAAAGCAAGGACTCCAGAACTATCAATCAAGATGAACATTCTATTTGGAATGAGGACTGAGGAAAGACAGTTGAGAAGGATCTGACAAACTGAAAAACTGGGTCTCTTTGCCTTGAGACTGAAAGGAGGAAGGGCAAAAGTCCAGCTCTCTGATTTCTCTCTGCTCTACTACAGTGACTAAATTTCAAGACCTGTTAACCAATTTTTCCAAATCTGAACTATATTCCACCATCCTCCAACCTAGGTATTATTCTAGTATTAGGGAAACCTCAAACCCTCTTTCCCTCCATCTTCTTATCTTTCCCTTTCTCCCAAATAAACCCCTTACTTAATCTTAGAAAAGAGAAAAGAGTATTTTATTTGAGACACATAATACTCACTCTGAGTTGATTTTAGAGAGACCAACAGAAGAATCAACTGGAAAGGGAGGGAGGAAAGGAAGAGGGACAAGGAGGGAGGTAACCAGGGAGGGTGAAGGGAGGAAGAAGGGAGAGAGGGGAGGAGATTGGCAGATCTGATACTGAATTATTATTTCTCACTTAAATAATCCCCTATTACAGTAAGTTATTATTGTTTAGTTTTCCTTTTTTCTTTTGCATTTTCATTGTGGTAGCCATTGTGTATATTATTTTCCTGATTCTGTTTACTTACTTCTTCATCAGTTGATATAAATCTTCCCATATATCTGAATTCTTCATATCTGTCATTTTTCATGGCATAATAATATTTTATTACATTCATGGATCACAATTTTTTTAGCCATTCCAACTGATGATATTTTTGTTTCCATCTTTTTTGCTACTACCAAAAATGTTTGGTTCTCTTCAATTATTTCTCATTTGTTTTTCAGATTTAAAAAATCTGATTTTGAAAATTCACATACTCTGAGTCTGCATTAATTTATGCTTAATTATTATTTCTCCAGTAAAGCAATATCCTTTTCCCTACAGGATCATTGCTGTATACTTTTTGGTAAGTGGCTTGATGTGTAGAATAGAATACTGAACTTGGAGTAAAGAAGACCTGAGTTCAAATCCTGACTATATCTATAAACTCTAAGTTTCTATTTTGAAAAAAATGAGGATAGTAATATCCATGTATGTATGCTATAAGATGATTTCAAATAGAGTGCTTTGCAAATCTAAAGTACCTCATAAATGTCAGTTATTATTATTTTTATCCCAGAATAGAGAACAGATGACATTTACATTTTTAATTTCTTTCAGATTTGTATACTTGGACTAAAATCAAGGATTTGACTTCCATTTGGGATATTTCTGGTAAAGGCAGTCTCATTTGAATCAATAAGAGAAAGACTCACAAATGTAAATAATTTAGAACAAGTTTCAATCTGAGCCGAAACCTTATTATACAATACTTCTTTCTGGAGAAAGATCTGACATTTGATATCTATGAAGAAAGTTTCATCCAATATTCATCCAATAACATGAGGACCTTTATATGAAAAAAAATCATTTAGGTGTGCTGAATATGGAAAGGTCTTGCAACTGCTTGTAACCATCAGAGAACTTATCCTGGAGAGAAACCTTATGCATTCAGTAAGTTTAGGAAAGGCTTTAATAAGAGCACAAACCTTAAGCAATATCAGAGCATTTATGTGAGAGAGAATAAGAGAGACAGAGACAGAGACAGACAGAGAGACGGAGGGAGAGAGATAAAGGAGGAAAAGAAACTTCATTCTGGAGAAAAACCCACGTTCCTGATGATTATGAAAAAACATAAATCATTTATCCAAAGTTTCCATCTTAGTCCACAGGAGAGAATTCATCCTGAAAAGAACCCACATGAATACAATCAGTGTTACAAAGCCATTACTCAGAGCTTAGCCCTTATTTGACTTCAACTTACCTTTGGAATTTTTCCAAAGTGTAGCAAATGAAGTGAGAGCTTAAATATCTAATAGTTATGGTAGGATTCGATTGCATAAATAATGAGTTCTTCCAAACCAAAGAAAAGATTCAAGGATCAGCTAAAGTCCAACTTGAAGTGGGCTGGCATTACACCAAAGCAACTAGAACTCGCTGCCTCTGACAGAAGCAGCTGGAGAACCCACATTCACCATGCCGCCACCACCTTTGAAGATGAGCCACGTCGACGTCTTGCCGCTGCGCGTGAACGCCGACACCAGGCCACAACTGCACCTCCTGTAACAACTGGCGTCCCATGCCCCATGTGCCACAAACTCTGCGCCTCAGCCTTTGGACTCCAAAGCCACATGAGGGTACACCATAGATGAAAACGGACAAAGACAATAGTCATTCTCGGTCACCAAGAGACTATCACTATACTAACCCACCCAACCATCTCTGTGTCTTCTTTTACCTTTTTCACTTGTAGTTCTATTGTCTGTATTTCACCACACCTGCTTCCCCATTTCACCCTTTTCTCTCACTTTCCTTTGATATTCTTCTTTTCTTATCTTCCTCTGAGAAATAACTACTTCTTAAAAAGTTACTACTGGCTTCTGCTCTTTACTTCCTTGGTCTTTTTCCCCCCTAACATTCTCCAAGATTTGAGTTTGGGGGAGAAAGAGCTTTCTTATGGGGCCATTGCTCCTTCTAGGACATGGTCAGATATATATATATATGTTACTACCTTAACCTTTTCCCCCAAAAAAACTCATACCTTCTGTCTTAGAATTAATATTGTGTATTGGTTTCCAAGGTCGAAGAATGGTAAGGGATAGGCAATAGGGGTTAAGTGACTGGCACCAGGTCATATAACTAGAAAGTGTCTGAGGTCAGATTTGAACCAGGATCTCCCATCTCTAAGTCTGGCTCTTAATCTGCTGAGCTATCTATCTGCCCCCTGTATCTTAACGTTTTTGTTTTTTTATTGCTATTCCTTTGCCTCATCCACTCCTAGGTCAAACTGACTTACAGAAATCTCCCCCAAAATGATTGCCATCTTTTATTTCCTACTATCTCCCTACTGTAACCTGAATTAGTTATTTTCAACAGGTGCCATTAGGTGACAGGTTTAGTGGAGGATGCCAGAGAAGTGTATATGTGGGAGATCTTTGTTAAATATAAAGCACATTGAAGACATATTGTTATTTGAGACCCAGTAGTGTTCAAGGCTTATCCTCTAGTTGGGGAGACAAGATTTGCGCATGTTTGATGTGATAAACATTTACTAAAATGTGCAAGGCCCTACTCCTGCTGAGGGCTGGAGATATAAAGACAAAAATGAGGCAGACCCTGCCCTCAAAGGGCTAACATTGGGCATATACAGAGAAGCAAATGCAAGTTGAATTGAGGGGAGAACACTAAGGATAGGGATCTGAGAAAATTTCAGGGAGAAATTATGGTGTTGAGATGTGGATTAGAGAAAGGAGTTCAGAAGCCATGTAACCAATTAAGAAATTGTTTCCTGAGCTGACTCTTGAAGGGAGATTAGGATTCTTGGGGGCATGGATGAGGAAGAAGCACATTCTAAGTAGGAGGAATATCTTGTATAGATGCATTGAAGTGGAGATGAAATGTCTAGTTTGACAAATGTAGAAGTGTGGAGTAAAAAGAACCAAATCTGGAAAGGACTTGGAGCCAGGAAATTTAAATTGGAGACAGATCATGGAAATGTTTAAATGCCAAACTGAGGAATTTGTATGTTATCCTAAAGGCAATAGGGTTTTCAGAGTGGGGAGTAACAGGGTCAGATCTGTGCCTCTGGTCTAAGTGAGGGGCTGTGCAAAGTATGACCCATGGTGAACCAGGGCTTTGCTCACCCATCATGTGAAGACTGCTTCGGCTGAACAGACGGAAGAAACCAATAAGAAGGTTCAACGGCTGAGAGGGTGACGCAGCAAAGCGCTGTGGAGTGCTTAGGGTGTGTTGGAGCACCAAGGACAACACGGCCATCCAATGCAGCTGAGGAAGTCTCCAGGTATAACGACTTTTCGTGCCACTGGACCCAGGCTTCCAACGCCGAGAGAGTGGGACTGTCTGTGCATCGACTTTTCCACTTAAATCTCTTTCACGCACAAGTAACTTTGTACAAGCTCATCTATCCTAACCCTATCCACCCTCTTCAAGACCTGCGGCGATGGGGGAGTGACGACGCAACAGGTGGAGGTGACCGCTGACAGTTGTAGTCACGATCCTGCACATAGGCGGCCCACGGACCAGTGGTGGCTCGGTCCTGTAGGGCAGCAGGGACGTTCAGCAGCATCCTGGGCGACTGAGCAGCCCTCTCTAGGACAGCACTGCTCACCCTAATCAAGGGAGGGGACTAGAAAAGGTGTCCCAAACATTGCCTGCCCTACAAACACCCAGTCAGCACATCGTGGCTGGTGGGTCATCCCTTTAAGCAGTCGAAATCAAAGAAAAAATACAAAGAAACTCCTACTAGGAGCATGGAACATCAGGACATTACTGGATAGAGAGAATACCCCAAGACCTGAGAGAAGAACAGATCTAATCGGTAAAGAACTGGAGCTATATAACATCGACATGGCAGCCTTAAGTGAAACACACTTACCAGAAGAGGGATCACTCAGCGAACCCACCACTGGATACACCTTCTTCTGGAAAGGTAGAGCCTCAAATGAAGACAGAATCCATGGTGTTGGCCTGGCCATCAAGACCAATTTGCTCAAACAGCGGCCAGACTTGCCTGTGGGCATCAGCGAGAGGCTCATGAAGATCCATTTGCCTCTCAGCAAAGACTGGTATGCCACAATCATCAGCGCATATGCCCCTACACTGACCAGCACAGAGGAGACCATCGAGCAGTTCTACTCTGACCTGAGTGCCGTCCTGCACTCAGTGCCCACAAATGACAAGCTGATACTACTGGGAGACTTCAACGCCTGCGTTGGCCAGGACCATGAGAGATGGAAAGGAGTGCTCGGCAAACACGGCGTGGGCAAAATGAACAACAACGGCCTACTGCTACTCAGCAACTGCTCAGAGTTCGAACTCACCATCACGAACACTGTGTTCAGCATGGCGAACAAATATAAAACAACGTGGATGCTCCCAAGATCAAAACAGTGGCATCTCATTGACTACATCATTGTACGCTGGCGAGACATCCAGGATGTAAAGATCACCAGAGCCATGAGAGGAGCTGAATGCTAGACAGACCACCAATTGGTTAGAGTGACTCTTCAAATGCGCATTGCACCTCACCATCCAAAATGCGCCCAGACAGCTTGTACATTTTACAACGGGAGTTGTCTTAGAGATCCATCTTATTTGCAAACGTTCCAGTCCTGCCTGGACGACAAGCTGTCTGCCAAGGGACCACTCACTGGAAGCTCAACCAAGAAATGGAACCAGTTCAGAGACACAGTGAAGGAAACATCAAAGGCAGTCCTAGGCCCCAAACAACGCAATCACCAGGACTGGTTCAACGAGAACAACACTGCTATTGAAGACCTATTGAACAAGAAGAACAAAGCCTTTATGGAGTGGCAAAATAACCCAAACTCTGCTCCAAAAAAGGACAGATTCAAGTCTCTCCAAGCCACGGCGCAGTGTGAGATCAGGAAGATGCAAGACCTATGGCGGGAAAAAAAGGCAGAAGAAATCCAGTGGTTTGCTGATACGAAAAACTACAAACAATTTTTCAGTGCCCTCCAGACTGTCTATGGGCTATTAAAACCCACCACCACTCCCTTGCTATCCTCTGACGGTGACACTCTCATAAAAGATAAAAAAGGCATCAGCAACAGGTGGAAAGAACACTTCAGTCAGATTCTCAACCGACCCTCTTCAGTAGACCAAAGAGCCCTTGACCAGATCCCCCAAAACCGCTCCATTGAACAACTTGACGTCCCTCCTTCAATAGAGGAAGTCCAAAAAGCCATTAAACAAATGAGTGCAGGCAAGGCACCCGGTAAAGACAGGATCCCAACCGAGGTGTACAAGGCCTTAAATGGAAAGGTACTCCAGGCATTCCACATAGTGCTGACCAGCATATGGGAAGAGGAAGACATGCCCCCAGAACTCAGAGATGCCTCCATCGTAGCCCTATACAAGAACAAAGGCTCACGAGCAGCCTGTGACAACTACAGAGGCATCTCACTACTCTCCACGGCTGGAAAGATCCTCGCCCGTGTTATACTCAACAGTCTCCTGTCATCTGTTTCAGAGCAGAACCTGCCTGAATCACAATGTGGCTTCCGACCAGATCGCAGCACCATCGACATGGTCTTCACGGTGAGGCAAATGCAGGAAAAATGCCCTGAGCAGAACCTGAGTCTCTACATTGTCTTCATAGACCTGACAAAGGCGTTCGACACAGTGAACAGGGACGCATTGTGAGTGATCCTCAGCAAGCTTGGTTGCCCAGCAAAATTCGTCAAGCTGATCCAGCTCTTTCATGTCGACATGACAGGGGAAGTCCTATCTGGTGGAGAGACTTCCAATCTCTTCAACATCTCCAATGGCGTGAAACAAGGCTGTGTCCTCGCTCCGGTACTATTCAACTTATTTTTCACCCAAGTATTACTACATGCTGTGATGGATCTAGACCTGGGCGTCGACATCAAATACCGACTGGATGGCTCACTATTTGACCTTTGCCACCTGACTGCAAAGACAAAGACAACAGAGAGACTCATCCTGGAAGTTCTCTTTGCAGATGGCTGTGCTCTCATGGCCCACCAAGAAAATCATCTCCAAACCATTGTGAACAGGTTCTCCATAGCAACAAAACTGTTTGGCCTGACTATCAGCCTCAGCAAAATAGAGGTGCTGTTCCAACCTGCACTAGGGAGGCCAACGAACCAGCCGTGCATTACAATCGACGGCACACAGCTTTCTAACATCAACACTTTCAAGTACCTGGGCAGCACCATCACCAATGACGGGTCCCTAGACCACGAGATTAATGCCAGGATCCAAAAGGCCAGCCAGGCACTTGGGCGACTGCGCTGCAAAGTCCTCCAACACAGAGGTATAAGCACTGCAATGAAGCTCAAAGTGTATAACGCAGTGGTCCTCAGCTCGCTCCTGTACGGTTGTGAGACATGGACACTGTACCGGAAGCACATAAAACAGCTGGAGCAATTCCACCAACACTCCCTCCAGTCAATAATGAGGATCCAATGGCAGGACCGAATCACAGAGCCAACTCCACCAGCATCGAAGTCATGATCCTCAAAACCCAGCTACGATGGTCTGGACACGTCATCCGCATGGACCCACAGCGAATACCAAGACAGGTATTCTATGGTGAACTGTCAGCTGGACTCAAGAAACAAGGCCAACCAAAGAAAAGATTCAAGGATCAGCTAAAGTCAAACTTGAAGTGGCATTACACCAAAGCAACTAGAACTTGCTGCCTCGGACAGAAGCAGCTGGCGAACCCACATTAACCGTGCCGCCGCCACCTTTGAAGATGAACGACGTCGACGTCTTGCCGCTGCGCGTGAATGCCGACATCAGGCCACAACCGCACCTCCCGTAACAACTGGCGTCCCATGCCCCATGTGCCACAAAATTTGCGCCTCAGCCTTTGGACTTCAAAGCCACATGAGGGTACAACGTAGATGAAACTGCACAGACAATAGTCATTCTCGATCATGTAGGACTACCACTACTACTATAAAAGAAATCTCCCTGACCCTTTTGTGTTAACTGTGGCTCCCAAGCTCCCGCAGTTTGTGAATGCTGAGGCCAACCCTGAGGCCCCAGTCTCAAGTTAGGTCCTGCAAGACTTCTTGTCACGGGTACCCTTTAGAACCAACTCCTCTTAATACCTAGAGGAAGACCAGTTGTCATTACCCTAAATTTTGTATCCAAGATAATAAATTTAGAGATAGAAAGAATAATGGAGTTCATCTAATCCAATTTCCTTTTCTAAACTGTGGCTCAGGAAGATTACACAAGTAAAAAAGTGGCAGAATTATCATTTGAACCCAGATTCTCTGATCAAATCTAGCATTTTTCTTTTTCCATTGCACCACACTGGGAGATGGTGTTTTGAGAATGAAACAGTCTTAGTCAACAACATGATGCAGTAGGGAAGGAAAGACATTAGTATTCAAGTAGCAGGAGGAAATATTTGGGGTGGGGGGGGTGGGGGTGTAGCAAAGACTCTCAGAAAGACTGGAGCACCCAGGAGAGTTATAGATCACTTCCAGATCCCATCTACCACAAACTCAAATGGTGGGAGTTTTATCCTCCTGGAAGTGGGTCTTTATCAGATCCTTAACAAGTTTGTCAGAGGCAGAGTCAATCTTTGGTGGGTCCCTGGGACCCCAGGCCCCAAACATGGGTATCTGCTCCAGAGGAGACTCAGAACTACAACTTCCAAAAGCCTCATCTGTTGGGGAAATGGAACATTTTGAACTTGACAAGTGAAAGGAACAACAGGATTCTGGGAGATAAAGTCTGAACAATGGCATTTGGTGGAATAAAGTCCATCTAGAAGCAAATTCTATACTGCTTGCAAGAGTCATCCAAGTTAACTGGATAGAAAGTCTTGATAAACTCCCGCTGGTGCTCCCTCCCACTCTTAGAATGCCTGGTTTTTCCTTAAAGAAAGTCTGACTTCAAAGTCACTCCCACATTCAATCTTTCTTGATTCCATCTCCCCCAGACCCCCAGCAGCTACACAGCCTCTCCCTAGTATTTACTTTATATATGTCTTTTGTATGTATGCCTACTCATGCACACATATATTCGTATGCCTACCGTGTGCATTTGCATATATCTATAAACCAGGTAGATATGCACATATTTAATTGCACGTGTGTATATAGGGTATATGCCTGTATATATGCACACACATATATGCATGTATAAATTGTGTACATGTGCGTATGCGTGTGTAATAGATGTGTACATGTGTGTATACCCATATCTATCTATAGATCAATCAGCTGATAGAGTGACTGGTAAGGATTTGGGGAATAGAGTGCCCGTCGCGAGAACTCCGTTGAAAGTCTGGCACTTGGAAAAAAAGGTTCCGCGCATGACCGGAAGTGCCGGCGGCGGGGTCTCGAGCTGTGTTCAGTCACTGCCCTGCTCCCCTGGCTCCGGTGAACTCACGCTGGTGGGGGGTGGGGGGGTGTAGAGGAGGCCCCTGCTGGGCGGGGCCTGGCGCTCCAGAGGCCCCAGAGGCCCCCTCAGACCCCAGTTCCCGTTTCGCCCGCCCTCCTTGCAGCCGCCACCTAGCGGAAGTCTGCAGGGCCGAGGCAGCAGACAGGAGACCTCAGAGATCCCTTTTGGCTCGTACAAGGGCAAAGGCTAAGTGCGTGACGTTTGCAGACTCGGCTGACTTTGAATTCCGTCCTTTCCGCTTCTTAGCTGTGTGACCTTGGGTCGGTCAGTAGCCTCTTTCCAGCATTTAGATCGTAAAATGAGGTATGACTCGTTCTCCGAGGACCCTCCTGGTGTCCATATACTTTGATGCAGGGAGTGGAGAGTCCTGACCAGAGGCCTCTCCACGGCTCTTCGGGACCGAGGTGAGAGTCACGGAAAAGAGCATTTTCTGCCTTTGCTGCCAAACGTCTTGCCCTGAGAAGTCTGGGCTTTTAAAGGAGGCCATCCATTTCCTATCCATTCGGGAGGCAGTGACCTAGGCATACTACCCCAATGCTGCAAGAAGGAGGTGAGAGTTACTGGAGGGGTGGGTGGAAGGGTCTGTGCCCTGGAGGGATGGATTAAATTCCCTGCTGTGGCTTTGGGGAAAACAGACACCCCCACCCTGGCAAGTAGAGGGAAGAGGAAATTATTTCCTTCTCTCTGATCTTTCTTCCTTTGGGGTGTTGTAGATTCTGGGAATAAATGTCTGGTACCTTCCTGGTATTGCATTCTTCCCTTTTGGCTTTGCTCTTTGCAGTGAGGCACCAAAGTTATGTAGAGACCATTTTTCATCGACTTACATGCTTCTGATGGGTTTGTGGATAGGTGAAGGAACAGACATCCAGTGATTTGCCAATGCACAGGGCATGATTTCAGTTTGATTATTAGACTGTTTAGGGAACAAAGTTGTAAAATTCGCAGTTCCCAAGTCAGCTTCCCCCGTCCCGCCCCCCCAAATCTTAGGATTCCCGTTGTGATCATAACAGAATTGGGGCATTGGCTAGCCCTGAGAGAA
This sequence comes from Monodelphis domestica, assembly GCF_027887165.1. NCBI lineage: Eukaryota > Metazoa > Chordata > Mammalia > Didelphimorphia > Didelphidae > Monodelphis > Monodelphis domestica. The sequence goes on from NC_077227.1 coordinate 430,490,028, forward strand.
ATGTAGTTACTTTTGTTTCATTTTAATTCTCTCTTTCCAATAAAAATATTTTTTTTTATATAGAATTTCTAGTCCGGTGAAACTGAGAATTGCAGTATGGGCCTCCTTAATGATTCTTTTCTCTTCTTCTAGGTCTTTATTCTCAGGACTCTGTCCTTTCTGAAGAAGGGAGACTAGAAGATGAGGGTATGGCTGGTGTGCTTTTGACAGCCAAGTCCCAGGTATGTTGGAATATGTTTTTTCATTTAGGACAAATTTCCTTTTCTGTTCTTTGCCTGGTGAAATTTCACTTAGGTACCCTAGGTTGAAGACTTGTTTCCTCCAGCCAATCCTGAGAGTTGGTGAATTCCTTAGAAAATATTCCTTTTTGCCCAACATTCCTCTTCTCTGCATACAACATTCTTATTCTCATATTTAATCAGATTGAATTTATTCATACTCTGTGTTCAGGTGACTTCTATGAAGAATGTAAGATTATGAAGAATATTAAGATTCATGATAGTTTTTACTCTCAAGATTAAATGGAGGAATCAAGACATACATGAATAAAGCAATTAATAAATGTGATGGTGTGGTGTAATGGAAAGGGTACCAGATCTGGAGTCAGATCCTGCTTCTTTTTCTAAATTCCCACCTGAAACTCCACTCTCATCTCTAAAATGAGATGGTTGCTGCTGGGTTCATATCCCAAAGAGATAATAAGGAAAAAGACTTGTACAAAAATATTTATAGCCGTGCTCTTTGTGGTGGCAAAAAAAAAAAGGAAAATGAGGGGATGCCCTTTGATTGGGGAATGGCCGAACAAATTATGGTATATGATGGCGATGGAATACTATTGTGCTGAAAGGAATAATCAACTGGAGGAATTAATTCCATGTAAATTGGAACTGCCTCCAGGAAGTGATGCAAAGTGAAAGGAGCAGAACCAGGAGAACCTTATACACAGAGATGGATACACTGTGGCACAATTGAATGTAATGGACTTCTCTACTAGCAGCAAAATCCAGGATGGTTCTGAGGGACTTATGAGAAAGAACACTATCCACATCCAGAGAGGGAACTGTGGAAGTGGAAGCACAGAAGAAAAACAACTGATTGATCACATGGGTTGATGGGGATGTAGACTCTAAGCGATCACCTTAATGCAAATATTAATATTATGGAAATAGGTCTTGATCAATAACACATGTAATACCCAGTGGAATTGCTTGTTGGCTACGGGAGTGGGATAGGAGGAGGGGAAGGAAAGAACATGAATAATGTAACCATGGAAAAATATTCTAAATTAATTAAATAAAAATTTTCAAATTAAAAAAAATTAATAAAATAAAATGAGGTGGTTAGACTTAATCTCTGAGGCTTCTTCCATTGCTAAATAGTTAGATTATTGTGAAAGAGTCCTAGAGAGCTGGGCTTGAATCCTGACTTTACTATTTCCTTACCATGTGATTTTTTTTTTCAAAATTACACATGTATTATCAAGCAAAACACATTTTCCATATTACTCAGTTTTGTAAGTAAATAATTTTTTTCTAATTGAGAATCATTATTTATTAAGTACTTCAGTTTGTATCTCTACATAAAGTGTCTTTCAGCTATGAAAGCCATTAAAATTAAGTAGCAAATAAATAGAAATTAGAACCAGACTTTTGAATTACTGCATCACAGAATGTGAAAACCAAGATTAAAAAAGTATATTCAATTATATTGCTCTTATTAAAAATATTATCAATAATACTTTTTATAGAGAGCAAAAAAAGTTTTGTTTTTAATAAATAAAATATATTTAAGATATTTATTTCATCTTTAGCGCAGACTTTCTAGTTTCTATTTTTTGGGCCTCTTAAAACTAATATACATGATATATTTACAGAGTAAGAAATGTGGGCTTACTTTCCTAACTTCTTCTGCTCATATAGGGAGTATAGACTTAACTTTTTAAACTCATAATGACTTAAACAAAAAATGTTTAGAAACCGTTGCCCTATATCAATGAAAATCACAATATAAATACATATGTTCCTATGTACATGTAAATCAATATACATTTATGTTGTTGTTCAGTTGTTTCAGTCTTTTTTTAATTAATTTTTTAAAGTATTTTTCCATGATAACATGATTCATGTTCTCTCCCTCCCTTCTTCCCTCCCCCCTCTCAGAGCTGACGAGCAATTCCACTGGATTATACATGTGTTATCACTCAATACCTATTTCCATATTATTCTTTTTTGTAATAGAGTCATCTTTAAAAACCAAAACCCCAAATCATATGCCCACAAGTGATATATCATGTTTTCATCTGCATTTCTACTGCAACAGTTCTTTCTTGGAAGGTGGATAGCATTCTTTTTCATAAGTCCCTCAGAATTGTCCTGGATCATTGTGTTGCTATTAGTAGCAAAGTCAGTCACATTTGATCATCCCACAATGTTTCAATTACTATGTATAATGTTCTCCTGGTTCTGATCATTTCACTCTGCATTAGAACACATAGGTCTTTCCAGTTCTTTTCGAAATCGTTCTGTTTATCATTCTTATAGCACAGTGGTATCCCATTGCCATCATATACCACATTTTGTTCGGTCATTCCCCAATTGAGGAATATCCCTTTAGTCTCCAATAGAACAGCTATAAATATTTTTGTACAAACAGGGCCTTTCCCCCTTTTTTTTTATTGCTTTGGGATGAAGACCTAGTTGTCTTACCATGTGACCTTAGGCAAAAGATTTCACCTCTTGGGGCCTCTAGTTACTCATCTGTAAAAATGAGGAAATTTGATTAGATGACCTCTTAGGTTCCCACCCATATCTTTTTAACTTACCATGATTTATAACTCCAGTTAATGTCAGGAGGCCTCATGGAAGAGATAGGGTTTGTGCCATGCCTTAAGAAGTAAAGGGGGTGGGGCAGCATCTGGGCAGCTCAGTGGATTGAGAGCCAGGTCTAGAGATGGAAGGTTCTAGGTTCAAATCTGGCCTCAGACACTTGCCAGCTGTGTGACCCTGGGGAAGTCACATAACCCCCATTGCTCAACCCTTACTGCTCTTCTGCCTTAGAACTAATACAAAATATTGATTCCAAGAGAGAAGGGAAGGGTTTAAAAAGAAGAAGAAAAGAGAGAGAAAGACAGAAAGAAGTAGTATTTGGTTAGTAAGGAGGTGGAAAGTAGGTGTGAATAGCATGAGCAAAATGACTTTGAGGTGGAAGAAAGTATATAGTCTCTGCAAAACAAATAGACCTGACAGTAGTTGTTTCCTGTTGGAGAAAGTGAGGGAAATAAGTTTAGGTATTTGGAGTAATGTGGAGTCTTCTGGAAGAGATCTGTAACCACTCAAAAGAATTGTCCTGACCGTTAAGAAAGAGCAAGTAGATGAAGAATGTCTTATATAGTTTATGATGTACTTTTCATGTCAAAATCCACAAAATATAACTAACAGTCAAGATGAACTAGAGATACTAATGCATGAAGTTGTATTTGACCTGAAACTTGGTAGAATGCAACCTGTGAATAGAACATGGTTCTGAAAGATTGTACCTTATATAAAAGAGTGTGTATGTATGTATATGTGTGTATATGTATATATATATATATATATATATATATATATAATCTAAATCATATAAAGCTGCTCTCCTCAATTTGCTCTTGTCCCTCTTGTCGCCCTTCTACAACTCGAGACCAAAAGGTCTCCCCTTGATCTGTTCACTCACACTCAGCTTGGGGAACAGATAACTTTTAATATTAACTCAATCAGGTAATACAAAAGGAATAACGGGCAGGAAAGAATGGGAAAAGGAAGGTGGGAAAAGAGGGTCCTTGTCTCTATCTAAACCCTTTTCCTCCCTCCTCAAGTTTGGGGTAACTCGGGCCTTGGCAGCCTGAGCCACCTGAGAGAAAGTCAGGTTGACTCACCCCTGGGTAACAGGAGCCGAGGTAAAGTCCGCTCAGGTTTCTCTTCAGAAAGTCCCTTCAATTGGAAAGTGTTGGGGGGAAAGATTTCCAGTCACCAGCAGGAAAAATGGGTAACCCTCAGGAGAAAGTCTTTTTCCCACTGTCTCTCTTAGAAGTCTCAAGATGGAGAGACCCTCACTGCTCTCCCAGCTAGAGTCTTCTTTCCTCCAGATTCCACTCCTGGGGCCCCTCCCCCATCGAGGTGATCAATTTCATATACTCTTCAGTTTGGCAATTTTTCTCTAGTGCCAGCCTCTATCACAAGGGGCAGGTAGGTGGTATAATGGATAGAGAACTGGGCCTGGAATAAGGAGACCCAAGTTCAAATCCATCTTCAGACACTTTCTAGTTATATGTGGCCCTAGGCAAGTCACTTAAATTCTGTCTTCTCATCTGAAAAGTGGGGATGATAATAGCACCCACATTCCAGGGTTGTTTTGAGGATAAAATGAAAAAGTCAGTAAACATTTATTAAATGTCCACTATGTGCCTGACTCTTTGCTAAGAAATGGGGTAGAAATATGTGGAAAAAGAAAGATCTTGCCCTCAAGATGCTTATAATCTAATGGTGGAAGACCACACACAAAAGGCTAAAAAATATGGAGTAGGGGCTGGTAGAGAGGGAAAGGACCCAACTCAAGGGTCTGGTAGAGCAGTCAAAAAAGCCCCAGAGCTTTTAGTAGCCAGGTGAGAAATGAGGAGAAATCAGAATTAAACTTCTTCCTTAAGTGGAAGTTTTGAAGTTCGTGACCCCATTCTCCAGTCTGGGGGATAGAGGAGATAGTGATGAGGTGGGTTACCAAAGCTGATGGTAGCTTACATGTTGATGAGATTATCCCAATGATGAGTTTCCTGGGGCAAGGTGGACTCAGAGAAGTCCCAGAGTTAGTACAGCAAGATGAGAAATGAGGACATTTGCAAAGTGCTTTACAAACCTTAAAGCATTATAAATGCAAGCTAGATCTTACTGATCATAGCAATAAATTGTGTTGCCCCAAACTGAATACACTATTCCATGTGTTTGATTAGGTAAAACTATTTACTCTTGCCTCCCTCATTTTGGATGCTTTGCCTCTGTTGGCACCCAAGATCAAAAGGAATCATTATGTACAAAAAGTTTTCACTTTACATAAATTTGCATTATACAAATTTGACTTTATATAAAGAATGCGGAAAGAAACCCACATTTCTATATTTTAATTATATTAATTTTACTATGTAGTACTGTGCTTTCTCTCTCTACTCCTATCCTTTGGCTCAGCACTCTGTGACCTCCCACTCTCCAATACTGCCATCAAAAAAACCTTTCCAAATGAAAGCAAAAGAACAGATGTGCCTACCTATCTATCATCTCCTCTCTTCCCATTGGCAATTACCTTTCCATCCTCCAGCTTCATACTTATGTACTTCAATCCTTTGTATATATGTCATAACTTCCTACTTGAGAGTAAACTCCCTTTGAACTTCTTCCACCACCTAGCACAGTGCCCTGCACACAGTGGTCCCTTTATAAAAGTTTGTAGAATTGAGGGTAGGGATCTTGCTTTAGTTATCTCTTTATTCTAGTGCCTAGCCCAGTGTTTTGTACACATTTCTTAGAATATGACTTATGGAGGCAGTTAGGTGGCTCAATGGATTGAGAGTCAGGCCCAGAGATGGGAGGTCCTGGGTTCAGATCTGACCTCAGACACTTCCTAGCTGTGTGACCCTGGGCAAGTCACTTAACCCCATTGCCTAGCCCTTACCACTCTTCTGCCTTAGAACCAATACACAGTATTGATTTTAAGATGAAAAGTAAGGGTTAAAAAAAAAAAGAATATGAATCATACAGTCTCAGACCTGGAAGGAACCTCAGAAGTCATCCTGTTCAACCCATGCCTAGATAGACATTCCTCTTTAATCCCCCCAAAGTAGTCATATTATTCACTACTAGAAGACTTCTAGTGATGAGGAACATTCTACCTTTTAAAGTCCTCATTCAAATCTTGGATAGCTCTAATTGTTAAGAAATTTGTTTCTATAGTAAGCTGAAATCTGCAACCCTACAACATTAATATATTGCTCCTAGTGATAGAAATTATAGCATATACAAGCTAGCAGGGTCATTAAAATTCATCTAATTATAGACACCAACTGCTCCAGTCACTTCATTTTACAGGTGAGGAAGCTGAGCTCTAGAGTGATTATGAGACTTGGCCAGAAAGTCATTGCCCATGTTTCACAGATAAGGAATCTGAAGATCAGAGAATTTAAGTATTTTGTTAAAGGTTGAATCGCTGCTGGCAGAGTAAATGACAGAACCAGCATTTAGACTCAGTTTGTGTCAGTCCTAGTACAGTGTTCCCTACCTAGTTATGTCCTCGGAGCTAAAAGAGTTAACAAATGTAATGTGCTCTTTGAAATTTAAAGTGTAATATATAAATCTGCAAAGTTTGCAAATGAAAGGATAATACTTTTAAATTGAAAGGCAGTGGTTTGTTCTCAAAACCTCCCTAATAATAATAATAATATTTTATGTCTTCTTAAATTTCCTTCCATTGTCAGAGGTGACTTTTCATCTGTAAGTAAGATAGCATCTCTTTCTCACTCCCCTTTCATAACTCACTTTTATATAGTACTTTTTTGTTTCTCTCTTTGTCAACCATATTTTCATCTTATTCATAGACTCATGAGCTCATTGATTTTTAACCATGCACGGGTTTCATCTATCCAATAAGAACTTTTTGTAGATCCTCTTGCCCCTTCTAGCTCTTGATATGACTGCTTTGAGAGAATTATAGAGGAATTTCCTATTCAGGCATGGGTTGAACTGGATAGCTTCTGAGGTTCCTTCCAGGTCTGAGATTGTATAGTCATATTCTAAGAAATATGAAATACAAAGCACTGGGCTATATTATTCTTATTTTCTTCTTAGCAAAACTGTTAACCCCAAGATAGAAAAAAGTATTTTATAATTCTTTTTCATCAGAGCCCAGCTGTCATTGGTAGTTATAATATTCTATAAGTGCTTGACTTGAAACACCCAAGACTTTGTCAGTATCTATTTCCATAACATGGTTTACCTCACTTAATTCTGACCATTTTAGCCCTTTTTCTAGGACCATCTCCAAAGTTGAGGCCTTGGGTGAATAGAAATATTTTATGTTTCAGGAATCTGTGGCATTTAAAGATGTGGTCATGGACTTCACTCCGGAGGAGTGGAAGCAACTAGAACTTCCTCAGAAAGACCTATACAAAGATCTGATGTTGGAGAAGTATAGGAATTTGGTTTTGCTGGGTAAGAACAACTGCCTCTTTGTGTATCTGGCTCTCCAATTGTTAAAACCCAAAATATCATCTGATGGGTTTAATTAAATTTTGGCTTGGGGTTCATGAGTCATAAATACCTAACCTTCTTGGGGCCTAGGAACAAATTGTTTCTATTCCCTGTTCCCAGAGAAATGTCTTTGTGTTGGACCTGAGACATTCACTTTTCTCTATCCATTGTCTCTCTATTCTTTTCCCCTCTACTCCCATTCCATCAAAACAAAAACAAAAACAAAAAAAACTTTCTCTCCTCAACTTAATTATCTGAGACTCCTGGTGGGTAAATTAGATAATTTTCTTTATGAACTAAGAATAATTTCCTGATATGTCTCTTCTTCAGAGCATGTTCCTTGGATCCTTTATATTATGTCCTCTTCCTTAAGAACAAGGGCCATAGCTGAACTTTAAAATGGTTCTTTGTAGTAGCCACAAACATTCAAAGCTCATCTCTTCCCCCATGAGCAGGGCTTCCAGTTTCTAAACCTGATGTGAACTCTGAGTTGGAGCAAGGAGAAGGAGAAGAATCATGGATACCCAGGAAAGAAGTTCCAGGAAGCACTTGTTCAGGTGAGTGAGAGAATAAGATTAAAAATTAACAGAGTATATGTTTTGCATGGTTTCACATATATAATTAATATATTATTTGCCTTCTCAGTGGGTGGGTAGGGATGGAAGAAAAGGAGAGAATCTGAAACTCAAAATTTAAAAAGAAAAAAATTTAAAATATTTTTTAAAAGGAAGAAAATTAACAGAGCACTGGGTTTTATGTCAAAAGACTTGACTTCTGGTCCCAGATGCAGCATTGTTTTATATTGAGTAAGTAACTTGAGCATTTTGAGCCTCAGTTCCCTCAGCTATAGAACGAAGATGCTATATTACTTAACTCACATAAGGTTGTGGTAAAGAAAGCATTTTTAAAGGTACTATAAATCACTATATAAATGTGAAAGCTATTATTAACAGCAAAGTTTACAGATGAAATGGTGATACTTTTTAAGGTAAGGCAGTGGTTTGTTCTCAAACTCCCCTATCCCACCCCCCAAATAATACTTGATATCTTTCTTCTAACATTTCTTTCCACAGTCAGAGGTGACTTTTCACCTATAGGTAAAATCGCTTTCTACTTTCTCATAGGTCTCACTCCCATATCACAACAATTTACTTTTATATAGAATTTTTTTGTCTCTCTTTAGCATCCTCATTTTCACCTTATTTGTAGATTCATGAATATATTGATTTTTAAACACACACAGGTTTTATCATCCTAACAAGAACTTTTCATAAATCCTATTGCCCCTTCTAGCTCTTGTCTATTGACATTCCTTCATCTTATTCTCCACATGGTCTGGAGGTCTTGTCTCCATTTCCTTGCTCCCCATTCCATCCATATCGTCCTGAACTGCTCTTCTATCCTGCTCATGGTAGAAGAAATGGAATTTGAAGATTTACTTTTTCCAAGTAAAAATCAATGTCATTTTTTACTTCTGTGCTCTCCTTGATCTTTTCACCGAAGCAGACATACTTAGGTTCTTTGAAATCATACTACATTAGATCTGTTCATAGCTCTGTGACATGCCTTTCTGTTTCTGATACTTGCTTCTGCTTTTTAACTGGGAGTCATTCAAAATTGACTTTACTTTTCTTATTTTCCTCTTTCTAAATTCTCTCCTTCAGAGAGCTTTTTCATTCTTAATTCAAGTCACTTCTACTTAAGTGTCTAATGTGTGCAAGACAATATAAAGAAAAACAAAAGAGCCCCTGCCTTCAAAGAGTTTACATTCTACCTGGAGAATCTATATCTATAGATAAGTAAATGCAAAGTATACAAAGTAATTTCAAGAAGGGAAGAGCTCTAAGAAGTCATTGTGGGGAATGGGGGGAGAATCGGGAAAGTCTTTGTATAGAAGATGGCACCAGCCAAACCCTGAAGGAAATGAGAACTTTCAAGAAGCAAAAGCAAGAAGGAAGTGCCTTCTCTGGACATGGAAGATAGCCTGTGCCAAGTCAGAGATTTGAAATGTAGTGTTTGTGGTATAGAGAACAGCAAGTGGACCAGATAGGCTGTAATAGATTGAGAGAGTAATGTGAAATGTATCTGGAGAGGTAGGGCTGGAGCCAGATTGTGAAGGACATAGAAATGTCAAACAGGAGTTTATAGTTTATTTTACATACTCCCCTGCTTCTCCAGATGAGGAATGACATGATCAGTCTTTTAAGAATATTATTTTGGAAACCATGTAGAAGATGGAGAGGAGAGAGTCTGGACATAGGGAGGTCAAATATGAAATTATGCTAATAGTCTAGGTGACAGATGATGAGAACCTTAATTGGGTTGGCTCCCATTTCAGAGGATAAAAGAACAAATTGAAGAGTGGAGTACAACTAGACTTGGCAAGACTTGGCAGCTGCTTAGGTATGAGAAATGAGAGAATAAAGAGGCCAGGCTGACTCCAAGAGTGCAAACCTCAGTAACTGGAAGGATGTGAGTAACCTCCACAAAAACAGAAAAGTCAGGAGGACATGCACTTTTAGGGGAGAAAGAGAATGAGTTTCATTTCAGATATGTTGCTTTTGAGATGTGATGTTAGATCTCTTGCATATTTCCCCATGGCTAGAATATTCTCCTTCTGCATCTCTGCTTCTTAGAATCTACAATTTCTTCAAATCAGGCTAAATGGCACCTCTGCCCTAGGATCTTTACGCATACTTAAAGCTGGTAGTGCTCTCCCATCCCAGAAGCGACTTTGTTTTTATTTTGTCCATTATTTATATTTGTTTATCAGTGTTTGTGCTGTACTATAAGCTTCAAGAGGGCAGGGGCTATTTTGATTTTGTATTTGGATTCTAAGGTCCTAGTATATTGCCTTGCACATACAGTGGTTACTTAAAAATGTTTACTAAAATGAATAGCTAATGTCAAAGGTCTCTTCCAGCTCTCATCATCTATGACTTATTTTCTTTGTTAAGATTCTTTTTTTTGGTTATGAATTTAATGAAAACCAAAAAATACTTCCATGTGCAGTTCAAAGAAGAGCAGAAAAGAGAATTATATTTGAAAACACTGATATCTATTATACTTTTTTGGAAAGTATATAATAAATTCAGTATATTAGTTTTGTGAATTTTTAGATTTACTCCACCCTGCTTAGTCTTTAGAATTCTAGCAACCAAGAATGTATACACCCCCACTTAAGGATTAACTGAAAGGGAGGATGGCCTAAGACCAGCATGTGCTAGCAAGTGACAAATCAGAAACAACTGACTGACTCCCTGGGTTGTCCTAAGCCAAGCTTAAGCCACCATTGGTAAATGTGAGACATAGGAAATGATATAAAGAACTGTCTGTATATTTCACGTCACTTCCTGTGATTGCTTTCGACAGTGTTGGGCGCTCTTGGTGGCATTTGGCAGGCTTGTGGCTTTGGCAGACTTGGCAGTGGAGTTTATTGTGAATAGCTCTGTAGTGTGGTGAGGTGTCTTTCCTGAATCGGTCATGGTGAGTGATAAGGCTAACTCCCCCTTTCCTTGACCTCCTGAAGGCACTATCCTCCAAGGAGGCCCCTCATCTTGGAGGAGGCCTCGTGGCTGGAAGCCAAGCTAGATTTAATCTTCTGAGAAGGCCCCTTGGCTGAGGCCTCTGAACTCCCCTTGGTTTAGGCCAGGCCAGAGAAAATCTTATACCCTTTCCCTCTTCTCCTTCTTCTTAATTTCTTCCTTCTATTGTAATTAAACCACCATAAAATCCCAAACTGACTTGAGTATTTAATTGGGATTGAATTTTAATCCCTGGTGACCACCAATATAATATATTCAGCCAACAACCCAAAAATTTACCCTTAGCAGTCTCAAAACTATCATTTATCTGTTTCCTTCTAAATTTCCTGTGTTCTTTTCTGTGCATTTGAAAAAATGTTTCAGTGAACTTTCTTAAAATTTTTTTCCTGAAGTTCCAAAACAACAAAAAAAACTTTCTATTTTTGATTCTTGATGAATATGTTCTTTTTCCAGATCAGGAAACCAATTGAGGCTCAAGGAAGTAAATTGCTTAAAAGTCATTTAAATAGTGTAGATCCAAGACTTAAAACTGCAGATTTTTCTTACTCCTACCATGATTTGGTTGGTTTGGCAGAAGTATTGTAACCGTGAAAATATGGTTTGCCAAGACTGTGAATTGCCAAAACTGTAAAGGTTTCTGCCAAACTGTAAAGATAATTTTTAGTATCTTGATTTAAAATCTAAAATTAAGTGGTCGCCATGGGAAAATTCCCAAATATGAAAATACACAAGTCAGTTGGGTTTTATGGAGATTTTAATTAATACAAATGAAGGAATTAAGAGAAGAGAGAGAGAGAGAGAGAGAGAGAGAGAGAGAGAGAGAGAGAGAGAGAGAGAGAAAAGAAAGGGCCTAGGCCAAGGGAGAGAGAGGCAGTCTTTATCACTCACCACAAGATCATCTCAAGCAAGCTCCAGTCCTTCACTGAAATCCTCAACTCCTGAACTGAGTTCAGAGATCCTCCTCTGAACTCCTGAACCCTCAACTGAGTTCGGAGAGCTCCTTTTAAAGAGAATTTTCTCTTATGTCACCTCCCCTAAATTTTCACATCTACCAATCATAGTAGATGCTTTTTCCCAGGACTGCCCATTCTTAGTTCTCATCACTCTTTAGTCCTCACCTTCTCTGAGTATATTATATCTTCTGAATATTTCACATCTCTTTTGCTAAGCTTGCCTTTTGTAAGTTGCTTGACCTTTTAATGATTAATTTAACCTTTATAGGTACTTAGCACCATTTTGTATTATATCTAAAAACAGACCCCCTAGCTTAGAGTTTTTGCTTTACTATAAGTAAGAGTTGGGGACTTTTCATTGTTCAATCAGGAATTTCCAACTTTATCTTCCCCTAAGGCACTGTCTGAGCAGGGTGGAGTAATTTTAAAGTTCTCAATACATTCCTGACCAAGTACCTCCATTGTTAAAATAGTGGAATAGCTTAACCAAATCTTCTAAGGTATAGTCTGAGCAATTTTAAGATTCACAGTATTCAGGATGTATTGGAAAGTCAGGAGCAGCATTAGGGCCTCAGATGCTTGAAGGGCATCACTGATTGAGAGAAGGATATAGAATGCTAAATAGGAGTGTGCCAACAACAAATTTCATTTGCTTCATGATTTTGCAATGGGTCTTAGCAGTAGCACCCCTGCATGTAATTAAGGATTGTTTTAGTGCTTTCTTTGGTATTGTAACATAGGTTACTGGTTTCTGGTGTATCCAGAGAAGCCTGACATTGTGTACTATGAGCTGAAATATTGTTCACATCATTTAAAGTATGTATATGTAAAGAATATAAAATTGTATGGGTATGCAACATTCCTATTACAATGTCTCTCCCAAGAGACATATTCATTTTTTGTTTGTTTCTTTCAGACTGGGAGACTGTACCTAAGTCCAAAAAATCACCCCCAAATCTTGACTTTTTTGAAGATGACTCACCTGCATCTGAAAAAGCAATAATGGAAACACTGCCAAGGATTAGTCCAGAGAACCCCACCTTTCAAGACACATGGGAATGTGATGGCAGATTAGAGAGGCAACAGGAAAACCAAGAGAGAGATTTAAGGCAAGTAAAAATCACGCACAAGAAACCTTCCCCTGGAGAGAGAGGTCATGAAATTAGTGAACTTGGAAGGAACTTTGGTTTGAGGTCAGTCCTTGTTACACAACAGAGAATTCCTATAGGAAAAGGCCTCTTTAAATATAATACACATAGGAAGAATTCAGAACTACTTAAACATCGTAAGATACATGCTGGAGAGAAACCCTATACTTGTAATGATTGTGGGAAAGGCTTCAGCTACTGCTCATCCCTTTCTCAACATCAGAAAAGTCATACTGGAGAGAAACCATATGAATGTAATGAATGTGGGAAAGCCTTCAGCCAGAGCTCATCCCTTGTTCAGCATCAGAGAATTCATACTGGAGAGAAACCTTATAAATGTAATGAATGTGGGAAAGCTTTCAGCCAGAATGCAAACCTGACAAAACATCAGAGAACTCATACTGGAGAGAAGCCTTATAAATGTAATGAATGTGAGAGAGCCTTCAGTGACTGCTCAGCCCTTATTCAGCATCAGAGAATTCATACTGGAGAGAAACCCTATGAATGTAACGAATGTGGAAAAGCCTTCCGCCACAGTGCAAATCTCACAAATCATCAAAGAACTCATACTGGAGAAAAACCCTATAAATGTATTCAGTGTGGAAAATCCTTTGGTTATTGTGCAGCCTTCATTCAGCATCAGAGAATTCATACTGGAGAGAAACCCTATAAATGTAATGAATGTGGGAAAGCCTTTAGTCAGAGTGCAAATCTCACGAACCATCAGAGAATTCATACTGGAGAGAAACCTTATAAGTGTAATGAATGTGGGAAAGACTTTAGCCAGAGTACAAACCTCATCATCCATCAGAAAATTCATACTGGAGAGAAACCTTATGAATGTAATGAATGTGGGAAAGCCTTCAGTGATAGCTCAGCTCTTATTAGACATCATGTCATTCACACTGGAGAGAAACCCTATGAATGTAATGAATGTGGGAAAGCTTTCAATCAGAGCTCATCACTTACTCAGCATCAGAGAACTCATACTGGAGAGAAACCTTATAAATGTAAGGAATGTGGGAAGGCTTTCAGGTGTAGTTCAGCCTTCATCAGACATCAAAGACTCCATATAGGAGAATAAACACAGGACCATTGAAAGCAGGGAATGTCTCAGTCACATATTTATTTATTTATTTTTGTTTGAAGTGGCCAGTTGTTAGGATGAAAAGAGTCCTTAAGGGATTGTAAGCTATTTGAGAGCAGGCTTTTGTTGCAGATTTTTTCCCTTTTATAACAGCTTTTATAAGGACCACATACAGAGGCCCTTAATAAATGCTTGTTGATTTAATAAGTGCTTGTTGATTCACTGATTGAAATGATTCATGTAAATTTTCCAAATTTAAAACCTTGCCTTATTTTTCATAGAAAATTCTCATTGATTTAACAGCTAGTAATGTAGGAAGTAGAAATGGAACTTCATTTTTCTCTCAGAAGATTATTTCATTTAGGCAGAGAAGCTCAAACTGTAGACCTCATCCTGGGAGTCCTAAGAATCCAGGCAGCTTCCATATAAGTCTGTCTCAGAATGACAGAAGCAATAGTTTTCCTATTTTTTAAGCCCCAGATGCCATTGTAATTAACTGTTAGGAATAGATAAATGAAATGGAAATTCTAGGACTTCTCATTAAAAGTTAGTATCGGGACAACTAGGTGGCTCTGTGAATAGAGAGAGCTAGGCCTAGAAACAGAAAGTCCTAGGTTCAAATTTGACCTCAGACAAGCTTCCTACCTGTGTGACCCTGGGCAAGTAGCTTAACCCCCAATGCCTAGCCCTTACCAGTCTTCTGCCTTGGAACCAATACATAGTATTGATTCTAAGATGGAAGGTAAGGGATTAAAAAAAAGTCAATGTGATATGTAAGCTTCTTTATTATTCCTTTCATAATGAAAGAATTCAGACAGGAGGCAGTAGAAGAGCATACAAAAGCTGAATCTCAGAACCAGATTTAGCCACAACACCATTGAAATGAGTTTTTTGTTTGTTTGTTTATTTTACTCATTATTGATTCCCTTTAGCTATTTTGGGGGCTTTATTGTTTTTACCAGTACTTACCAACTAAATCTGCACAAAATTCAGCTTGATCCAACAATCACTCAGCAGATAATTTGCTCAGCATATGAACTGAATGAACTTTTTTGCTCTTGCCAGACTGCCTCATGCAAGATGGTCACCAGTCACACTGTTTTGCATCTGATAAAAATATTCTCCTTTTTTCTACTCAAATCACTCTTCACAGTACTCCTCTGGCTTTGCTAGAAAGGAAGGAGGGAAATGAAGGGCCAAGCCTTAGTCTTCTAAACCAGTCAGATCTCAAACACAGTTTTAATGTGAAAAATTGGAAAAATTATCTTGACATATTAGAGGTGAGAGTTAGGGGTAGGGGAGAAGGCAGTAAGATATTATTGCCCCTGCAACACCGTCTCAGGGAAAATTTAACATGAAAATAAGACTATAAATTCAGTAAATATCATGTGAACTAATATGCACTTCTGGATGAGCCTCTCATATGTGATGACATCTTCCTTAAAAACCGGTCCAGGTACTTACATTGGCTAGATTGAGAGAAGACACAGAATGGGGAATTTCTTGAATCTGGTCATGGTGGAGTTGGGCCTTAGACCCTTGGTGTATTTCCCATGGAGAGTTTCTTTGTCCTCCCTCATCTGTGATTTCTTTGGTCCCAAACTTATGACAAGCTCCTAGAAGAAAGTAACTTTATGCTACTCCCATCCTGAGCATGATTAAGAAGCTTATAGTATCTTCCTTCATTTTCCTAATTTTCCCAGAAGAGTACTTTTAGTTTCAGAGGTCTATCCTAGGCCCATTCTCTTCAACCTACTTCTCAGTGATTTGAATGAAAGTTTTTATGAAAAGAATGTTTCAGTAAGCATTTATTAAGTGCCTATATATGCTAGGAACTATAATAGATGCTGAGGATAGAAAAAGAAATGAAATTGTTCCCTTTAACTTTACATTTTGTTACGTAAAACTGAGTCTGTTAGAAACTTCTTAGGGCAAGAGACAGATACTGTAAAGGAGAAGGATGATGGGGAGAAAAGAGGAATAGGGGTGAGAGAGAATGGAGGGATTCTTTCTCTCCTTTATTTATGGGGGGAGATAAGCCAAGTCCTGTCCCCTTGAAAAAGGAGTATGTTTCCACAAAGATATTATATGGGAGATGGGGGACAGGCGACTAGAGTGGGATTGCCCCGATGAGATGGCAAGATGCCTCCTTCAGAGGAGCCCAGAGCTCCTGAGGTCAAATCTGTTTTTGAGAGGCAAGATGATCTCTTATACTTCTACTTCACAAAGGGACACTGACTGTTAGCCTTTTCAGGGGCTTAGAAGTGGTCAACTGCCAAGGAAAGATGTCAGTTTCTTTAGTCAGACAATCTTGAATCACTGGGGTCTGGAAGTCAACTCTCTCTTGGTGAGAGCTGTGACCCTCCCAAATCTTCGATCCCCTTAGCTATGTTCTTTAGAGTAAGCCCAACCCCAAAATCCTAAATGTCAAATAATTTATTGAGGTTAAAGTAGGAAGGGAAAGGCAGGGATATGAAACAGGAAAGTGGGTAAAAGGGAAGCCCTAAAGATTTTCCCCTCTTGCAGGTTGCCCCACACATACACACACCCCAAGTCTGGAGGTCACACGTCTCTCAGCTCTGACCTCTCCCTTTTTGCCAACTGCTTTCTTGCCCCTACTCTCAAACTAGCTAGACCATGAAAATATGAATACAGGGACAAGTAAGGGGGGAGAGAGAGAGAGAAATCTCAGGAAAGAGTCTGGATGGCTCTGTTCAAAAGTCCAAATCCACAATCTCTCTTGAGGATTTTAGACAGCTGTAACAGTCTTAGTAGAGGTATTCAGGGTTTCAAAAGGGATCTTAAGTCTCCAAAGAAATAGGCTTCTCAGCTTCAGGAAATCCACCTTTCTCCTCCACCTCCCAAGCTGGAAGTCATCTGTCAGTTGGATTCCAAGCTTCTGATTCTTCCTTAGAATTCTCAGCTTTTCTTTGCCCCTCCTCCACTTTCTTCAGCTGGTTCCTCCAAGAGACTGGTCTCTCCTAAATGCAGAATCTCTCTTATCTTACAGTTGGCACCCCAGTTAGTGGCGGACAAGGACCTGACAGTTACTGGCAGTTAGAAGTGACTAAGGGGAGGGGTAGCCATCTTGGGACACAGAATCCTGGGGGGAAGTGCTTAGAGGGCAAATTCAAACAGACAACTTTTGCTATGGTAGGTTTTTACAGTAAAAAGGAGTAAAGTTGGGGTCCATTGACACACAAGATGTACCCAAAAAATTTGGGACCTGCATAGTGCTACTTATGCTGATAACAAACATCATTAATGATTTTATAGGGACAGTAATTAATATGACTAAATATTGGAAACAACATTTGAAATAAAAAACTTGTGGCCAATGTTTCCTGCCATTTATGGATCAGCAATGATGATCTGGCAATTTTACAGCATTGTGAAAGGGATTTAGACTGATTATGGACAAGAATGACAACACTGACAATAAACTAGAATGGGTTCTCTCTCAAATGGCCACCATGACTGAAATGTACCAAAACTTTATGACCAAAATGGACAAGTTAGGGGTGGGAAATGACACTATGGCAAACAAGGACACTGACAAAGACATTGAAAAGGAAGAGGTCACCTCAACTGCTTTAACTGTGGGGCTCTGCACAGAAAAAACCATGGCAGACAAACAAACCAACACTGAATCCATACAAACAGAGGGGGCTGCAGGGGCACAAAAAATTATGCCTTTGCAAGACTTTGCAAAAATAACACCAGATTCAGGTGTGGTCCATATGAAAGTCCATAAGCCGTTTTTAGCCATAGACCTGGAGGCATCATTACATAAAAGAATGTCCTGTTTTTGCACTGAACCTTTCAAATATGTAAAGGAGTTGAAATATGCCTTCAAACTGTATAGCTAAGTTTTGAAGACACTGAGATCCTTTTGCAGGAATTATTTACTCCCCAAGAGCAATCCCAATTTATAAAGAGAACCAGAAAGGATCCAAATCTCACCAGTTGGCCAGAATATTTTGGAGATTTTGAATTTTCTAGACCCCAGAATCTGACATCTCAAAAAAGCAATAGAAGATTTATCAGAAGCAATAAAGTCTTTCTGTGTCCACCCAGTTGCATGGGGTAAATTTGAGAGAATCAGACAAAATCCCAAAGAACACCTTTCCATATTTTTAGACAGGCTCCTAGAAAATGCTGAGGCCATCTTAGGATTTCCCCAAGATAGTGAGCAAGCTATACAACATGTGAAAAGGCAGTTCTTAAAAGTATGTAATTACACAATTAGGACCTTCTTTAGAAACTACTGTCCTACATACGAGTCTCTCACCTTGCCAGAACTGAGAAATTCTGCCACTTATCTGAATGAAATCAATTCATAACAGCAGAGAGAGAAAGATGACCAGATCAGGGATTTGAAGCAGAAATTAGATGAGGTAAAGGAGACACTCAAACAAAAAGAGATACAGGAAGTTAAAAATTTGGCAATAGTGAGGACATTCACCCAACTAAGACCTCAATACCAACAAAGAGGTCACGGGGTTGCAAGGAAATGCTTTTTGTGTAACAAATTTGGTCACATAGTCAAATTCTGTCCTCTGGAGTCACAGTATGAACAGGGACCTAACAAGAGATCACATTACAATGGCAATTACAATCAAAACAGGAATAACAATAATAACTATAGGGGAAACAATTATTACAATAATTACAAACCAAAATGTTGTGCTCATTGTGAACTCGGGAACCAAAACACACCAGATTTAAAAACGATGCAGAAACTAATCAATGATGGAGCTAAGCCTAGTGGTTGCCAGAGGGGATGTACAACATACCTTATGAAGACAGAGGAGGGCCATACCTAGTTCAAAAACTGTACAGGGGTGCAAGGCAAGGGCTACAGCACAGAAAATACACAAAAAATACTGAAAGAGTTCTTAGTGGAGAAAATAGAATCTGGGGACACAGAAGCCAAAAACAGAAACTTAAAACAGTGGGGAAGATAAAAGGAAGAGAGGGAGTTGCAAAAAGAAGTATTAGATATAAAAGATAAAATTTTTGAAAGATACAGGGGCACACAAGAGAGTAATGGAATGAACAAAGAACAAATCAAGAAATACTTTGAGAATTTCCTGACATGCAAATATGGGTTGGAAGCAAACCACATTAGGTTGCCTCACAAGTCCTCAAAACACTTCCAGCATCACAACAAAGAAATTGGCAAAAGCAAATCTTCCATATGTCTTGCAAATCCCAAAAACAGAAACAGGCAAAAAGGAAGAAACAGCTCAAAGTCCAATGCTAGAGGAGGAACAAATCCTAGCATACAAGAATGCATACCCCCAAATTCTGGAGGGCTAGGGCAAGTTTCTGTATGAAGAAAAACAAACAAGGGATAGTTAATAAAAATCTAACTTAGATCCAAATGCAAAAAACTTTTACCCCAAAACATTGTCTAGTCACATTCAGGCTTCAACAACAACAGTAATAATGATAGCTGATACATTTTATTAGCACTTGAAGATTTACTTAGTGCTTTACAAATACAGTATTTCATTAGAAGCATGAGGTCCAGGTCTAGGATACATCACTTGATTGTACTGTGACAGTGATGGTGAACCTATGGCACAGGTGCCAAAGATACCACACAGAACGATCTCTGTGGGCATATGGCCACTCTCCCTCCACCTAACCCTCCCCACCACCCCCTAGTTTGTTACTAGAAAGGCAGAGGGACTTGGGCAAAGCTGCTCCCCTTCCCCTCTCCATCATACCTGACAACATTTTTTTTCGCATGCCCTACCCCTCTGCCCAGCAGCCAATGGGAGCCCACAAGGTAAAGTGGGTGACTCACAAGCAGCAGGAAGTGGCAGAGATGGAAGAGAGCAGAGTGCTTGGGCCTCTCCCCTCCCCCTCTACACTTGTTGAGGACATTCCTCACTTCCCTAGCCTTTCTGCCCTGCAGCCCAATGGGAGCACTTTCTTCCTCCCTTATGTGGGATAAAGGGGAGGCAGGAGTGCTACAAGACATTGAGTCTCTGGGGGCAAAGGTGGGCTCAGTACTCCATCTCTAAAAGGTTCACTATTACTGACCTGTGACTTCACTCTTCCCTGGCCACTCCATCCCCAATGTTATGTTATTTCCCTCTACTAGAATGTAAGCGCCTTGAAGGCAGGGGCTATCTCTTGTATAGTAATTCCAACACTTTGCACTATGCCTGCCACATAGTAAGTGCTTAATAAATGTTTTTTCGTTCATTCAATGTATTCTGCCCTTAGTCCACAGCTGGATTATTGTGTTCCAAGTTGGAACCCAATTTTAGGCAAAACCTTTGAGCAAGTATTTGAAAGGCTGTAACCCTGAAGATGCATTGAACTAGCTTTAATGGTCCCCAGAGGGCAGGGATAGGTACAATAGGTAGAATTTCCAAGTTGACAAATTCCATCTTGATATGAGTTCCTAATCTTTAGAGCTGTCCCAAAGAGGAAGGGTCTGCTTACTGAAGTAATTAGTCTAGAAATCTTAAAGTAGAAATTGGCTGATCATATAAAAAGCGAAGATCACCAAACTATGGCCCCGCAGGCCACATGCAGCCCCCTGAGGCCATTTATCCGGCCCCACTGCACTTCCAGAAGGGGCACCTCTTTCATTGGTGGTCAGTGAGAGGAGCACAGTATGTGGCTGCAAAGCACGGCATCACTCACGTACAGTATTACTTCCGGTGACATAATCCTTTGCGTGGCACCTTGTTCTGAGAGTAACTGAACAAGAAAGAGGTGCTGCGCAAAGGATTATGTGGCTGCACAATGGAAGGTCAGCATGGTGAGCGGCAATCTGGGGGAGGAGATTCCACACTGTGTGTACTGCTGCCCAGTATAGTGGTGGCAGTGATGGGCCTGTGCAAGATGTGACAGGCCCATCACAGCCAGTGCTGCAGCCTCTGCTATCCCAGACAGCGATATACAAATTTGTTCATAGTTGTCTGGCCCTCCAACAGTCTGAGGGACAGTGAACTGGTCCCCTGTGTAAAAAGTTTGGGGCCCCCTGATATAAAGTATATGAGAAGGGATTGTTATACCATTTCTTGAGGTCCCTTCACACTCTGCATTCTTCCATCTTTTATTTCAAGAATTTTTCATTCATAATTGCTTTACCTTGAAAGGATCTTACTGCTTATTTAAAACCAGTTCTTTCATTTTATACATGTAGAAACTCGAGTTCAGGAAGAATGATTTGTGGAAAGGTAGCAGAGCCAAGATTTGAAACAGTTTTTTTTTTACTCCATAGATTATTTTTTGAGCTACTTTACTTCTCTAAAGAATTGATTTTTAAAATTCCATTGAAATGGATACTGTGCTCCTTAGATTTCCATTTCCATAATCTTTGCCCTGTTTAATTTTGTTTCCCCCAATATGGTTCCTGATTTCCTTCTCATAATGTTGCTTCTGGACAGGATAGGGACTTTGTAATGTTTACATGAGTCTCAGTACCTTGGGACTCTACACAAATTCCTGTAGGTCTTCAGTCTAATTTAGCCCAGTTATTATAAGGTTGTTTACCTTTGGCATTTGCATCAATATTAACCTGTGAGAATTTTCATTGTTGCCATCAGAGTAAAGATTAAATTTTAGGAGGTGAAACTTATGTCTGTCCCTGTCTTGTCACCCTTTTTAACATCCAGTATGACAACAGTTGAGAAGTGAGTGATTTTCAATATTCTGGTCTGCAGTTTTGTACTTGCTGATTTCATGGTTCTTGTTTGCACAAACACCAAAGCCTGGGGATTTGGCTTACTGTCACCCTCTATTGCTTTCATTGGCAATCCTGCTTCTTCTTTTTCTAAGCAGGATTTCCTGCTATCTGGAGTAGAATCTGGGAGAGAAAAATCGTCTTTTTTTTCCCTTTGTCCCTTACCCCATTTCTAGGAATGGCTCCCAAATCTTTTCTATGTTTTTAAAAAGAATTTCTTGCTGCTAGACCTTTATAATGAGGAGACACAGTAATAAATGAGAGGTTTACAAAAGTTAGGAATGAATACCATTTTTATATATCATCTCTAGGGACTTAGATAATATTCTTATTTTACTTCTCCCTTTATAGCCTTCATTTTTTTATTTTACTTCCTATTCTTTCTATAGGCACTGTGAAAAACTGGCCTCAGACTCTGCCACTTAGTAGCTGTGTGATGTTGGGTACCTCTCTGGTCATCAGTTTCTTCTACAAAGTTATAAAGTTGCATTAGATAATCTTTAGAGTTACTTCTAACTCTAAATCTTGTGATCCTATAATTAACCCTTTTTTTTGTTTATTTGTTTCAGAATCTTAAAATTTGCTTCTAACTCAGGTCTGTGTGTAGGAATCTAGTACCTAGGATTGGCACTCCCCCGCGCCCATAGTTTCCTTTATGTGACTCTTAAGTCTGTCCTCACAGGATCATGGCTTCCCTACCCTAGACTCACTGTCTAGGAACTTCAGGACATTTCTCCATTACTCTTCCTTGGGTCCCAAAGATAAAATTGACTATTCCTCTTAACCAGGACTTAACCAGGAGAGGATGGGAGAGTAGAGAAGGGCTGACGAGATCCTTGCTACCTCTTCTTATCCCCAGAATAAGGGCTGCCTGGGATGTAGCTAGGTAGGCTAGATGTTCCTGGTAAGACCAGCATCTACTAATAGGCAAGTTACTCTTTTCCTCCGAAGGCAATTAGGTGGCACAACAGATAGAGTGCCAGGCATGGAGTCAGGAAGACTCATTGAATTCAAATCTCAGACACTTACTAGCTATGTGTAGCCGTGGGCAAGTCACTTAACTTTGTTTGCTTCCATTTCCTCACATGGAAAATGTGCTGGAGAAGGAAATGGCAAAGCACCCTAATATTTTTGCCAAGAAAACCCTAAATAGGGGTCAGGAAGAATCAGACAGAACTGAAAAATGGCTAACAACAAATTTTTTCTTCTAGATATATGGTTCCCTACCAGCCCCAGAAGTTAAAGTTTTGGTCTGTCTTTTTACTGAAATGTTGGTCCTGGACTTTTCCTCCTCTTTCACTCCAGGGATGAGAGTAAAATAGCATACAAAGAAATATCTAAGTAATCTATGGACTCATATACCTAGCAGTTGCAAAGAACAGATGTAAAAGCACAAAACAGCTAAATGTTCCCCTTCTTTCAGATAATAAAGGACTTTGTTATTCATTAAGATACATCCTTCCCTTCTTCTATTCCTATAAGGATGCTCATCCCTCAGTCCACTGGAGTGCCTTCTGTAAGGATTATTTGTAAACTGATACTGGTGTTGCTTTGAGGATGGTAATTGATGGTCTTGAGGAGTTTGTTGTGAACAAGGGAGGTGTTGAATGATAGAAGCCTC
Organism: Monodelphis domestica; assembly: GCF_027887165.1. NCBI lineage: Eukaryota > Metazoa > Chordata > Mammalia > Didelphimorphia > Didelphidae > Monodelphis > Monodelphis domestica. The sequence continues at coordinate 430,513,361 of NC_077227.1, forward strand.
GATAGGATGACTCCCTCACTCCTCCTGGGTAGTGCTTCTCAGGAAATTGGGGATCCCCTGTTATAAGAGGGTGTTGGGGAGATGAAGGAAAGTCTCCCCTATGAGGAATAGTAAGAGGTACCCCCAGATTCTCTGGCATGAGGAGGTCAAGGGGATAAGCCTCGCCAAGTTACCTTACTTTAGCTCCTAGAATAAGCCACTTGAATAAATCTGACTGTGTGTTATGTTATTTAATACACAAATAATATAAGGAAAAGTGGGGAGTTGGGTTGTGGAATTAGGAGTCCCTGATTTCTATTCCCTGAGGTCAGTGGCTCTGGGAGCTGTCAAGCTACCCAGAGTTTCTCCTCCCCTTTGCCCACTATTTCTCTCACTCCTAATATAATACTACTGGGATCAAGGAATAATCAGAAGAGGTGCAAGGCAAAGGGGAAAGAGCCAGGCTCTCAGACGGAGAGTCCATGACCAACTTTGTAGGTGTAGTCTCAGGGCTAAACACAGATGAATCCTCTATTGGCTCTTGGCAAGATCTCCAGCAAGGAATATGCTTCCTGCCTCTTCAAGATTTCCATTCAAAAGCCCCCTGAGCTCCTCTAAGTCCACTCTTCTCTCCCAGCATCCTTTGCTACCAACAGTCTTTGCTGTCAATCACCTCTTCTTTCAATGTTCCAGCTTTCCTTTTTCAATCTGCCCTTACATTCGCAAACAGTGGCTTAGGATGCCCCCTTGGTTGTTTCTTTATGTTACTAATATTGTTGGCATGTACTGGCATAGTCCTGCTTATGCCCACTCCATACTTTCAATGCCAAGAGGTTCAGTAGCTCCTATTGAAGTTGGGGGATTAGTTTAGGAAAGAGTGAAAAAAAAGAATTCTCTGGACCTGAAGGCAGCTGGGCCAGCTTTGAGAGATGGGACCTGATGTCTCAAAATGGTGACTACTAATCTAGAAAGTTCAGGCCCCAGAGTTGGATCCTTGCCTCCTCGACTGTGCAGTTAGAGTTGGGTTTTACATGTGCATACATGTGCATTACATGACATCATGTGCATGCACAGATGTCGGTATTTGCAAGGGAGTACATGTATGACATGGGTGCTAAATAAGGCAGGACTGCTCAACTTTTATTGACTTATCTGATCTAACAGAACAATCTTTTTTTTTTTTTAACCCTAAACTATGTATTGGTTCCAAGGCAGAAGAGACATAAGAGCTAGGCAATGATGGTTAAATGATTTGCCCAGGGGCACACAGGGAGGAAGTATCTGAGGCCAGATTTGAACCCAGGACCTGCCATCTCTAGGCTTGGCTCTCAATCCTCTGAGCTATCCAGCTGCCCCCTAACAACAATCTTTGAACTAAATGGTACAAAACAAAAGTGACTACTGTGAATTGTCTGGTAACCAAGGTGACAAGACGGTAATAGAACACTTTTTTGTTGTTGTTCAGTAGCTTTTCAGTCCTATTGTGACTCTTCCTGACTTCTTTTGAGGTTTTCTTGGCAAAGATGCTAGAATGGTTTGCCATTTCCTTTTCAAGATCATTTTCCAGATGAGGAAACGGAGACAAATAGGGTTAAGTGATTTGCCCAGGGTCACACACAATGTCTGAGGCTAGATTTTAACCTGACTCCAGGCTTGGCACTCTATCCACTATACCACCTTAATAGAACACCTAACTGCCCTTTAAACATAGAAACTAATATATGGTACTTTAAAGTTTACAAAATACTTTACAAAAGGTATTTCATTAGAGCCTCACAACTCTGAGGCAGGTTCTACAGTTTCTGTTATCACCATTTTAGAGTTGAGTAAATTGTGATTAAGTGACTTTTCCATCATAGTGATCACATAGCTAGTAAATGTCAGGGGTGGGATTTAAAGTGAGGTGGGTTTTTTTTTTCACCTCAAAGTCCAAACTGTGACTCTAAGACAGTTAAGGAGATAGAAAACAACTGCTTGAATCTTCTTTCTTCTTCACCAGGAAAATCTCTTCTTTAGTGTCAAATTCAACTGCTCAGAACCAGAGAAACCCAAAAAACCAAATCAGCTGCACAAAGGTCTTTCAGCCAGCTTCAAACCTCCAGGGAAAAAGAGTGACTCCCAGTCAGAGACACAGAGACCCAAAGCCAAGTTTCTCTTCTCAGTGTGGCCAGCAAAAGCTCCCCAACTGCCCCTCCTGGGGACATTCCGTTGAAATCTTCTCTTGACTGATATCTAGAGCTAGATCTCTAGCCCTGCATCTTGGTCCACAAGTCCTGCAAAACCTCTCTCTTCATGTCTCTATCACACTATGGAAGGGCAAATGTCCTTATTTAAGGTATATGTGTAGTCAGTAGTCATCTAATATAGATATGGTTGTCCCTTATGTGGTAGGAATTGATATCTGATCTAGAATTTGGTCCATCTTGTCTCAAAGGCAAATAAGATTTCCTCTTTGTGGAAGTTGTAGGAAACCACTATGTCCATGCTGCAAATAATCTGGCATGGAAAAGATGAGATCCAGAACCTCCATGTGTGGGTGATTTCTCCTTTACTCTCATTTCCAAGTGTATCAGGCTAGAATTAGAGCTATCTACCACTCATCAAATAGTTATAGTCTGGGGTAATGATAGATTCAAGACACTTGCCCTGATCATGAATAACTAGTAAACTTCTTCATCAAAATAAGAATAGAATAGATTATAAATCAAACATACAATGGTAAATGTACTTTTTAATTGAGATTATGATAAAATCTCCACTTCCCTCAAAGAAAGATAGAATTATCTCACCATCAGAATCTACTCAGCATTCTCTAGAGTTGTGGGCACTGGGAATTTAGGGACATGGTCTGGGCTAGCTTACCCACATGCCTAATAGGGCTGATAGGAAGATTGATCAGTACTTCAAAAAAAAGGTTTGTTCCTCTTTCTTACTAATCAAACTGCTTCCCTAATGATCCTGTCTCAGTGCAGGCTCATTGGTCTCACAGGCATTCAGTAGTCATGCCTCTTTCCTCCATATTAAGTGTCACTAAATTGTCACACAGGAAAACTGAGCATGCTTGAGCAAAAGTGGGATTATGTATCTACTTTAAAAAAAAAAGAAAAGAAAAGGTTGGAGTCTACAAAGAATAAATCAGTGAGTTTTTCATCAATTCCTGGCACACAATTCTGGGAATTATGATTAAAGAAATAGTGAAATCCTCAAAAGAAAGTTGATATCAAAGAAAGCCAAACAGTTTCATTAAAAACAGATAATGTCAGTAATATTATTTCCTTTTTGGAGGTGTGAATTTTAGATTTATTCAACCCTGATTAGTCTAGCAATCAGGAATGTATATACCCCTACTTAAGGATTAAGTGTTGAGGAGAATGGCCTATGACAGACATGTGCTAGCAAGGGACAAATAAGAAACAACTAACAGACCCCTTGGGCTGTCCTAAGTCAAGCTTAAGCTACCTTTGGTACATGTGAGACACAGGAAGTGATGTGAAAAACAGATCTATATATTCGCGTCACTTCCTCTTGCCTTGCTCTTTGGGTGGTGGAGGAGTCTCTCTCTGGGGCTTTCACAGAGACATGGCTCTGTCTCTTTGTGCTGGGGGGCATTTGGCATCTTGGTGTGCCTGTATCTCTTGTCCAGGTTTGGTGGTGAGCGTCCTAGGTGAGGTGACTGGGAGAAGCTCAGTATGATGGGTTAGGTGAGGCATCTTCCCTGAGCTCTCTTGGAGTTTAGGTTGATTTTTTTTCCTTTACTTTTCCAATACACTATCATCTTAGGAAGCCCCTAATCTTCTGAGAAGGCCTCATGACTGAGTCCTCTGAACTTCCCTTGGTTTAGGCGAGGCCAGAGAAATCTTATACCCCTTTCTCTCTCTTCTTCTTCTTAATGCCTTCCCTCTATATTAATGAAACCACCATAAAATTCCCAAACTGACTTGAGTATTTTATTGGGACTTGAATTAATCCCTGGTGACCATTAGTATAATATATTAGTCAAAAACCCCTAAATTTACCCCTTAGAGAGGGTTTATCAAAGTATCTAAAGTTGTAGAACAGAGGAATGCTATAGATATAGTTTACCTAGATTTAAGTAAAATATTTGACAAATTCTTATGCTGGTTTTGTGGAAATGATAATATGGCGTAGAAAATATCATAGGTTGATTGAGACCTAGTTAGAGGGCCAGATCCACAGAATAGTCATTAGTAGTGATATCATCTTGGAAGGATGCTTTTAGTGGAGTATCTCAGAGAATGCACTTATTTTTGTTCTCCACAGTATTTGCATCAATGATTTGGATAAAGATGGACATATTACATGCTTATCAAACTTGCAGATGACTCAATATAGGAAGGTCATCTAATAAGGTACTGAATGAGTAGTAAAGATGTTATCTGTGTCAAAGGCTAAACTACCCACACTGATGAAATCATCAAGCCTCGAAGTAAGCAGTTAGGTAGCAAGTGGATATAGCTGTGGTCTCAGTTAGAAAGATCTGAATTCAAATTGGGTCTCAAGCACTCACTAGCTGTGTGCCTACAGAATATTTATGAGCCCATGGGTGACAATTATGCCATCAAGTAAGAAAATGTAGAGAAAAAAGAGAAGACTCAGGAGAGAGCTTTAGGCTATGCCCAAATTAATGGGTGTGGCATAGATGATGATGAAGCAAAGGAAGCTGTGAGGGAGTGGTCAGATACACTGAAGGACAATCAGGAGAAAAGAAATTTCTGAGAATATAATCATTGTTGCTCTGAAAAAGACCCATGGTGCACAGAGTTCATTGTTCTGTTTCTGATGGTTGTATCTAGGACTGAATTGTGGGTGGAGGTCTAAAGCATAGCATTTGCAAGGTAATAAAAAAGCAACAAATTACATTTGTATATTGGTTCAGAAAAACCCTAAATTGTATGAAATATGGAAATTATTTCCTCTATTTGACAGATAGGGAAAAGTCTTGGGATATGAAGTGACTTGTCTATAATCACACAGTAAGAGTCTGAATCCAGAATTGAGCTCTTGCTACACCAAAAACAGAGCAGCCAGTAACATCTTTATTTGCCTTAATAAGTCTGTCCTTCAAAAGCTTTGTCTGAGGCTCAGTAATTTTGTAGGTTTGAAAGCTTTCCACCAGGAGATTGGGCATATGAAGAACATTTTCATTGGAAGGATGTCTCTAATGGAGTACCTCCGCAGGAAATGGATTTATTTTTGTTCTTTTTAGCACTTTTATGAGTGATTTGGATCAAGGTGAATAGATTTGTTTGTGTGTGTGAATAGATTTTCAAGAGGAAATTCTAATATGGATCTGATTCTCACTAAGAGAGAAGAACTGGCTACTAGAGTGACAATAGTGAAAACCTTAGAGAGAATGAAGAAAAAGTATAACTACTGTACTCTGTTTTAGGCATATGTCTGCTAGAAGCAATTTTTATTAGTTTAACACCACCCTAAATCCAAGAATATCTAGATTAAATAAAGAAATATCCATACTGACTTAGTTTCTCCATATTTTTTTTACCATTTTTCTACCCCCAAGATGTTTAGGGAGATGAAATAGGTAGATGTAGAGAAATGGGGTAGTTGAGTAACATTGATAGGAATTTTGAACAAGAAAAATGTCTTTTAAAAATACTATCTGGGACTTGTGGAGGCAGAGTCAAGATTGTGACCTAGAAGGAGCAGAAGTTCAGACCTCTGAATACCCTTCCTAACCGATCACAAACTGAATACTCTTAGGGGACTGAAAATCAAACTTAACAAAAAGACAGAGCCAAGGAACCCTCCCACTGGACTTAATTCAAAAGGTACCCCCCTTGAAAAGCCGGAATCCAAGAACACTCGGGTTTAAAGGGAAGACAGAATGAAGGTCCCAGGACCCATCCCCCCTCCCACCCAGAGTGCTGAGACTCCAGTGGCAGTGGGAACTTCTGGTCAGGCAAAGGTGCTGGTCTGGAGAGTGTACCTTGTGGGCAGGGCTGTGCCAAGTTCAGAGCATCCAACACAAATGGCGGGGAAGGAGGTAGAGAGGGAGCATAGACCTGGCAGCCTGGCCAGAGTTGTGGAAATCCTCCATATTTGCTCCAGCCTTCCAGGAGGTTTTGGACTCAGAGCACATCCAGCCCAACTAAGTTGAACTTAATCCCATCAAAAGTCTCCAGAACTCAGGGAAGCCCAGGCTCCACACCCATCCTCATTGACTGCTGGACTTTAATCCAATCAAAAGCCTCCAGAGGACAGGGAAGCTCAAAGCCCCAACAACCCTCCCCCAGAGACTATACGGAAAGATCTTCTGTTAAAGCTCCAAGAGGGGAGACTGACAGAAGCCCCCCAAACCAAAAAAATGAGAGGAACAAGAGCACAGACAAATACGGGGAGTAAAGAAGGGGTGAATATGAGCAAACAACAGAAAAAGAAGAAAGAAATTACAATAGACAGCTTCTACCCAGAAAATGGAACAGAAGGGGAGAGATGAGCAAATGATAAATCAGAAATCCCAGCGAATTGGATATAGGCTGTGGAAGAATTCAAAACACAATTAAGAGAGGCTGAAGACAATTGGGAAAAGAACTTAAAAATTAAGATAAGTCATCTGGAAACAGAGGCACTTGAACTAAAATGAGAAAATAGTGTCTTGAAAGCCAAAATCAACCAGCTGGAAAATGAGGCAAAGGAGATGAAAGATGAGGCAAAGCAGATGAAAGACGAGGTAAAGAGGATGAAAGACAACCTTCAAAGAAAATCAGACCAGAATGAAAAGGATGACCAAAAAGCCAGGGATGAAATCCAGTCTTTAAGAACCAGAATACAACAACTGGAATTAAGTGACTTCACAAAGCAGCAGGACACTATAAAACAAAACGAAAAGAATGAAAAAATTGAGGAAAATGTGAAGCATCTCATTCACAAAACAGACGATTTAGAAAATCGTTTGAGGAGAGACAATTTAAGAATCATTGGTCTACCAGAAGACCATGACAAAAGAAAAATCCTGGACGTAATACTATAGGAAATTTTTCAGGAAAACTGCCTCAATATCCTAGAACAAAAGGGGAAAGTGGAGATTGAAAGAATCAACAGATCACCTCCTGTATTTAATCCCCAACTGACAACACCCAGGAATGTTATAGCTAAATTCAAAATTGATCAGACCAAAGAAAAGATATTACATGCTACCAAGAAGAATTCATTCAGATACCATGGAACCACGGTGAGGATAATGCAGGATCTGGCTGCATCCACACTGAGGGACCAAAAGGCATGGAATATGATATTCTGGAAAGCAAGGGAACTAGGTCTACAACAAAGAATCAACTAACCAGCAAAACTGACTATATTCTTACAGAGGAAAGTATGGTCATTCAACACAATAGAAGAATTCCAAGCATTCATAAAGAAAAGACCAGACCTGAACAGAAAATTTGCTGTCCAAGCACAGAACTCAAGAAAATCATCAAAAGGTAACTAAAAAAGAGGAGAAAAAGAAAAACAAAACAAAACAAAAAAATTTAAGAAACTCAATAAGTTAAAATGATATATATCCCTATAAGAAAAGAGGTCATTGGAAACTCTTAAAAACTGTAGCTATCACCTCGGCAGCTAGAAGAATTACACTTAGAGGGAACAGTGACAAACTGTATAGGATGAAAGGACGAGACATAAATAGGTATATAGATATATGCATGTATAAATACATATAAGAGTGTGTGTGTGTGTGTGTGTGTATATACAACTGGAGCCAAAAAAAGAGGTTAATACTAAAAGAAATGGGAAAAGAAAAAAATGGGGGTAAATTTATATGTCACAAAGAAGCTCATGGTGGGAGGGAGAGAAAATTGATACACTGGAAGGGCAAAGAGGTTGGAGATAGGAAATACTCAATTCTTACGTGCATTAAATTGACCCAAAGAGGGAAGAACAATCCAATCCACTGAGGCAGAGAATAGATTCATGTCCTATAGGGGAGTAGGAGGGTAACAAAAGGACTGGTGGGGAGGTAAGCAGTACAAGGGAGGGAGAGGGTGGGGGGTAGTTTTAAAAAGACTGCCAAGAAAATAAGGGGGGGAATAAGAAGGGAGGGGGATAGAAAGGGAAGTAAATTAAGGGTGGGAAGTAGGGGGACTGATTAAAAATAAACATTGGTGTAGAAGGAAATAGTGAAAGAAGAAAAGGCAGGACCAGAAGTAGAAATCAAAATGTGGGGAAATACACAGCTAGAAATCATAACTCTGAATGTGAATGGAATGAACTCAGCCATAAAACACAAGCGAATAGCAGAGTGGATTAGAATCCAAAGCCCTACCATATGCTGTCTATAAGAAACACACATGAGGAAGATAGATACGAATAGGGTGAAAGTAAGAGGATGGAGCCAAATCTACTGGGCATCAACTGATAAAAAGCAGGCAGGAGTCGCAATCATGATATCTGACAAAGTCAAAGTGAAAATAAATCTAGTTAAAAGAGATAGGGAAGGTAATTACATCGTGATAAAAGGCATTATAGACAATGATGAAATATCAATACTCAACATGTATATACCAAATGTCATATCACCCAAATTTCTAAAGGAGAAACTAGTGGAGCTCAAGTATGAAATTGATAGAAAAACTATACTAGTGGGAGACCTGAACCTTCCTCTATCAAAACTAGATAAATCAAACCAAAAAATAAATAAGAAAGAGGTAAGAGAAGTGAATGAAAGGTTATAAAAATTAGAGTTAGTAGACATGTGGAGAAAAATAAATAGGGACAAAAAGGAATGTACCTTCTTTTCAGCAGCACATGGTACATTCTCAAAAATTGACCATGTTTTAGGGCATAAAAACATTGCAAATGAGTGCAAAAGGGCAGAAATAATAAATGCAACCTTCTCAGATCATAATGCAATGAAAATAATAATTAGTAAGGGTACATGCAGAGATAAATCAAAAATTAATTGGAAATTAAACAATACAATTCTCCAAAACCAGTTAGTTAAAGAACAAATCATAGAAACAATTAATAACTTCATTGAAGAAAATGACAATGATGAGACATCCTTTCAAAACTTACAGGATGCAGCCAAAGCAGTACTCAGGGGCAAATTTATATCTTTGAGTTCATATATTAACAAATTAAGAAGGGCAGAGGTCAATGAAGTGGGCATGCAAATTTAAAAAACTGGACAGCGAACAAATTAAAAATCCTCAGATGAAGACTAAATTAGAGATCCTAAAAATCAAAGGAGAAATTAATAAAATTCAAAATCAAAGAACTATTGATTTAATAAATAAGATTAGAAGCTGGTACTTTGAAAAAACAAATAAAATAGACAACGTACTAGTCAGTCTAATTAAAAAAAAAGAAAGAAGAAAACCAAATTGAGAGTATCCAAGATGAAAAGGGAGACCTCACATCTAATGAAGAGGAAATTAAGGCAATCATTAAAAATCATTATGCCCAATTATATGGCAACAAATATGGCAATCTAGGTGAAATGGATGAATACTTACAAAAATATAAATTGCCTAGACTAACAGAGGAAGAAATAAATTACCTAAACAACACCATGTCAGAAAAAGAAATTGAACAAGCCATCAAAAAACTCCCTAAGAAAAAATCCCCAGGTCCAGATGGATTCACAAATGAATTCTATCAAACATTCAAAGAACAACTAATGTCAATATTATACAAACTATTTGACAGAATAAGCCAAGAAGGAGTTTTACCAAATTCATTTTATGACACAAACATGGTACTGATCCCAAAGCCAGACAGGTCAAAAACAGAGAAAGGAAACTATAGACCAATCTCCCTAATGAATATAGATGCAAAAATCTTAAATAGGATACTAGCAAAAAGACTCCAGCAAGTCATCACTAGGGTTATTCACTATGGCCAGGTAGGATTCATACCAGGAATGCAAGAATGGTTCAACATTAGGAAAAATATCTACATAATTGACCATATTAACAAGCAAACTGACAAAAATCATATGAATACTGTGTGACCCTGGGCAAGTCACTTGACCCCCATTGCCTAGCCCTTACCACTCTTCTACCTTGGAGCCAATACACAGTATTGACTCCAAGACAGAAGGTAAGGGTTTAAAAAAAATCATATGACTATCTCAATAGATGCAGAAAAAGCCTTTGATAAAATACAACACCCATTCCTATTGAAAACACTAGAAAGTATAAGAATAGAAAGACCTTTCCTAAAAATAATAAACAGTATATATCTAAAACCATCAGCAAACATCATCTGCAATGGGGATAAACTAGAAGCCTTCCCAATAAGATCAGAAGTGAAACAAGGATGCCCATTATCACTCCTATTATTTAACATTGTACTAGAAACACTAGCAGTAGCAATTAGAGAAGAAAAAGAAATTGAAGGTATTAAAATTGGCAATGAGGAGACCAAACTATCACTCTTGGCAGATGATATGATGGTCTACTTAAAGAATACTAGAGAATCAACCAAAAAGCTAGTGGAAATAATCAACAACTTTAGCAAAGTTGCAGGATACAAAATAAATCCGCATAAGTCATCAGCATTTCTATATATCTCCAACCCATTTCAGCCGCAAGAATTAGAAAGAGAAATTCCATTTAAAATCACCCTAGACAATATCAAATACTTAGGAATCTATCTGCCAAGACAAACACAGGAACTATATGAACACAACTACAAAACACTCTCCACACAATTAAAACTAGATCTAAACAATTGGAAAAACATTGATTACTCATGGGTAGGATGAGCTAACATAATAAAAATGACAATCCTACCCAAATTAATTTACTTATTTAGTGACATACCCATTGAACTACCAAAAAACTTCTTTACAGAATTAGAAAAAACCATAACAAAGTTCATTTGGAAGAACAAAAGATCAAGGATATCCAGGGAAATCATGAAAAAAATGCAAAGGAAGGAGGACTTGTAGTCCCAGATCTCAAACTACACTATAAAGCAGTGGTTATCAAAACAATTTGGTACTGGCTAAAAGACAGAAAGGAGGATCAGTGGAATAGACTTGGGGTAGATGACTTCAGCAGGACAGTCTATGATAAACCCAAAGATCCCAGTTTTGGAGACCAAAACCCACTTTTTGATAAAAAAAAAAAACTGCTGGGAAAATTGGAAGACAGTATGGGAAATATTAGGTTTGGATCAACATCTCATATCCTACATCAAGATAAACTCAGAATGGGTGAATGACCCGAATATAAAGAAGGAAACTATAAGCAAATTAGGCAAACACAGAATAGTATACTTGTCAGATCTTTGGGAAAGGAAAGACTTTAAAACCAAGCAAGAGCTAGAAAAAATCACAAAATATAAAATCAATAATTTTGACTACATCAAATTAAAAAGGTTTTGTACAAACAAAAGCATCCAAAATTAGAAGGGAATGTGAGATTTAAAATGGATTGAGGTCTTAAACTGTAGTGATTAAAATAGTGGAAGATATAAATTGTGATTGATATAAGAGAGGGTGAGTAAATTTGACCGCAGAAATATGTTTCACTACAGTGTCTTGGGTTTAAAATCAAATATAAGGTGGTCGCCAGGGAAATATTCCCAATTATTCAAATACCCAAGTTAATTGGGTTTTATAGAGATTTTAATTAACAATACAATGAGTAATCAAAGAAAGAGAGAGAGAGTAAGAAAGGAATAAGTATGAAGGGCCTCAAGCCAATATGGCCTAGACCTGAGTCTTAAAAGAGAAATCAGTCAGTTTTTTAACACTCACCACAAGGTCTGACTAAACAAGGATTCTAGTAACACCAGGCCAGCGTCCTTCCTCAAAGAGTCTTCCAGCCAGAGATTGTTTCAAAGGGCCTCTCTCAAGAGCCTCCATAGCTCCTACCCCAGAGGGACAGAGCCCCTCAGAGGAGCTCCTCAAGGAGCTCTCCTCCAGAATGAGAGTCAGAAATTGAGATTCTTCCGCTCTTCTCTGAGCTCTTATTTTTAAGGGCAAAATCTCCTCTGTCACCTCCCCTAAGTCCTTACATCTACCAATCACTGTAGATGTTTCTAAAGGACCCCCCATTTTGAATTCACAGCTGAGTAGTTTTAATCTCTTTAGTAAGTCAGGAAAAAATGCTGCTGTGTGGACAAATTTCATTAGAAAAAACCTCTGAATAAGTTATCACCCTTTTAGGTTTAAGTAGTTTACAAGTTGCCCCACCTTTATAGGTACTTAGTATCCCATTGTATCAATTCTAAAACAGTCATGACTCAAAGAACTTCCTGTCCCTTCCATAAGCATGGATCAAAGTACTTTCATTGTTTAGCAAGCCGTTTTCTGTTCCAAAGCAGTCTTAAGTAGGGTGGAGTAGGGATACTCCCAAGGCAAGGAGCCTTCACATTCAAGTAGAATTCTCACTATCTGCTAGGGAATTCTTCCAAGTAGAAGATTCCCCAATGGAGGAAACCCCTAACATTCATAAGTCTGAGAAATTTTTAAGGTTTACAGGAAGCAACAAATTGGGAAACAATCTTCATTACAAAAACCTCTGACAAAGGTCTAATTACTCAAATTTATAAAGAGCTAAACCAGTTATACAAAATATCAAGCCATTCTCCAATTGAAAAATGGGCAAGGGACATGAATAGGCAATTTTCAGTTAAAGAAATCAAAACTATTAATAAGCATATGAAAAATGTTCTAAATCTCTTATAATCAGAGAAATGCAAATCAAAACAGCTCTGAGGTATCACCTCACACTCAGCAGATTGGCTAACATGATAGCAAAAGAAAGTAATGAATGTTGGAGGGGATGTGGCAAAGTTGGGACATTAATGCATTGCTGGTGGAGTTGTGAATTGATCCAACCATTCTGGAGGGCAATTTGAAACTATGCCCAAAGGGTGCTAAAAGACTGTCTGCCCTTTGATCCAGTCATAGCACTGCTGGATTTGTACCCCCAAAGAGATAATAAGGAAAAAGACATGTACAAAAATATTCATAGCTGCTCTCTTTGTGGTGGCTATTGTGCTCAAAGGAATAATAAAGTGGAGGAATTCCATGGGGACTCCAGAAATTGATGCAGAGTGAGAGGAGCAGAACCAGGAAAACATTGTACACAGAAACTGATACACTGTGGTACAATCTAATGTAATGGACTTCTCCATTAGTGGCAATGCAATGACCCTGAACAATTATAGGAACCCATGAGAAAAACCACTATCCACATCCAGAGGAAACACTGTGGGAGTAAAAACGCCAAAGAAAAACAACTGCTTGAATACATGGGTTGAAGGCTTATTGTTGGGGATGTAGACTCTAAATGAACATCCTAGTGTAAACAACATGGAAATGGGTTCTGGTCAAGGACACAAGTAATACCCAATGAAATTGCGTGCTGGCTGCGGAAAGAGTGGGTGGAGGGGAAGGAGGGAAATAATGTGATTATTGCAACCAAGGAATAATGTTCTAAATTGACTAAATAAACGTATTCAAAATGGAAAAAAATAATAATAAAAATAAAAAATAAAAATAAATAAAAGACTACTATCTGGAGTTAGTGTTCCAGAACAATAACCCCCAACAATAGTAACTTAATCTTCCATTAGGAGTCAAGCTGGCATTAGTGTCTACCACTCTTCCCATTATCTCCTTGACAAAGACCTAAAGAATGTCCCAGGTTGATTTCTGATAGTAAAAGTCAAGAAGGAGTCCTAGTGAGTCATTTTTTCCAGACCAGGATGACTTAGGGAAATGATTCTGGAAAGAGAGTCTGGCCAGGAATGTGTGAGATTACAGCAGCAGTCTTGATGGGGAACATTCTAGTGGCCAAGGACTGAGAGGGGTCCAAGATAGATTATGAGAAAAAGATCCAAGAAGGATCCTGAGCATGTACTGAATGCAAAAATGGATGCCATCAATCATCCATCATCTAGTGCCAGATCATAGATCGAGGGGGGAAAGGAATGGTTGTGAGCATTAGTGCTAGCAGTCTTCTAATCATGGAACAAGAATCAAATAGTAGCTATGTTTCTCTGATCTCAGGAGAAAATCACATTATCCCAAATCAAAGAGTAGTCAGCAGTTCAGTCATCTGAACATGGAGAGCCTCCCAGCAAGCAAATAGTGGCTGAGTCCAGCATTAGTTACTGAAATGCTCAAACAGAAAGAAGCTGATAAACCCAAACCTCAGTCAGGAATTTGCATAACTCAGACCAAGAGGGCAGTGAACAGACACCTTCCTCCAAATCATACCACTTTGGTAGCATTGAAAGCTTGCAGGCCCTAGCAAGAGTTGTGAAAACAACAAAAGGATGAAAGAGTATAGAAACTCAGACTAGATATCTCGTTTTCCCCAGAAGTATGCAAATCCCAGCATTATAAAAAAGTTCAAAGTTAAGAAATATTATGGTGATGGAGAGGAAGTTCAGGACAAACAGAAAAAGAGAATGACTGAAAAAACTACAAGCAAAGCCTCAAAAATCAATGTAGCTTGGACACAAATCCAATAAGAACTCCTAGAAAAGTTAAAGCAGGGACTAAAAAATAATTTTAAAAAACAAATGAGGGCAAAACAAAAAATTAAAACTAATTGGAGGCTAAATAATCTTAAAGAATGAGAGGGTCAAAGAACAAATTATTGAAATAATGAATAATTTCACTGAAAAGAATGGTGAGACAACATACCAAAACCTAGAGAGATAGCAAAAGCAATTAATTAGAGGAAATTTTACATTTCTAAATGCTCATATTAATAGAGAAAAAAAGATCAATGAATCTGAAATGCAATTTTAAAAAAACTAGAAAAAGAACAAATTAAAATCCCCAACTAAACACCAAACTAGAAATTCTAAAAATTAAAGATGAGATCAATAAAATTGAATATAAGAAAATCATTGAAAAGGAAAAGTAAGGAAAATTATCTCACAGAAGTGCGGTATGTAAAGAAGAATTTATTCAACAAGGAGGTGTAAGAGAAGAATTGTAAGATTTAAAGAGAGAAGCAGATCTGGCAAGCTGGAGAATTCTGCTGGAACAGGGGAAGGGCAGGAAGGAGAGAGAATTCTGAGAGGGGGAGAGGAAGTGAGCTGATCTGGACAGTTGGAAAGATTCTTCTCTCTGAGAAGCTACCAAGAAGGTGGACTGGTTAGATCTCTGAACCAGCACTCATCTCCTCCTATGAAAGCTTGACCCAGTGCCCCAAGAAGACAACCAAGTGAATAGGCGTTCAACTGGAAGCTGTTCACTAGAAGAAAGATTTCCTCCAGATCCCCTAAAGTCCTGGACTGATTACAGTTGCCAAGGCAGTTAGAGCCAGGACTTCTTCAGTAACTGACCCCCAGGGGGTCAGATCAACAAAGCCTGATCTTCCAGACTTTTGGGAGAAGGGGTTTCAGTTATTCTGGGGACCCCCTGCTCCCTCTTCCCTTCTGCCTCATTCCTATCTATTGTTCCCTTAGAATAAACAGTTTAATAAGAACAAGTGACTGGGGGGAAGCTGGGTGGCTCAGTGGATTGAGAGCCAGGCCCAGAGACAGGAGGTCCTGGGTTCAAATTTGGCCTCAGACACTTCCTGTCTGTGTGATCCTGGGCAAGTCACTTGACCCCCATTGCCTAACCCTTACCACTCTTCTGCCTTAAAACCAATATCCAGTATCAATTCTAAGATGGAAGGTAAGGGTTATTTAAAAAAAAAGTGACTGACTTTATCACATCTAGAGAGAGACTTGAAGTTAGGGGAAGGGAAGTGGCATTCCTCTACCCCAGGAGAAAGAAACTAACTATATCAAACCTGTTTAGCCAAGGAGTTAAGGTCTTGAAAGGCAATCAGAGTGGGGTTTGTCAGGGAGAGCTGAGAGGGAAGACAATCCATCCCCTCTCTCTCTACTTGACTCAACTCCACCTTTACCTCACTCTGGTCCTGACCCAGCTGGAAGGGAAGACTCCATTCTCTCCCTGCGCTCATATTACAGTTATATTACAGAGGTATAGCAAGATAGAGTAGAGGACACGCTCATCTGAACTGGTTAAAGTAGGGGGAAAATGCACATACACAAAGTTGGATACAGAAATACATATTACCTGACAAGGAAATAGGAAGGAAACACGGGGAAAAGAGTTAGTCAGAAGCAAAACAGACCCTTAGAGAAGGGACAGGGAAAAAGAAAAAAAGAAAAGGATAAATATAAGAGATTATAATTATGAAGTAATTAAGGAGGGAAATACATAGCAATCAGAACTGTGAAGGTCAATGGGATGAACTCGGTCATAAAATGGAAGCATATAGCAAATATTAGAAACCAGAATCCATCAAAAATTGTTTATAAGAAATGTACTTAAAACAGAAAGATACAGAGTTAAAATAAGAGGCTGAAGCAGAATCCATTATGTTTCAGCTGAAATAGAAAGAAAAGACAAGGGTACTAATCATGATCTTAAACAAAGCAAAAGCCAAAAAAGATTTACTTAAAAGAGATAAGCAAAGAAACTGCATTTTGCTAAAAGGTACCATAGTCAATGACAACAATATCAACACTGAACACATCTATCTTAAATGGAATAGCATCTAATTTCTTAAAGGATAATTTAAATCAATTGTAGGAAGAAATAGCAAAACTCTAATAGTGAAGAAATCCCAATTTACTCCCTCTCAGATCTAGATAAATAGAAGTCCCCCAAAAAGCTACAATTAGAGATATTCATTTCTTCCTTGAGCTTTCTCTCAGAGACTGTCTCTCCACTCTATGACAAGTATCCCTGAAATTCTTTTTTAATAAAATAAGAGGGCATTTCTCTCTGAATGAAAAAGTATATTTCCCTTGGGTGAGTTATAAAGTAATCACTTCAAGGAATGAAGAGGGCAAAAATTTTAAAAGATAAGAGGTGTTCTTTGTTCAAAGTTTGGTCTCAATCATCCATTTCCTGATTTTAGTCTTATTCTTGGCTTTTAACACACTTTTCTTAAAGGAAAAATCTGGAAAGAATTTTTAAACTAGAGAAATATTTATTTCTTAATATCTTAAGGTGAACTAAAATGAAGGATTTTTCTAAAGTGTTTTCACAGAAGGAAATGACCATTCTTACCTAGAGACTGTTATAGAAAAGAAGAAATCTGGGCATAATATGAAATGCATTCATAATCAACCATCTTCCCTCTGTCTTCTGAGAATCTGTAGATTCTTTCAAAGCACAATTCAAATTCTACTTCTTATAATATTTTTCCTGGTCTTCCTAGTTCACCCCAAATTATTTTTTTATATATAGTTTGTATTTGCTTACATATGTATAGGTTGCTTCTCCAACTAGTATGTAAATTTCTTAAAGGAAGGAATTGTTCTGTTTTCATTTTTTGGACCACATATGATACTTGACACATATTAGGAATTTAATAAATATGTATTGATCAGTTGCTTGATTGATACACTCTAGATTTTAGGGAAAGGGATTTCAAAGAAGGACAGTTAGGATTTCCTCCACTAAATTTCTTTTTTTTTTTTTAAATTTTATAGTATTTTATTTGATCATTTCCATGCATTTTTTTCCTCCCTCCCACCCCCCGTGGCCGGCGCGTGATTCCACTGGTATCATATGTGTTCTTGACTCGAACCCATTGCCATGTTGTTAGTATTTGCATCAGAGTGTTCACTCAGAGTCTTTCCTCTGTCATGTCCCCTCAGCCATTGTAGTCAGGCAGTTGCTTTTCCTCGGTGTTTCTACTTCCTCAGTTTGTCCTCTACTTATGGATAGTGTTTTTTTCTCCTAGATCCCTGCAGATTGTTCAGGGACATTACACCGCCACTAATGGAGAAGTCCATTACGTTCGATGATAACACAGTGTGTTTGTCTCTGTGTACAATGTTCTCCTGGTTCTGCTCCTCTCGCTCTGCATCACTTCCTGGAGGTCCACTAAATTTCTTTAGGGGAAGCCATCCATGGAGGCATGTAAAACTGTCAATATTGTGTAACCATAGTACTTATCTTCTTTAATTATTATTTTTTCATGGTAATTCAGGGAGAAGGAAAAAGGGAGAGAGGCAGAAGAAGAGGGAGGGAGGGAGGGAGAGAGAGACAGAGAAAGACAGACAGAGAGAGAGGCAAAATGAGTTCTTTCCTCTTTATGGCATAGTAAAATCCTATTCCTACTCCCAAGTGTGCCCTCCCTTGACACAATCATGCAAAAACATCTATATAGACTCTAGGCACCAATATATACAATATTTAGTTCTTATGGTCTCCCTCATCTCTGAGCCATGAGAGAGAAGGCATATTTCACTATCCCTTTTCTAACTTTTCTACCTTTGCTATTTTTTTCTTGGAGTTAAATTTCCTCTTAGTGATCTTTTTATTTATATAATTGTATTTGACATATATACTGTTCCCTGGGTCTGCTTTTTTCACTCTGAATCAGTTCATGCAAATCTTTTTGCATATGCCTGGGTTTCTTGGCATCTCTAATAGTTAAGGTATTCTCCTTTGTATTAGGTTGAAATTTGCCTCCCTGAATCATTGAGTTTATTAGTCCTAAATTTGTCAAAAAAAAGTCTTGGCATGAATAAGATTATTTCCCATGGGCTCAAATCAAGAACACATGTGATACCCAGTGGAATCGCATGTCGGCTAGGGGAGAGGTGAGGGGGGGGGAGAAAAGAAAATGATCTTTGTCTCCAATGAATAATGTTTGGAAATGACCAAATAAAATAATGTTAAAAAAAGATTATTTCCCTTTCTCCTCTCACTGAAAGCCTCAGAGAATGCATGTTCATAGTGGGCAATGAAGCCACATGAAAGGATTGAGAGGTATAAGATCTTTAAGTTCCAAGCCAGGCTATCACTTCTTTCTTTCACTGTCGTTGAAAGACAGACTTCTTCATTAGGGGCTCAAGCAAGTACTACCTGGGCTATAGACTTTTGGACTTCTGTGAGATAGCTAGGAGGACCCAGAATGTGACTGCTAGAGATCAGCACTATGGAGATGATCCTAATATTGGAACAGAGTTGGAGATCATTGAGGAAGAGAATACTTAATGTGACTCAAATTAGGCTGCTGACCTATAGGGGAATACTGATTTTCTTTTCCTCTGTTATAATCCATTATATTATAATCCACAATTATAATCCATAATCTGGAGATGGACTTTGGGGTACACCCTTATGTTATTAATTTTCCATGAGTTATGGGTGCATATGGTTCAGGGATTTCTCCTCCCCAGCCCAAACCGGAATATCTAGGAGAGCAAATGGGAGACAGTTTTAGGAAATGACTGTAGGTGGATGGTTCAAGAGAATTTAACCTTTTCCTTTCTACATATTCATCTTGTAGTACATATTCATACGTATTTTATATGTAATACATAAACGTATCTCTTATATGTTTATATGTTCTCTGTGGTCATATTATATTTAAAATCTGGAGGGAAAGGGAAGAAAGTTATGATCCAAAATAATAGAACCAAGACACAAAGCAGAATCTCTAGAACTGTTCGTGGGCTGTAAATTTTTTTGTAATATTTTCAATAATATATCATCCACTGTATTAATTCCAGACCCAGGTTGTACTCTATGGCTTTGGCAGTGAGGTTGCAGTTTATACTTCTGTGGATTGAGCAACCTCTGGTGGCCAATAGAGATACTGTAATAAAAAATACATTTTAAAATTTAACTTTTTGTTGTTTTATCACATTAATTTTCCCCAAAATCACTTTCTTCTTCCTAATAATCCATCCCTCATAATAAAACTCAGCAAAACTAAGAAACACATCTCATATGACAGTTTTAGGCAGTATCCCATTAACCATGATCACCCACATCTTTAATAAAGAGATGTTTGTTTTTTCAATTCTCTAGAGCCAAAGTTGGTCATTACAATTATATAGCATTCAGTTTCAGATTTTTAAAATTTGGTTTACATTGTGTTAACCACTGTGTATATATTATATTATTGGTTCTATTGACTTCAATCTGTATCTCTGTGTGTATATATATATTCCCCTGATCTCCTGAATTCATAGTTACAATACAATATCTTAAAGCACAGGAACAACATTTGATTACATTTATGTAAAACAATTTATCTAGTTGTTCCCAGTCAATGAACAGTAACTTTGTTTCCAGGTCTTTGCTTCTACAAAAAAGTTTTTATGTTAGTGTTTTAGTGTTTATAGAATCTAGTTTTGACTTCCTTGGGATATGCTTAACAGTGTATAACTTTTTTATAGCATAATTTTAAATTGCTTTTTAGAGTGTTTGGACCAATTCACAATTCTGCTGTTAAGATATTAGTGTGTCCATCTTTCTCTACTATTGGCTATTGCTATTTAATCTTTTTTTTACATCTTTTACAATTTGCTAGGTATGAGGTGAAAATTTATAGGTGTTTGATTTGCATTTTTTCATTTCAGTGATTTTGTACAATATTTCATAATACTGACAATATTTTGTAATTCTTTTGAGACCTGTTCTTATCTTTTAACTACTTATCCATTGGGGAGTGATTCCTGTGCTTTAAAAATGACAAATATGATAATTTCAGAGAAGCACAGGAAAAAATATTTTTATTTGAATAAATGCAAAGTGAAGTTAACAGAACCAGGAAAATAACATACATAATGATTACAACAATTTAAACTAAACAAAATAAACTTAAGCTACAACAAAACCAAAAAACAAACATTGTATATCTATAATGACCAAGCTTAGTTCTAAGAAAAAAATAAAATTTAATCTTTTTTCCCTTCTTTGAAAGAGTGAGGAACTATGCCTGGGAAACATTAAGTTAATGTTCAGACTATATTGAGTTAGTTTTGCTTAGCTACTTTTTCCCTCTGTTTCATGCTTCTTTACAATGAATGTCTGTCTGGGGGGAGAAGAGGGAAGAGTGAAGAGGAAGGACAAAGGAAACAAGCATTTATTAAGAATGCACTATGTTCTAGGCACTGAGCTAAGTATTTTTTTTTCAAATATCTCATTTGATCCTCATAACAATCCTGATAGGTGGTTGCTATTGTTATCCCCATTTTACAGTTGAGGAAACTGAGGGAGATAGAAAAAAGTTAACTGACTTGCCCAAGGGCATGCAGCTTTTGTCGAATAGTGGATTTTTGTCCCAAAAGCTGGGATCTTTGGGTTTATCGTATACTGTCTTGCTGAGGTCGCTTTCCCCCAGTCTATTCCACTGATCTTCCTTTCTGTTTTTTAGCCAGTACCAAATTGTTTTGATGACTGCTGCTTTGTAATATAGTTTAAGGTCAGGGACTGCAAGGCCCCCATCATATGTGGTTTTTTTTCATTATTTCCCTGGATATCCTTGATCTTTTGTTCTTCCAAATGAACTTTGTTATGGTTTTTTCTAAATCAGTGAAGAAGTATTTTGGTAGTTCAATGGGTATGGCACTAAATAGATAAATAAGTTTGGGTAGGATGGTCATTTTTATTATATTGGCTCGTCCTATCCATGAGCAGTTAATGTTTTTCCAATTGCTCAAGTCTAGTTTTAGTTGTGTGGAGAGTGTTTTGTAGTTGTGTTCATATAGTTCCTGTGTTTGTCTTGGGAGGTAGATTCCTAGGTATTTTATTTTGTCTAAGGTGATTTTGAATGGGATTTCTCTTTCTAGTTCTTGCTGCTGAGCTGTGTTGGAGATATATAGAAAAGCTGATGATTTATGTGGGTTTATTTTGTATCCTGCAACTTTGCTAAAGTTGTTGATTATTTCCACTAGCTTTTTGGTTGAATCTCTAGGATTCTTTAAGTAGAACATCATGTCATCTGCAAAGAGTGATAACTTGGTCTCCTCCTTGCCTATTTTGATGCCTTCAATTTCTTTTTCTTCTCTAATTGCTACTGCTAGTGTTTCTAGTACAATGTCAAATAGTAGAGGTGATAATGGGCATCCTTGTTTCACTCCTGATCTTATTGGGAATGCGTCTAGTTTATCCCCATTGCAGATAATATTAGCTGATGGTTTTAGATATATACTGTTTATTATTTTTAGGAATGACCCTTCTATTCCTATGCTTTCTAGTGTTTTTAATAGGAATGGGTGTTGTATTTTATCAAATCCTTTTTCTGCGTCTATTGAGATAATCATGTGGTTCTTGCTGGTTTGCTTCTTGATATGGTCAATTATGTGGATGGTTTTGGCATGCAGCTTTTGATACCTGATTTGAACAGAAGTTTTCTTTACTCTATGCTCAGAGCTCTATTTGATATACCACCTAGCTGCTCTTAGGAAGATTGTATGTTCATATGCATGTATATACAAACACATATATACAGACACACATAAATATATATAGTCAAATGTGTATTATAAAATTAAATTTGCAAGTTATAAAATAAAATATTTATTGAAACTATTCAATATAAGGATAAAGAAGGATTTCTAATTCTAAGGGATTCTAAATCCACCCAATAAACTTCCAAGTTCCACAAGGAACTGCTTCTCCTGTGTTTCACAGGCTACACTAAACCTCCCTGATCTGACTAACTCAAATTTATATTATCAAATAAAAACGATCACTATTATCTTTATAAATCTTAACATCACCTACAAATTATAAAATAGCAAAGACTAGCTGATTGGGTCTCAACAAGAATCCAGTTAGGACTCTAAGTCTGTTCCAAAGACCAGGTTTTTTCTTTGGTCTTCTCAGAGTTAATCTATAAAACCACAATAGATATTCAATAGTGTTTCCCAAGTTGGGAAAGGAAAACACCAAGCTCCATCAGATCTTTCCCTCAGACAGAGAGAGAAGCAAAGATGTTACCTCCTCCAGCCCTGACAGAGAATCTCTGAGAGTGTCTGAGAACAACTCCCAACTGCTAGAGAGAGTAATTGACATAGAAAAATGGTTATAACTGTTAGCAGTTGAAATTAACATGCTCTCTCAGCTATGCTTCAAATTCCAGTTCTTTTCTCAAGTCAGCCACTTTGCTTCTTATCCCTAAACTAATAAAACAATACTTATTTTCTAATATCATCCTTACAATTTCCCCCCTTGAGCATATGGAGAGATGAAAAATCTCTCCCATATGCTCGCTATTCTATGTAATTCTAAAGCTATTCCTAACCTTATTATTATTATTATATTTCCTAAAAATAGTTGAAATTATATGCTTACCTTATCCTATTCTTATTGCTACACTTTATGCTAGCCTGTACTAGGGATATAAATGAAAGAAAAGAAAATTTCAATGAAAACAAATAATCAATGAAAGCACATTTGCAGAAATTCAAGTGTAAGACATACAATTACAAAAATTTAAAATACAAATATAATACAAATGCAAACTTTTTTTAAAATATATTTTATTTGATCATTTCCAAGCATTATTCGTTAAAGACATAGATCATTTTCTTTTCTTCCCCCCCACCCCCCATAGCCGACGCGTAAATCCACTGGGCATTACATGTTTTCTTGATTTGAACCCATTGCTTTGTTGATAATATTTGCATTAGAGTGTTCATTTAGAGTCTCTCCTCTGTCATGTCCCCTCAACCGCTGTATTCTGGCAGTTGCTTTTCCTCGGTGTTTCCACTCCCATAGTTTATCCTTTGCTTATGAATAGTGTTTTTTTCTCCTGGATCCCTGCAAATTGTTCAGGGACATTACACCGCCATTAATGGAGACGTCCATTACGTTCGATTATACCACAGTGTATTAGTTTCTGTGTACAATGTTCTCCTGGTTCTGCTCCTCTCGCTCTGCATCACTTCCTGGAGGTTGTTCCAGTCTCCATGGAACTCCTCCACTTTATTATTCCTTTTAGCACAACAGTATTCCATCACCAACATATACCACAATTTGCTCAGCCATTCCCCAATTGATGGGCATCCCCTCGTTTTCCAGTTACAAATGCAAACTTTTGAAAAACTTTTGAAACAATAAAATAGTTACAAACGAACTTATGTTTTAAAAAAAACTAAAGTCTATCTAAAGTAATAACTATGCAAAACTTAAAAAAACTTCATTTTACAAATCCTATTTGAACAATTCAAACGAAACTTTTTACTATGCTAAGACTGTTAGATACAAATTTAGGGTTAAAGACTGAATATAATAATTATTGGTCACAAAAGGATTTTATTTGTAAAATCCTAATGAAACACTCAAATCAGAATGGAGTTTATGGTGATTTAATTACACCAGGAGGAAGAAATTATCAAAGAGAGAGAGAGGGAGAGAAGGAAAAGAGGTTAACTCAACCACTCTGACTCAGGCTGAGCCAAGTAGGAGTTTAAGACCTTGGAGAGCCAAGGCAGAGAAGGGAGTCCTTATCACTCATGTGACCAATATGAAGGAAAGCTGTCTGCGGGCCCCCTCCCAGCTCAAGCTCCAGGATTGAACTGGCGGCTTGCTTTCTCCACAGGAAGTGACGAGAACTCAAGATGCTGTTCTCTACCTCACTTCCTGCATCTCACATGTGCCAATGGTAGTTCAAGCTTGGCTTAGGACAGCCTAAGGGGGCAGTTAGATGCTTCTGATTTGTCATTAGCTAGCATATGCCCATGTACCCTGGGTGTGCACATTCTTGGGTGCTAGACCAAGCAAGATGGAGGAAATTTAAAAATCACAAGACCTTATTCTATTGCTAATACAAAAAACCAAAACTAACTGAATTAAAACTCAAAATCAACTTACTATACTAATAAAATCAAAACTTTTAAATAATTTAACTATATACACATCTATATAAATATACATATCTGAATAATTTCTATAACTGTGTATAGGTTACATATAAACTATTTACATGTTACAGAAGGAAAATAAACTTGTAGTAGAAGCATGGAGAGAGAGAGAGAACTTGTAAACCAAGATGCAAGAAAATGGAGACATATCTGTCAATCAAAAGAAGGAGTTTTCAAAACGGAATGTTCCCAGGAATGGCAGTTGAGCTGACAAGGGGAGGGGACTTGGAGTCATTCTTCCTGGAGGTTGGAAACCTGGCTAAAAGACCCTGGTGGGGCTGAACTTAATTTGGGGGTTCTCTGGCTTTGAACAGTTGAAGTTGACAAGAAGGAGAAACTTGACTTTTGAGTTGGTTGTCTCTTGGAGAGAGTTGAGTTGGCCAGGAGAAACTGAGAGACTTTGGACTTTGTTTTCTCTCTGGGGTTAAGCTGAGAGACCTTGCTGATTTTGTGAGAAAGAAGAAAGAAGATTTAAAAGCTGTTTTCCTCCATCTCCCTAATGTCTTAGAGTCACAGTTTGTGACTGGACTATTTTCTCAAATTCTCAATTCTCCCTCAGTTTAGATTAGGGACATCCTCATCCCTCTCACCTCAGTTTCCCATCCTATTATCCCAATAAACCCCTTGACTGAGAAAGCAACTAGAGTATCTTTATAGTTCACTCAGGAGGGAGGGAAGAAGCCAAAAGCTTCAAGACTATTGGGAGGTGAGGGAGGCAAAAAGGAGAGGGTTGAAGAAGGGAGAGAGTGAAGGGGGGAGGAGGTTAGAAAGATATTCTGATCCATCAGCCATCAGTAGGTATCACTAGGCAAACCCCAGAGCAGACCCCAGAGCATTCCCTTATAAGCAGTTCCCCTGTGTACTAGTATCCCTGTGTGGCATCCCTTAGCATTTCTCATTCCTACCTCCATTACAAATAAGTAGCATCAGGTCCCCTGTAGCAGCTCTCTAGTCACAAGCCAGAGGACAGCAGTCATTGCAGAACAAAAAGTTTCACCTTGGTTTACCTCTCTATTTCAATAAGTAATAGTTTCCCTTCAGTTTACATTACTCTATATCAAGTGGCACCCTTAATCTGACTGTACCCAACAATCCCACAGGCAGGAAAGAAAAGATAGGCAAAAGATGTTCAAACAAGTAGTTTTTGGTGTGGTGGTTTTGGCAGCCATCGCTTGCTTTTGGGTTTACCATATTCTTTACAGAAAACTGACTCAAATGGTAGTGGAGAGTGTGGATTATGTAGGAAACTTGACAATGACTGTGTTACAATTACTTTTTCAATATGAATTAGTTCTCTTGCAAGTCCTAGAACAAGTATATATACTCTTCATGGCTGTGTTGCAGACTCTATCCCAAGTGAGGAAAGTTTTCAGATTCATGATTCCCCTTAAGGCAGAGAAGGTTATGGCTATTGACAACAACTTAGACAAGATGATTAAGGCAGTGTTTGAACAACTTATTAAGGAAAAAGGTTTAGATCTAGTTATGGGCAAGGATAATGGGCAAATTGAGAATGCACCTCAGGAAACTGACGGTGGCAGTGGAAATGAAAACCAGGCTGCTAGTGCCCCTGAGAAAATCTGTCCTTTGAAGTAGGTCACCAAACTAACAACTAAGGCTGGTGTTATTCACTCAAAGGCCCATAGACAATTCACTCCTCAGGAACTTGAGACCATTTAACGTCGCTTTCCAAAATTTGTGGACAATCCTTTTAAATCTCACAAGGAACTGAAGAAAGCATTTAGGATCTTTGATCCAGATTTCAAGGATGTTGAATTTCTTTTATCAGAACTTTTCAGCTCCCATGAAAAGAGGCAATTTTTGTAGAGAACTAGGTCTAAGAGCAATTTGACCAGCTGGCCTACAGTGGACCAAAGAATGGATATGGACTTCACCAATCCAACCTGCATGTCATACCTTAAACGGTGCAGGGAGGATTTGCTTCAAGCCATTAAGCAATGCTGTTCCAAACCAAGTGCATGGTCCAAATTTGATAAGATCAGGCAGGATAAAGGGGAACATCCTGCCACATACATAGACTGTCTGTCAGAGATGGCAGAGGCAATCTTAAGTTTAGAAGCAGATAATGACAAGACAGTTGGCTATGTACGTAGACAATTTCTGAGGGGATGCTCACCCAATTTGAGGACATTTTTCAAGAACTATTTCCCTAGATATGACTCAGTTTCCCTAATAGAATTGAGAATTTGAGAAAATAGTCCAGTCACAAACTGTGACTCTAAGACATTAGGGAGATGGAGGAAAACAGCTTTTAAATCTTCTTTCTTCTTCCTCACAAAATCAGCAAGGTCTCTCAGCTTAACCCCAGAGAGAAAACAAAGTCCAAAGTCTCTCAGTTTCTCCTGGCCAACTCAACTCTCTCCAAGAGACAACCAACTCAAAAGTCAAGTTTCTCCTTCTTGTCAACTTCAACTGTTCAAAGCCAGAGAACCCCCAAATTAAGTTCAGCCCCACCAGGGTCTTTTAGCCAGGTTTCCAACCTCCAGGGAGAGTGATTCTAAATCCCCTCCCCCATCAGCTCAACTGCCACTCCTGGGAACATTCCGTTTTGGAAATTCCTTCTTTTGATTTACTACACTATATACACATCTATATAAATATATAGATCTGTACAATTTCTATAGCTCTGTATATGTTACATATAAACAATTTACATGTTGAAGAAGGAAAATAAGCTTCCCCCCTTAAGTTAGTCTAAGAAAAACTGAAAGATTTTCTTTAGAAAGTTATGTATGTTTTCTTGATTTTATCTCCTAAGATGTATGGGGTGCTCAAGGAGGAGTAATATCTTTGGAATGGGGGGCTTGTCATGCCCTCCAAGGGCAGCTCTCCAGCCTCTGACCCTCACCTGACACCCAGCTCTCACTTGTGGCTCCTAGTAGCTGCTAGCATGCGGCAGCAGCCACACCCCAGGCAACGGCTTCGACAGGCTGGCTAAACCTTGTGAGGGTAGCCATTGGGTCATCATGGACCCCTGGTGAACTAGGGCTTTGTTCACCCAGCATGTGAAGACTTCTTGGCTGAACAGACGGAAGAAACCAATAAGAAGGTTCAATGGCTGAGATGGCGATGCAGCAAGGCACTGTGGAATGCTTAGGGCGTGTTGGAGCACAAAGGACAACACGGCCATCCAATGCAGCTGAGGAAGTCTCCAGATGTAAAGACTTTTCATGCCACTGGACCCAGGCTTCCAATGCTGAGAGAGTGGGACTGTCTCTGTGCATCGACTTTTCCACTTAAATCTTCATGCACAAGTGTCTTTGTGCACAAAAACACACAAAGACAATAGTCATCCTTGGTTACCGAGAGACTACTACTATACTATCTCCTAAGAACACATAAAGTCTTCCTGTGAGATAAGAACTTATTATTTTAATGTTTAGAATTATTATTTTCTCAAGGTGATTTATCTGTATTTATTTATTTCTATGGATACTCATCACCTGGTTATGATGTTGCAGTGTGTGAGAAATGTGTGCTATATGTGCTATATGTATATCTTATTTTGTAGTGAATACTTAACTAAATTTTTAAGTTACCTCCTCTGCTACTATCTTCTGTCTTTGTGTTGTTAGTATGTAGTGTTTGTTTGCAAGTATAGTGAAAGGGTGTAGTGTTATAATGGTGTAAAAATCTTATACTTATATCCCTCTGTGTTCATCTTCTCTGTATTGATTTATTTTTTCTGCAATGTCTTTGTTACAATTCAATTGTCCTTTTTGCTATCATCTATGTTTCTTCTGTGTTGTTCTCCTTTGTCTTGATCTTTAAACTCTGTCTTCATTTTCTTCTTCGTTTTCTTCTTCTGCAGCCATGTTATCTGAAGTCTGGAGTAATCTCTTCTTCTGCTGTTGCTGCTTTTTTCACATGCAAGCAATGCAGCCATGATTCTCTAATACACAAATAGCTGACATTATTGTAAAAATAACATGGAAAGAGGATGGAGTCAAAATGGTGGCACAGAAGCAGCAAAAGTTCAGACCTCTGATTACCCTTCCTTACCAATTACAAACTAAATGCTCCTAGGGAACTGAAAATTAAACCTAACAACAAGACAGAGCCAAGGAACCCTCCTGCTGGACTCAATCCAAAAGGTACGCCCCCCCAAATGCCAGAATTTGAGAACACTTGAGTTTAAGGGGAAGGAAAAAGGAAGGTCCCAGGACCCCCCCCCCCCCACCTAAAGCACTAAGCCTCCAGTGGCAGCTGGAACCTCTGGGCAGGCAAAGGCACTTGTCAGGAGGGTGTACCTGGTGTGCAGGGCTGTGCCAGGCCCAGATGGTCGAACACAGGCACTGGAGAAGGAGCTAGAGAGGGAGAGCAAAGAGGGCAGCCTGGTCACAGAGGCAGAGACCCTCCATATTGCTCCAGCCTTCTAGGAGGTTTTGGCCTCAGACCACATTCAGCCCAACCCAGCTGAACTTTTAATCCCATCAAAAGTCTTCAGAGGGCAGGGAAGCCCAAGTGCCAACACCCCTACCCCACAGACTTCTGGATTCTAATCTAATCAAAAGCCTCCAGAGGACAGGGAAGCTCAAACTCCAACACCCCTCCCCCACAGACTACATGGAGAGATCTTCTGTCAAAGCTCTAAGCGGAGAGACTGACAGAAAACCCCAAACCAAAAATATGAGAGGAGCAATAGCATAGACAAATACGGGGAGTAAAGAAGGGGCAAATATGAGCAAACAAAAAAAAAAGAAGAAAGAAATTACAACAGACAGCTTCTATGCAGGCAATGAACAAAGAGCAAATGGAGCAGAGGAGGAGGGATCATCAAAAGATAAATCAGAAATCCCAGCGAATTGGATAGAGGCTATGGAAGAACTCAAAACACAATTAAGAGAGGCTGAAGACAATTGGGAAAAGAACTTAAAAATTAAGATAAGTCATCTGGAAACAGAGGCACTTGAACTAAAACGAGAAAATAGTGTCTTGAAAGCCAAAATCAACCAGCTGGAAAATGAGGCAAAGGAGATGAAAGATGAGGCAAAGAGGATGAAAGACGACCTTCAAAGAAAACCAGACCAGAAGGGAAAGGATGACCAAAAAGCCAGGGATGAAATCCAGTCTTTAAGAACCAGAATACAACAATTGGAATTAAGTGACCTCACAAGGCAGCAGTACACTATAAAATAAAATGAAAAGAATGAAAAAATTGGGGAAAATATGAAGCATCTCATTCACAAATCAGAAGATTTAGAAAATTGTTCGAGGAGAGACAATTTAAGAATCATTGGTCTACCAGAAGACCATGACAAAAGAAGAATCCTGGACATAATACTACAGGAAATTATTCAAGAAAACTGACCCGATATTCTAGAACAAGAGGGGAAAGTGGAGATTGAAAGAATCAACAGATCACCTCCTGTATTTAATCCCCAACTAACAACACCCAGGAATGTTATAGCCAAATTCAAAATTTATCAGATCAAAGAAAAAATATTACAAGCTGCAAAGAAGAAGTCATTGAGATACCATGGAAGCACAGTAAGGAAAACACAGGATCTGGCTGCATATACACTAAAGGACCGAAAGGCATGGAATATAATATTCCTGAAAGCAAGGGAACTAGGTCTACAACAAAGAATCAACTACCCAGCAAAACTGACTATATGCTTACAGGGGAAAGTATGGTCATTCAACAAAATAGAAGAATTCCAATAATTTTTAAAGAAAAGACCAGACTTGAACAGAAAATTTGATGTCCAAGCACAGAAGTCAAGAGAATCATCAAAAGGTAATTAAAAAAGAGTGGAGAAAAGAAAAACAAAATAAAACAACAACAAAAACTTTTTAAAAGAGATTCAATAAGTTAAAATGATATGTATCCCTATAAGAAAAGAGGTCATTGGCAACTCTAGAAAACTGTTTTTATCACCTGGGCAGCTAGAAGAATTACACTTAGAGGGAACAGTGACAAACTGTATAGAATGAAATAACAAGACATAAATAGGTATATAGCTATATGTATGCATAAATACATATACATGTGTATATAGTAGTAGTAGTAGTCTCTCAGTAACTGAGAATGATGATTGTCTTTGTGCACTTTGCACAAAAACACTTGTGCATGAAGGAGATTTAAGTGGAAAAGTCGATGCACACAGTCCCACTCTCTCAGTGTTGGAAGCCTGGGTCCATTGGCACAAAAAAATCATTACACCTGAGACTTCCTCAGCTGCATTGGATGGCCAGTGTTGTCTTTTGTGCTCCAACACGCCCTAAGCACTCCACAGTGCTTTGCTGCGTCCCCCTCTCAGCCATTGAACCTTCTTATTGGTTTTTTCCGTCTGTTCGGCCAAAGAAGTCTTCACATGCTGGGTGAGCAAAGCCCTAGTTCACCAGGGGTCTACAATCCGATCGCTACCCTCACAAGGTTTAGCCGGCCCGTCGAAGCCGTTGCCTGGGGTGTGGCTGCTGCTGCATGCTAGCAGCTACTAGGAGCCACAAGTGAGAGCTGGGTGTCAGGTGAGGGTCAGAGGCTGGAGAGCTACCCTAGGAGGGCACGACAAGCCCTCCATACCAGAGATACTACTCCTCCATGAACACCCCATACACCCCACATGTGTGTGTATATATATATATATATATATATATATATACTCACACACACAACTAGAGCTAAAAAAAAAATAGGTTAATACTAAAAGAAATGGGAAAAGAAACAAAAGGGGGTTAATTTTTCTGTCACAAAGAAGCTCCTGGCAGGAGGGGGGAGAACATCAATACACTGGAAGGGCAAAGAGGTTGGAGATAGGAAATACTCAACTCTTACGTGCATTAAATTGACCCAAAGAGGGAAGAACAATCCAATCCACTGAGGCAGAGAATAGATTCATGTCCTATAGGGGAGTAGGAGGGTAACAAATGGACTGGTGGGGAGGTAAGCAGTACAAGGGAGGGAGAGGGTGGGGGGTAGTTTTAAAAAGACTTCCAAGAAAATAAGGGGGGGAATAAGAAGGGAGGGGGGATAGAAAGGGATGTAAATTAAGGGTGGGAAGTAGGGGGACTGATTAAAAATAAACATTTGTGTAGAAGGAAATAGTGAAAGAAGAAAAGGCAGGACCAGGAGTAGAAATCAAAATGTGGGGAAATACACAGCTAGAAATCATAACTCTGAATGTGAATGGAATGAACTCAGCCATAAAATGTAAGTGAATAACAGAGTGGATTAGAATCCAAAGCCCTACCATATGCTGTCTATAAGAAACACACATGAGGAAGGTAGATACGCATAGGGTGAAAGTAAGAGAATGGAGCCAAATCTATTGGGAATCAACTGATAAAAAGAATGCAGGAGTCGCAATCATGATGTCTGACAAAGCCAAAGTGAAAATAAATCTAGTTAAAAGAGATAGGGAAGGTAATTACATCCTGATAAAAGGCAGTATAGACAATGAGGAAATATCAGTACTCAACATGTATATACCAAATGTCATAGCATCCAAATTTCTAAAAGAGAAACTAGTGGAGCTCAAGGATGAAATTGATAGAAAAACTATACTAGTGGGAGACCTCGACCTTCCTCTATCAAAACTAGATAAATCAAACCAAAAAATAAACAAGAAAGAAGTAAATGAAGTGAATGAAATCTTGGGAAAATTAGATTTAGTAGATATGTGGAGAAAAATAAATAGGGACCAAAGAAATACCCCTCCTTTTCAGCAGCACATGGTGCATTCACAAAAATTGACCATGTATTAGGGCATAAAAACAAGTGCAAAAGAGCATAAATAATAAATGCAAGCTTCTCAGATCACAATGCAATGTAAATAATAATTAGTAAGGGTACATGAAGAGGTAAATCAAAACTTAATTGGAAATTAAACAATACGATTCTCCAAAACCAGTTAGTAAAAGAACAAATCATAGAAACAATTAATAATTTCATTGAAGAAAATGACAATGATGAGACATCCTTTCAAAACTTACGGGATGCAGCCAAAGCAGTACTCGGGGGCAAATTTATATCCTTAAGTTCATATATTAACAAATTAGGGAGGGTAAAGGTCAATTAATTGGGCATGCAAATTAAAAAACTAGAAAGTGAACGAATTAAAAATCCTCAGATGAAGACTAAATTAGAGATCCTAACAATCAAAGGAGAAATTAATAAAATTGAAAGTCAAAGAACTATTGATTTAATAAATAAGACTAGAAGCTGGTACTTTGAAAAAACAAATAAAATAGACAAAGTACTAGTCAGTCTAATTAAAAAAAGGAAAGAAAAAAAAAACAAATTGAGAGTATCCAAGATGAAAAGGGAGACCTCACCTCTAATGATGAGGAAATTAAGGCAATCATTAAAAACCATTATGCCCAATTATATGGCAATCTAGGTGAAATGGATGAATACTTACAAAAATATAAATTGCCTAGACTAACAGAGGAAGAAATAAATTACCTAAACAACACCATGTCAGAAAAAGAAATTGAACAAGTCATCAAAGAACTCCCTAAGAAAAAATCCCCAGGTCCAGATGGATTCACAAATGAATTCTATCAAACATTCAAAGAACAACTAATGCCAATATTATACAAACTATTTGACAGAATAAGCAAAGAAGTGGTTCTACCAAATTCCTTTTACAACACAAATATGGTACTGATCCCAAAGCCAGGCAGGTCAAAAACAGAGAAAGAAAACTATAGACCAATCTCCCTAATGAATATAGATGCAAAAATCTTAAATGGGATACTAGCAAAAAGATTCCAGCAAGTCATCACTAGGGTTATTCACTATGACCAGATAGGATTCATACCAGGAATGCAAGGATGGTTCAATACTGGGAAAACCATCCACATAATTGACCATATTAACAAGCAAACCAACGAAAATCGCATGATTATCTCAATAGATGCAGAAAAAGCCTTTGATAAATAATAATAAATATATTTATTATTTTTTTATAATATTAATATTATATATAAATATATAAAAAATATTAAAAATATTAATATTTATATTACCTAATATATATTAGGTAATAAATATAAAATAATAAATAATAAATAGTATATATCTAAAACCATCAGCAAACATCATCTGCAATGGGGATAAACTAGAAGCCTTCCCAATAAGATCAGGAGTGAAACAAGGATGCCCATTATCACTCCTATTATTTAACATTGTACTAGAAACACTAGCAGTAGCAATTAGAGAAGAAAAAGAAATTGAAGGTATTAAAATTTGCAACGAAGAGACCACGTTATCACTCTTGGCAGATGATATGATGGTCTACTTAAAGAATACTAGAGAATCAACCAAAAAGCTAGTGGAAATAATCAACAACTTTAGCAAAGTTGCAGGATACAAAATAAACCCGCATAAGTCATTAGTATTTCTATATATCTCCAACCCATTTCAGCCACAAGAATTAGAAAGAGAAATTCCATTTAAAATCACCCTAGACAATATAAAATACTTAGGAATTTATCTGCCAAGACAAACACAGGAACTATATGAACACAACTACAAAACACTCTCCACACAATTAAAACTAGATCTAAACAATTGGAAAAACATTGATTACTCATGGGTAGGATGAGCTAACATAATAAAAATGACAATCCTGCACAAATTAATTTATTTATTTAGTGACATACCCATTGAACTACCAAAAAACTTCTTTACAGAATTAGAAAAAACCATAAGAAAGTTCATTTGGAAGAACAAAAGATCAAGGATATCCAGGGAAATCATGAAAAAAATGCAAAGGAAGGAGGACTTGTAGTCCCAGATCTCAAACTACACTATAAAGCAGTGGTTATCAAAACAATTTGGTACTGGCTAAAAGACAGAAAGGAGGATCAGTGGAATAGACTTGGGGTAGATGACTTCAGCAGGACAGTCTATGATAAACCCAAAGATCCCAGTTTTAGGGACCAAGACCCACTAGTTGACGAAAACTGCTGGGAAAATTGGAAGACAGTATGGGAAATATTAGGTTTGGATCAACATCTCACACCCTACACCAAGATAAACTCAGAATGGGTTTGAATATGAAGAAGGAATATGAAGAAGGAAACTATAAGTAAATTAGGTGAACACAGAATAGTATACTTGTCAGATCTTTGGGAAAGGAAAGACTTTAAAACCAAGCACGAGCTAGAAAAAATCACAAAATGTAAAATCAATAATTTTGATTACATCAAACTTAAAAGTTTTTGTACAAACAAAATTAATGCATCCAAAATTAGAAGGGAAGCAACAAATTGGGAAACAATCTTCATTAAAAAAACCTCTGACAAAGGTCTAGTTACTCAAATTTATAAAGAGCTAAACCAATTGTACAAAAAATCAAGCCATTCTCCAATTGATAAATGGGCAAGGGACACGAATAGGCAATTTTCAGTTAAAGAAATCAAAACTATTAATAAGCACATGAAATAGTGTTCTAAATCTCTTATGATCAGAGAAATGCAAATCAAAACAGCTCTGAGGTATCACCTCACACCCAGCAGACTGGCTAACATGACAGCAAAGGAAAGTAATGAATGATGGAGAGGGTGTGGCAAAGTTGGGACATTAATGCATTGCTGGTGGAGTTGTGAATTGATCCAACCATTCTGGAGGGCAATTTGGAACTATGCCCAAAGGGTGCTAAAAGACTGTCTGCCCTTTGATCCAGTCATAGCACTGCTGGATTTGTACCCCAAAGAGATAATAAGGAAAAAGACATGTACAAAAATATTTATAGCTGCTCTCTTTGTGGTGGCAAAAAAATTGGAAAATGAGGGGATGCCCTTCAATTGGGGAATGGCTGAACAAATTGTGGTATATGTTGATGATGGAATACTATTGTGCTCAAAGGAATAATAAAGTGGAGGAATTCCATGGGAACTGGAATAACCTCCAGGAATTGATGCAGAGTGAGAGGAGCAGAACCAGGAGAACATTGTACACAGAGACTAATACACTGTGGTACAATTGAATGTAATGGACTTCTCCATTAATGGCAATGATCCTGAACAACTCGGAGGGATTTGTGAGAAAGAACACTATCCACATTCAGAGGAAACACTATGGGAGTAAAAACACCAAAGAAAAACAATTGCTTGAATACATGGGTAGAGGGGATATGGTTTGGGATGTAGACTCTAAATGAACATCCTAGTGCAAAAATCAACAACATGGAAATTGGTTCTGATCAAGGACACAAGTAATACCCAATGAAATTGCTCCTGGGCCACGGGAAGGGTGAGTGGAGGGGAGGGAGGGAAAGAATATGATTCTTATAACCAAGAAATAATGTTCTAAATTGACTAAATAAATTCAAACTGGAAAAAAATATATTTTTCCATGGTTACATGATTCATATATTTTCTCCCTTCTCTCTTCCCTCCCCCTTCCTGGAGCTAACAAGCAAATCCACTGGGTTATACATGTATTATTACTCAAAACCCATTTCCTTATTATTCATTTTTGTAATAGAGGAATATTTTAAAATCAAAACCCCAAATCATATACCCATATAAACAGCACTTGCTCAATTTTATGAATTTAGGATAACAGATTTCATGTCAAGTTTAACTAGATGGGGTACACTGGCATGCATTACTTGTGAGACAGTTTCTGGATACTATTGACTTCATAACTGTGGATCTATAAAACAGATCTTCTCACTTGGCCACCTTGATGGTTTGATCTATATTTGTTAGATAGAGGTCTAATATTTTTCTTGTAGGGTCACATCAATACTTTTTTTCTTTGAGTATATGCACCAAAACTTGGTCTTTGGGTGACCTTAAGGCACGGGTTACAAATGCAATCCTTTTGGTCAATGAGCAGTGATTGGTAAAAACTTTTACAAAATTCAAACTGCAACTACAATGTTGTATAACACAAGATAGTGGTTATGTGGAATTTTAAATAAGAAATGTTAATATTTTTAAATTCTAAATATCTCAAATGATGGGTTTCTGGTTTTTGTTTGCAAGTTTGTAGTATTGTATGTCTAAATCTTCTACAGAATCTTTCCCAGCCTCTCTCAATTCCAATTAATTTCTCTTTAAGTAGTTTCTATTTATCCTGTATATAATTTGAATATATTTATTTTATCCCTCAATAAATTGTAAACACCTTGATGGCAGTGACTGCCTTTTGCCTCTTTCTACCCCAGTGCTTAGCACAGTATTTTGTATATAGTAAGTATTTAAATGTCTAGTATTTGATCGATTGACGTTATTAAAGCTTAAAACTATACTGACTTTTGAGACATGTTACATTTTATATACGCTACACACACACAATCATTGCTCCTTGCAAGTAAGAACATCATTTCAGTGATTGTATTTTATCCCCAACTCCTAGGCTAGGACTTGATACACAGTAGGCATTTAATACTTATCAACTCATTGTGATATTCTATGTCCTATTAGGCGCTAAATAAATGTTTATTGAATTGAAGTCTCTCCCAGATCTAAGATTGGATGCTGTGTTTTAAAGCCCCTTCCAAGTCTAGCGTTCTAAAGCCTTTTCCAGCTCTAACATTTTAATAGTTAAAAATAAATAAAATAAATAAAAGCCCCTTCGAGCTCCAAAGTTCGGTGAAGGATTTGGCAAATACCCAGGGATAACTGGCAGGTAGTGCAAATCTGGGGTTGTATTTGCGCAGGCGCAGCTTCTGTCTGACTGGGAATGCGCGCGCAGCCCCGATGCAGTTTGTAGGGACGTCTGTTCGGAGGAACTCCTTTGTCTGTGGTGAGTTTGTCCCCGGGGACCCCCAAACATCAGATATTTAGTGGCCGGGCATCTTCCCCGCTTCCCCGCTGTCTCCTCAGTCAGATCAGGGCAGCTCCGGCGCTCTGGGGGCGGGGCCGGAGCCCAAGGGTGCGAGCAAAGCAGTGCATTAAATGTACTTTGGGGGCGCCTGACAAGCTCTCCTTTCTGCGCATGTGTCAGAGACAGGCCCCGCCCCTCTTCTCTTTTTCCCTAGGTGTTCTAGTGAGTTTGACCCCGCCCACTTGTCACTGCTGTAGCTTCATGCCTTCAGAAGGGCTAGAGTAGGAGAAATGGGTTGGGGAGGGCAAAAGGAAAAGGAATCCTAGAGGCCTTTTTTTAAAGTCTTGAGTTTTGTTCCAGTCGTTCTACAGCATTCAGAGCTGGAGGTCATCAAGTATAACTGGCCTGTAATTTTGTTGTCTCTCCTGTAAGCTCCTTGAGGGCAGGCAGTCTTTTACCGCTTATTTTTTATTCCCAATAGTACCTGGAAAATGCTTAATAAATGGTTATTGATTGCTAGAGGAAGATGTTAAACACACACAGAGAAAGTGACTTGAGCTAGGTCATATAGCAAATTAGTGACAGAGTTAACATTCATTCATTCAGCAAACATTTGTTTAACCCCTACTATGTTCCCAGATATTGTGCTAGGCACTGGGGAATAAGAAGAGAAAATAACAAAGAGTCCCTGACCAGGATTTTACATATCTTTATGTACAAAGATGAATAAATAAAAAATAATAGGGGGAGGATAGAGCACTAAACTGGGAAGAAGATCAGGAAAATTCCTTTGGAAGGGGTGACATTTGAACTGAGCCTTGAAAGGAGAGTCTCAGGTGAGGGATGATCTAATCAATTAACAGACATTATTAAGAACCTACTGTGTGCCAGGCATTGTGCTAGGTGCTGGGATACAAAGACAAAATGGAACTCTCTCTTTGGGAGAAATCCTTTGCAAAGATAGGGAGGCAGGAATTGAAATATCATTTATGGTTATGGGAAACTGAAAGTAGAGTACCCTAGCTAGAATGCAGTGTGTAAATATGAATATGTAATAAACCTGGAAAGGTAGGTTGAGATCAGACTGTAGGTGCATTAAATGCCAAACAGAGGAGTCCATATTTTATCTGATAGACAAAAGAAGTAACTAGAGATTCCTGATATGAAAAGTAACAATATTTGAACCACAAAGCCAGATGGCAATATTATTGCCTAGAATAACTGGACTCTGACTGTAATGTGGAGCTATAATTGGTCTCCTGGGGATTTCACTTCTGTGATTTTTTTTTCCCCTGGGTAATTTTAAGATTCAGAATATAAAATGCAATCATTTGAAAAAGTTAACTTAAATAATTTTTAGGAAAAACCCACTCTTAGTTATTTACATTCCTACATGATCTCAACATACCTTTATATTAAAACTGCTCTTATAATTATTATATTATTGATGGTAGAATGGAGTAATTGATAGAGAGCCAGCCCTGTAGTCAAAAAGATGACTTCAAGTTCTGCTTCTTACACATATTGGCTAGGTGACCCTGGAAGGTAATTTAACTTCTGAGAATTTACTTTTTTAGTATTTTCTAAGAATATAGAAGTTACATAAAAGGTGCTGCTCTACCCTGGTGGAAGGAGTTTGATCATTGAGAGTTTCCTATTTCAATTTTAAAAAATCTTCAATTGAAGTCCATTGTAAGTATCTCTTAATGGTATAAGCATGACTCTTAGTATAAGATTTAACAAATTTCCAAACTATACAGATTAGCTGAGGATCAACCTAGTTAATGTTGTAGAAACTCATTACTTTCCTCCAATAAACTATATATTAGACCGTGCAAATGTTATCATTTTAATTTTGCAGATGAAGAAAATGATACTCCAAGAAGATGTCACCCAACTAATAAATGTCAGATTTAGGATATGAACCTATGTGTCCTGATTCTAGATCTGGTATGTTTGCCAGTATAGCATGTTGCCTTTCAGGTATTTATTGAGCAAATTATCCAACTTTGATTCTCTAAAGATCTCTTGGCCTGATAAGGATTGACCTAATGGCCTGGAGAGGAGCCATAACCTCCTTTGAGTATCTGGGGCTGTTACAAAATATGTTCGTTTGAAAGGTAGGCTGGTACTAGATTTAAAAGGGCCTTGCATGTCAGTTTATAAGGAGTTCAGACTTTAACTAGCCTTTAAACTTGTAACTTGTTCAGATGTACATGAAGAAGGATAATCTAGCAGTGGTCTGAAGGATGCATTGGACGGGGTAAGTCTGGAAGTGGCAGAATCTGTTAGGAGACTTTCAATAAAATAGGTAGGTGGGTAGTGGTAAGGGCCTATATGAGGGTGATGGAAGCAGGAATAGAGAGGATAGGCTATAGAATGGGGAATATGATGATGAAATGGACAGAATTTGATAAATAATTCGATATGGGTGGTTATAATGAGGTTGAAGTTATATGTCTGAGGCTATTGAGTTTCTCCTGTTGCCTCTAACTATCTTTCACTCTCAAGGCTCCTCAGTAGAATGTTCAAGCTTGCAGTCTGAGTGATTGAGACCATCTTTCTGCTTGGAATGCAGATTTGAATTGCAGAGTGAAGGTTCCATGTGGAGAGGATGCCCCTGAACAAGGTAATGGTGATGCTCCTGAGCTTAATGTGTGAGATGCAAAAATAGATACCAGGGTCCTCTTAGAGTGTGAATAAGGGAAATAAAGGATATTTAAATCCTTAGTATATTTCTTATAGTAACTATTAGTAGTGATAACAGTAATTATAGTTAAAAAGCAAAGTTACAAAATTCAAAGGAACCTTAGAAACTGTTTAACCCAATCTGTGCTTGCATAGAGTTACCTCTAGGACTTCCCCAACACTTCAATTTCACTTGAAAGCCCTCCAGTGAAGGGGAGTCCATTAATTCCCAAAGCTTTCCAATCCAGATTGGACATTTCTGGTTTTTAGTAATTCCTTAATTACATTGAACCAAAGTCTGCTTCTCCCTTCAACTTCTACCCCTTCTTTCTATTTACCTTTTTGGGGCTAAACATAACTATAAGTCAAGTCTATCTTCCTCATAACAACTTTTCATATACTTGAAGATAACTCTCAC
The DNA here is from genome assembly GCF_027887165.1 of Monodelphis domestica. Classification (NCBI taxonomy): domain Eukaryota; kingdom Metazoa; phylum Chordata; class Mammalia; order Didelphimorphia; family Didelphidae; genus Monodelphis; species Monodelphis domestica. Next base: position 430,553,848 of record NC_077227.1, read on the forward strand.
ATCCCCCAAGTCTTCTCTCTTTCAGATTACACCATTCCTCCTATGACATGATGTCCACTCTCCTCTTCTATTCTGGATATCCCACCTTGTCATTGTAGACACATTGTTAAAAGCAAAATGTTAAATAGTAGTAGGACCAAGAATAGATTCCTGGGAAAACGTTACTAGAGATCTTCTCCTAAGCTGATAGTGAACCATTAATGACCACTCTGTTCTGATGATTTAACCAGTTCTGAAGCCACCTAACTATAGTATCACATACTCCATATCCACCCATCTTTTCTTCAAAGATAGCATGAGAAATTGTATCAGATATTTTGCTGAAATCCATTACTGTGGTACTTCCATGACCTACTAGTTTAATAACCTTTATAAAAAAAGAAAGGAAAGGTAATCTGATTTGTTCTATTTTTTAAAAATTCACAATGCTCTTAGTTACCACTGCTTCCATTTTTAAATGCTCAGAAACAATCTCTCTAATACATATATTATCTCATATATTTTTTTACTGCCTAATATTTGCTCCTTGCCCTATCTAAACTCTTTGGTGACCTAGCTCAACTCTGTACTATCTTCTCTGGAATCCTTTATCCTCTTGTTGTAACACTGATCATGCCCTGAGAAACACTAACCCTAGGTTTTTTAAAACTTTTTTTTTGTTTTAATGAGTCAGGATCCTCCCCAACCTTCCTCCTACCCCTTCTGCCCCCAGCTGCCAATACAAGAAAAGAAAAACCTATTAAAAACATGCCACTTGAAATAAATTTCCACATTGGTCATATCCTAAAAAAAAAACTTCAAAAAGTTAGAAATATGTTTGCACATCCATAGGTTGTTTGACTTCAAACTAATCCTTTTCTTAATTTACATCCTCTCTAATTTTCTATCCTCCTTTCTACCTTTTTGCTCACATTTCCTTGTTGAATAAAATACTTTTCTGCAAATGTGTGTGTGTGGGGTGTGTAGATGTGTGTGTGTGTGTGTGTGTGGTCCATTTTTTAACTAATTCAGATAAGAATATCAGCCTTCTCTACCCCTACGTTATTTGTATATGTACTAACGGGAGATCAGGAACCAAAGCTTGACAGGTCTCTGAGAGGGAGGGAACAGATAAATAGAAGCACTACTTCCTTTCCCAGACAGAGCTGCCTCAGAGAAGGTGAAGTTGGATCTATGTTCAGAGCAGAAGGGTAAGAGGAAATCCCCTTCAATCCCTGGTTTCTGTTCTCTTCTCTGGATGATTATTATCTTTGATCCCCTTAGTACATTTAAAGAATGAGATGTTTAGTTCTTCTGTAATTTATAAAATCTATTGTCTGGAGATTCAGTATTGATAGGTTAGGAAAGAGGGAAAACAGGAAGTCCCTATTTCTGATTTCAACCTAAATTCCCTTCAGAGGTTAAGGGCTCAGGTATGGGGACCTGGGTCCCTGAGGACCATTGTGCATTCAGGCTGGTGTAATTTTCTGATATAGAGATAAAGCTTTGAAGATATTGGTGGGGAATCTTCTGGGTGCATAGTCTCTTTCCTTCCGCAAAGGGAAAAAGTCTCTATCCATCTCTTTTAAGGAAAGAAAACTATCTGGGTCTCTTCAGATCAATTGAGGCATTATAACAGACTAAGCTCAGTGAGGTTGCTCTTTCCTCTCTCAGTTCAGAAGGGACAAGAACCCTTTTCCAACTGTCCATCTCCTTTCCTTGGCTTGAGGTTCCAGTCCCTTCCCCCATTGTTAGCCAAAGTTCCAGTTCCTCCGTCAGTCCTTGCAGTGTATACTGTATCTCTCTTGTCCACATATGGGCATCTTGATTATGTGAAATAACTTTCTTTTTCCTTCTCCCTTAACCCCTAGTGTAGTCATCTTCCTCTAATTTTCTATTTTTTCTTAATATCAAGGCATAACTGAACCACTCCTAGGCCTGGTCTAATTAGATTCTCTCTATGGACCCTGATGATAATAAAGTTTAGAAGAGACACATGATTATTTATTTAAACACAAGTTTATATATAAATAATTTATCATCGTTTAATCCTTTATTGTTGTTCATTCATGTTTGCCTTTTTATGTTTCTCTTCTCTCCTTTGTCTGAACTTCAGTGTTTCTTTGCAGTTTTTATCTTTTTCATCAAGAATGCTTAGAAACCTTCTATGTCATTAAAAATCTACTTTTTTCCCTATAGCATTATACTCAGTTTTGCTATATTTTCCTCTTGACTATGAGATTGTATCTTCTGTCTCCTAGGAATACCATATTCTAAGTTCTCTCCTCCTTTATAATGATGTCTGCTAAATTGTGTGTAATCTTGATCTTGACTGTGGCTCCTTAACACTTGAATTCTTTCTTTCTGACTGTTTTCAGTATTTTTTCTTTTACTTAGAAGTTTTGGATTTTGGCCATGATGTTCTAAGAGTTTTTGTTTTAAGGTTTTTTTTAAGGGGTGGCCAGTAAATTTTGGTCATGATATTAAAATAGTCCACTGTTTCTTAACTTTTTCCTCTTAAATCTGTTTTCCAAGTCAGTTGTTTTTCCTGTGAAATAATTTTTTCTCCCTATTCATTCTGCCTTTTGACTTTGTTTTAATATTACTTATTGTCTAATGGAGTCATTGGCTTCTATCTAGTACATTCTAATTTTCAGAGAATTGCTTAGACTATTGTACCTCTTGAATCTCTCATGATAAGCTATTAATTTGCTCCCTATTTTTTCTTCCTTGGCTCTCATTTCTTTTTCAGTTTTTCCTCAAATCCTCTCATTACATTTATAAAATCTTTCTTAAACTCTTACTTCATCTCTTCCAGAAATTCTAGTTGTGTGTGCTCAGGCTTTGTTTGTCTTTAAGGCATTATTTGTAGATGTTTTAGAGTTCTAGGTTTGTGTCTTGTGCTTCTCTGTCACCATAATAACTCAGTATACTAGAATACTTTTTTGTTTGCCCATTTTTTCAACCTACTTCCTGACTTCAGTCTTGATATTAGGGTTGGCTCTACGGTACTTCTGGAGAAAAGGCAATCCTGATTGCTACATTCTTAGGCTATTAAGTGTTATGTAGTTCTAGGATCTCAGGAACAGGCTGTTCATATGCAGGTTTTCAGTGCTCCCAAAGTGGTCTGATCCAGGGCAAATTGTTGCTTCCTTAGTCTGAGATCTGCAACTTTTTTACTTGGGTTTGGGTTTGTATAAGAGATGATTGTTTCTAGACTTCCTCTCATTAGCATCTGGAAAGCTCTGTTGGTTCAAAGTGGCAGAATTGTAGGCTCTTGTTTTGCCTAGTCCTGCCCTAGATATTCTTCTGCAGTCTGGGCTAGATGATAAAAGTAAAACTTTGATCTGAGGTTAAAGTTTGGGCTTCAATTTTTGCTGTTGTTGGCTTCTTCCTTTCTTGGTATACTGCCTTAGGTTCCCTACAGGGGAATGCCACCCCTGTGTACAGGTCCCTTTCTCAGTTTGCCCTGGATGTGTGACTCAAAACTGGATAATCAAAGACAAAATTGCTAGTTTGTACCAGTTGACATGCCCTATTATGAATCTGGTGGTGCCCAGCTATGAATGTAGGACTTCCTCTTGACTTAGTGCACAGGCTCTCTCTGGTTCCTGGAGTTCAAGGGGTACAATGAGCTCCTGGCCAGTCTAGTCCTCAATTTCTGCTGACCTTCCTTTCTGGCTCCCCATGCAAACCTGGGCTGTACAAATGAGTTGCTGTGACTTTTTCTGCCATTTCACATCAGAATTTGGTCTTGTGCATTTTCTTTGGAGAACTTTGTGGGGTGGAACTCACCAAACTATCTCCTACCACTTCACTATCTTGGCTACATCTTCCCCTAATCCTCCCTGTTGAGAATAAAATAATAATACTGTGATTTCTCTTTGACTTGGCTAGATTTGATCTAAAGAAGCTATATTTATTATTATTTTATTTTAAAGTTAATTGACTCTAGATAAGATGAGCATTCTAAGTAAGCAGTCTTGATATCAGATAAAAGTAAAAATAGAGGAGATTAAGAGAGATTAACAAGGAAACTGTGTCAGAATATCAGAAATTATGGAATAATATTTTGGAACAATTATGGAATAATGAAACAATTATTATGAACTGTATATATTCTGAATGCCATAGAATCCCAATGCTTATAGGAAAAACTAACTGAAATTATATGAAGACTTGGGTAAGAGAATAGGTACAGGAGATGTCAATGTGTGTCGCTCTAACATAGATAAATCCAATAGAAAACTAAACAAGGAAGAAGTTAAGGCTCAGAATAGGATATTAGAAAAATTAGAAATGGTAGTATGGCAATTATTGAATGAAAATTAAAGGAGTAAACCTATTTTTTCTGTATTGTACAGCATTTTTGCGAAATGAATGTAGAAACCTGGAAATAGTAAAGATATTCCTTATATACTATAATGCAAAAAAATTGACTTTGGTATTTTAGGAATCCTTAACATTCAAAGATGTGGCGGTGGACTTCACTCAAGAGGAGTGGGGACAACTGGACCATGCTCAAAGGAATCTATATAGGGAAGTGATGCTTGAGAACTACAGGAACTTAGTTTTTCTAGGTAAAGGTAGTTTTTCATCATGTCATTGAACTTTTCTATTGGGGTTTATTTGATTTCTCTATTATTAAAAACCATGGAGCCTTTGAATAATTATCTGAGAGGTTTTTTTTTTCCCTTGTGCAGTCATTAAACATTCCTAATCTATTTGAAATCAGAAATCTAAAGGTTTCTGCTCCTTGTTCATAGATGAAAGGGCTTTATTTTATGGAACTGGGTATGACAGATTCATTGTGCTGTACATGTAAATTTTTCCAATCACCTGCCTCCTCCAGTGAATAATTCTCCCCTAAAGTCCCACTGAAAATATCTGTAAGTGTGGGAAGTTCCCATTCTCTTGGCAAGAAGAGAGATTTATGAGTCAAATTATATTTCTGAGCTAAGATCATCCCTTTCTCTCTCTTCCTAGCAACATAATGCTGGGTATTTTTTAAGAATCTTTTGCATTACTCTGGGGCTTCCTAGTATTGTTACTTTTCTTTCCTGAAAAGGAAGGGGCCAGAATTGAATTCTGAGATGATTTTATCCCTCTGTAACAATTGTTATTCCATTTCTTTATCCTTTTAGGGTATCCCTTTTGCAAACCCAGTATGATCTCCCAGTTAGAAAAAGGAGAAGAGCCATGGATCCTGGAAAGAGAAATCTCAAGGTGCACCCATGCAAGTGAGTGAGTCAAAAAAATAACTGATAGGTTCACCCAGGGGGAATTTATACTAGGAAGCTCTCTTCATAGTACCTTCTCTCCACCCCAAAACTCCTCTAGCCATTGGAAAATGGCTGCTATCCAAACATCTGTCCTCTCTGGATCCCAATTTTTTTCTGCCTTTTCAGGGACATTAATTATATGAATATTCTTTCCTTCTTTAGCATTCAGAACTCTTTCTCTTCACTGACTCTTTCCCTTCTGTCTTAAAACTTGGATAGATATTTCCCTATATCTTAAAACAAAATAAGGCAATAACCTCTCTTCATTTACCCTGTTATATTGTCCCTTGCTTCCTTTAAAATTTCTCATTTTGATCCAGATTTTTCAAATGTTTATTGTCTAGATCCATTGCTTCCACCTGTCCTCCAAATCCTAACTGGTGACTGGCTATCTCCCATTCCTGAAACTCTCTCCCTCCTCAGTTCTGCTTCCTGGATTCCCTGGTTTGCTTCAAGTTTCAGCTAAAATTCCATTTTCTGCAAGAAGCCTTTCCTAGTCCCCCTTAATGTTAGGGTCTTCCCTCTGAGATTATATCCAATTTATTTTTTCCATCTATCTGTCTATCTCTCTCTCTGTGTCTGTCTATATGTATATATATCTATCTATCTTATTTATACATAGTGTTTGCATATTTTCTTCTCCCACTGATTTGGGAGCACCTTGAGTTAGGAACCATTTTTGTCTTTTTTTTTTAATATTACCATAACTTAGAACAGTGCCTGCAATATAATAGCTGCTTAATAGTTTTAACTTGACTTTAAATAGGAAAATGAACAAATTCCTTTCACATATTATGGCAAAGGAGCAGAATGAATGGTATCAATAATAAGTGCTTTAGGAGTTTAAAGAAAGGGGTAATTAATGAGCCTGTAAGAAGGCTTTTGAAGGTTATAGGCCATGAACAGTGCCTGAATGGGGTCTGATATGGTTGGGGAGAAGTAGCAGGAAAAAAGTCATGAATGTTGGGGTGTATACACACACACACACACACACACACACACACACACACACACATATTGTTGTCAGGTAAAAGTGGGGAAGGGTCCACTGGAGCTGAATTTATAAAACCTGGGACAGTTAATGAATTACATTCTGCGGGTTTAGATGCCATCCACAGCCTCTGGGCCTGGAAATTGAAGGGAAGAGACAAAGGTGGGAATTCTTGCCTTTTTCCCCCTCTACTTCTTCCTTTCTCTTCCTTACCTCATGAGATCATTTTACTTTTGCTCCAGACAACATGGTAGCTACCACTCTTCTTTTAGCTTTCCTACCCCCCACAAATCCTAGGAGAGATAGTCTCAGAGTTTCTTCCTTTTTCCCTTCCTGTCACATAAAATCCAGAGCATTTCTTCCCTTCCCCAGTTTCCTGAGAAGACATCAGCTTTTTATGTTGTTGTTTTTTTTTAAAAAAGAGGCTTTACTACAATATAAACATATAGGAGCAGGGGTGGTACTATAACAAATGAACTAATTAGCCATTTGTAGGTTCTGATCATTTTAATTCTGATACTAAGCACCAACTACAAATAACTGAACCAACTCTTCTCGGACTCCTTCCTGCCCAACATCCTCCTAGGGCATGGCCACATTATTCTAGTTCTAGCTGTGGATGTGGGTGCCAGGCTGCTGTATTAGCCTCCTAGGAACTTCCATCTTTCATTATGTTTGTTCATATTATGTCTAACAAAGCATTTTCCTCCTCTACGTGGTAGCCTACAAGATATAGTGGAAAGAATAGTGGACTTAGGATAAAACAGTCTGGGTTCAGTTCTTAGCTCTGACCCTTATTTGTCTTGTGACCTTGACTAAACAACTTCATTGAGCTTCAGTTTTCTTCATCTATAAATTGGGGATAATAATGCTGGTTTTACCCACCTCACAGGATTATTGCAAGAATCAATTGAAGTAAAGTGTGATGTAAAGCCAGTTATTATTACTATCATAATTATTTTTGTCATCATCATCACTGTAGCCTCCTATTTAGTCAGTCTCAGGATACCATTCTTGGATGATCTGCTCCAGCATCTGATAACTTCTTACCTTGTTATCCATAGTTTCTTACTCATTTGATGAGCTTGTGGACATGCTCAGTTCAATTCAGTAAATGTTTTTTAAGCATCTACAATATAAAGAACCCTCTGCTAAGCCCTGAAGTAGATTCAAAGTTTGGTTAAGACATGATTCTTGCTTGCTCTTATGAAGTTTATAGTTTGGTAACAGTATATGACACATACTCACTATAATATACATGATCAACTTATAGTAGAGTTCTTTGAGAGGTCTAATGATGGTCATTACCCACTGGGAAGTTCAAGGAAGCTTTCATTTTGAGTTAGACTTTTAAGGGTGGGCAGGAATAAAGGAAATGGAGCAAGAGAAGGTACATCCCAGGTACAGAGAAAAGTAGACAGAAAGGCGTGAAGGCTAGGGAAAGCTCAGGTCAGATGTGGTGGGTGTTTGAGGCCAGGGTGGGACAGTAATCCAGTTTGGCTGCAGGGTAGAAGAGGTACGGAAAAATAGTATATGATAAGCTGGAAAGATAGGATGGAGTCAGGTTATGTAAGTCCTTTAACACCAGGCTAAAGAATTAGAACTTTATCTGAAAGACAGTAAAAAGCACTTAATGATTTCTGAACATTAATAATAATGATAGCTAACATTTATGTAACCCTTACTACGTGCCAGGCAGTGTGCTAAGCATTTACAATTATTTTATTTTTGAATTTCACAGTAATCCTGGAAGGTAAGTGCTATTGTTACCTCTATTTTACAGATGAGGAAACTGAGACAAAACAGAGGTTAAATGACTTGCCAAGTGTCATGCAGCTAGTAAATATCTGAGGCTATAATTGAACTCAGGTTTTCCTGAGGTGCTCCATCTACTTGGATACCTGGCTACCCTAACATTGAACAATGAAACAATACAACCAGGTTTAATATGGGAGATCAATCTGGAAGGATAGATTGGAGGGGAGAAAAGATGGAGGTGAGAAGACCTGGAGGATTATGAAGTCATCCAATTTGTAGTCAGAAAAGCCTGCAATAAAATAGTAGCCATGGAAATAGATAGAAGAAGATGAATATGGAAGATGTCTTAGAGATGGGATTTATAAGACTTGTTAGTAAATTAGAAATTATGATTAAGAGAGAGGGAAGAACAAAGCTATATATAGCATAGGGCCTTTGGGGATTTGCCTTCTGGTATTGATGCTGGGGTGCACTTCCTTTCTGGGGATGATGTACCATGTGGCAGAGGACAAGAATAGGCTGTGAAATAGGAAGAGCCACTTCATGGAGGAAGCATGTGCCGCTTGAGGTTATTGCCCTGAGAAATTAAAGCCCCTTCCCAGACCAGGCCACCAGTCCCTGAATATTCTGTTGCCATTATGCCCCTTTACCAGGGTCCACCTCTCCCACAATTATCCAGCATAGTTGCATCTGACCAGACACCTATGTGCTTTCTGAGCTGGAGACCTCATACCAGGCAGGTTAGCCCCCATGTGGAGCATACACAAATGTCCCAGAATACCCAAACAGTGAAGCTTCACCTTCCCAGTCCCCTGAAGACTTGCTTGGGTCTGTTCTTTTCTCTAATAAAAGCCCATTTTTTCCAAAGACAGCAAAGCTACAGGTAATAGTCATTACCCTTCTTCTCCTTTAATATTCCCAGCTAAATACCTCTGCATGCTGATAAGTGGTACAATTACTCATATAAATGCAGCTCTCCTAATCCCTTTGTTCTGTTGGTTTCCCTTAGTTACATATATTAATATATGTGGGGAGCTGTATATGATTCAGCCAGATCTGGTCTCCAAGTTTAAAAGGTAGAACTTTTATAAATTGTTGCTCCTATTTCTTGGGCCAGTCTCAGTGGTTGCAGAATGTCTCATATGCAGTTCGCCAAGGTTGTTCTATCTATTGGGCAGATTTATGGGAAGAAACTAATTCAATTCAATATGTATTTAATAATAATAAAATAAGGTTTAATAATCAATTTTGTTCAAGGCATTGTGCCAAGCTGGAGATACAAAAATAAAAATGCCCTTCAGAAGCTTCTATTTTGGAGGACAATGCAGTGTATACATATATAAGTAAATACAAAGTAAACAGGAAGTAATTTAGGAGTGAGGGTGTAGGGAAGCAATAACAACCAGGGAGATCAGGAAAAATCTTATGTGAGAGGTGGCATCTGAGTTGCACTTTGGAGGAAACTAGGATTCCAAGAAGACAAAATTAAGTGATGAGCCTATAAAAGAAAGGTTTGGAAAATAAAATATCACGTAGGTGGTGCAGCAAGAAGGCCAGTTTTTCTGGAATATAACATATAGGAGGTATAATTATATGAAATCAGTGTGGAAATATAGCTTAGAGCCAAACTATGAAAGGCTTTAAATTCTTTAAAGGTGTGTATTTTATCATTTGAATAGCTGGGAGCCACTGAAAGCTCTTGAGCAGGAGTGTGACATGATTACACTTGTGTCATAGGTATGTCAACTATGGGAATTTTGGAGGATGAATTAGAAAGGAGAGAGACTCAAAATAGGGAGATATAATAATAATAGCTGACACATATAACCTTTTAGGTCTATAATTATATCATATCTTCTGATCTTCGTAGCCTAATTAGGAGGCTCTTGCAATAATTCAGGTTAAAAAAAAATACAACAGTTCATGTGAGAGATCCTGAGGGCATAAACTAGGATTGTGACCATTTAAGTATAGAGAGAACAACAGATGTGAGAGATTATATGGTGGTGGAATTATCAAGATCTGGCAATTGATTGGCTATGTGGGTTGAAGGAGAATGGAGACATGAAAGTGACTCTGTCTCTTATGAATCTGGGAAACTAGAAATTTAGTTTAGCCTGGGACAGAGCCAGAAAACAAGAAGGAATGGTTTTGTGGGATAAGAGAATAAGTTCTGTTTTGGACAAATTGACTTTGAGCTGAGGATGGGATATCCAGTAGAGATGTCCAGCAGGTGGTTGGTGGGACAAGAATGGAGCTCACAAGAGAGTTGAAGACTAGATATAAGATCTTGTAATACTCTGCATAGAATACTAATTGTACCAGTGGGAATTTATGAGATCATTAAAAGATGGAGTATAGAGAGAAAAGAGAAGAGTCTTAGGACAGAGCCATGGTGTATAGAGAGTGCCATGGACGATGATCCTGCACATAGGCTACCTTAAAAAGACAACCTAAGAAGAGGATGTATAACTTTGGGGTTTGTTATCAAATTCTCCCGTTAAAAGGAACTAGATGGACCTTTGTGCAGGTGTTGGTGTAGCAAAGAATAAATGTTTAAATAATTATTATTTAAATATATAGATTTGCATGACTGACCATTGACTTATGGTTGCAGTGCCGAGGTGAGCTGAGCCTCTGATAGTTTTTGTAGACTCTTCTGATGTTTGTCAGTCATCTATGGGTGCTTACATGGATGGTCTGTACTGGAGACCCATGCAGGCAAATGGTGCTGCTTGAGAAATACCATGCTGTCTGTGTACTATAACATATAATCATGTGGCATATTCTAGGGAGAGGATCTACTCTGAGGAGAATAATCATTCACATTTTAATATTTTAAGTTTTAGAAAGTGCTTTCCCCACAAAAAACTTGTAAGATCTTGGGGTATTGGTGTTTTATAGATGAAGAAAATGAAGCTCACAGGGATTGAGTGATTCACCAGCCCCTGTTCAGCCCCTGTTCATTCAGCTAGTAAATGGCAGAACCAATATTTGAACCCAGGCATCCAGACTCTTTAAGTTCAGAGATCCTCCTAGAATACTGTGCTTCATCTGGAAGGTCACCACCAGGTATACTAAGGTAAATAGCAACTTCACTTAGGCTTCTCCTCAGTTTCCAAAACTGAAGGTAGCACTTTTGCTAATGCATTTCTTACTCCAAAAATGTGGTGTACCTGGTGAAAAACTCTTGAAAATAATGGAACCTGGGGGCAGCAAGATGGCTCAGTAGATAGAGAGCCAGACCTAGAGATGGGAAGTCTTGGGTTCAAATATGGCCTCAGATACTTCCTAACTGTGTGACCTCTGGTGAGTCATGTAAACCCCCCATCCCCCTTACCTAATCCTTACTGTTCTTTGGTCTTGGAACCAATACACAGTATTGATTCTAAGATGGAAGATAAATAAGAGTTTAAAAAAAAGAAAGAAAAGAAAAGCACAGAGCCTGCCATGAATGAGAAGCAGGGAAGATCCAATTCTCATTTAAAAAGACTAAATTTTAGTGATCTGTTATGAATATGATTGGATGGCATACTTTCTCTAAGTGGCACAGTCATGTTTCCAGACCTAATGGCTATTACTAGTACATAAGGATGTAGTTCCTTTTCATTGCATCTGTTCAATGCATCCCCTTTTTTTCTGCCCCATATACCCACTCCCCTAATTCAGATCCTTATCACCTCTCACTAAAACTATAGCAATAGCTTTCTTACTTTCTCCCTGACCCAAATTTCTCCCCTCTCTAATCCATCCTTCATGTAACTGCCAAAGTTATTTTCCTAAAGTACAGCCAGCTCTGGCCATGTCATTGCCTTACTCAGTAAATCCTAACTCCCTTTTACTTTTGGGAGCAACACAAATTCCTCTTTTTGGCATTTGAAACCCTGCAAAACTGGGACCTAACCTACTTTTCTGGCCTTATTACATACCACATCCTTTTAATTTACCCTTTGGTCTAGTTGAGGGGACATGACAGAGGAGAGACTCTAAATGAACACTCTAATGCAAATATTATCAACAAAGCAATGGGTTCAAATCAAGAAAACATCTAATGCCCAGTGGATTTATGCGTCGGCTATGGGGGGTGGGGGGGAGGAAAAGAAAATGATCTATGTCTTTAACGAATAAAGCTTGGAAATGATCAAATAAAATATATTTTAAAAAAAATGACAAGAAAAAAAAGTCACTTACAAAACCTAATCTATTCAAATTATAATTAAGTTCTGGTATGTTATTCACAGAAGTAACAAAAAGAATTGTCCAAATAAATTTTATATAGATTTCAAAAAAAAAAAATTTACCCTTTGGTCTAGTCAAACTAGCCTCAGTGGTCCTCGCATATCCATTTCCCATCTTTGTTCCTTTGCACTGGCTTTTCCCAATGCCTAGAATGCCCTTCTTTCTCTCTTCTGCCTCTTAGAATCTCTAGTTCCCTTTAAGACTCTTCTCAAGCACTGTCTTCAGGCGAGACTTTTCCTGATTCCCTCAGTTGCTAGTGGTCCCACAATTATTTTGTCTGTATTTTATATAAATATTTATATTCACATGCTTGTCTCCACAATGAGAATGTAAGCTTCTTGAAGGGAGTACTATTACACTTTTGCCTTGTTATCCCTAGCATTAGGCACAGTGCCTGGAACATAGTAGGCATTTAATAAATACTTGTTGATTTATTGATTCAACTGGCAGGAGTAGTAAAGTTCCAGCAAGCCAGCTGGGGTTCTTGCAAGTCTTCCTTCCCTAAAAAGTTTTGTGTAATCATTTCCCCTCTTCCTGAAAGGATCTGAACCACTCCTACCCTACCACATGCATAAAAGGATAATTAATTCTGCTTTTTTATAACAAAAGCACAATAGTGAATCTTCTCTTTAAGGCTAAAAATTTACCCCTCCATCTGAACTCATTTATTCAGTGCCCTCTTCTTTATCACTGCAGGAAGAGATTCTGTCAGTTTTGAGTAGCCTGGAATAAATTTACTGTAGAAGTTTATAATTTCTACAGAATTCTGAAAGTCTTAAATCTGGCTCATAGAATTTAGTTTTGCATGGGATATACATTTCTTGTATCCTTTTGTACCTAGCATAAACCCTAAAAAAGTCATCTGATTCTGATTAAAACTACACTTCTTGGCTTTGCAACAGAAACATTAGGAAAAGGACTAGATGAACAAGTCACAGAGTGAATGAAATGGGTCTAGACAAGATGGAGGTAAATCAGAGTTTTAACCTAGATATACCATGACATATCAGTTCAATAGACTCTGATCAATTATTGGAATATTGCAAGCACATTATGTAACCTAAAAGACATGACCAGGTATCAATACTGTTCAAACCAGATCAGAAAGACTGCCTTTCAATTATCCTCAAGTCTAATTCTAAGAAGATTATGGAGAGAGATTCAAGACAAGCACCATAGCACTCCTACTGTGCCTACCTATTTAGTCCCTCTTGCATTCAGATTTCTCTAATTTCAACAATAAAGAATTTCCTGCTGCATTACACTACTCCTAGGCTGATTTCCTATCCACCACTTTTTTGAATATGCCAGCATTCTACTTTCCTTCCTGGATAGTTTGTGTGAGGAAGTTCATGTATATATATTGTTCACCATCTATTTCTCCTTTGCTGGTACTCCCCTTTCCTCCCCACCCCTTAACACATACAACATATCCTAGTTTGGAGACATGATAAGAGCTGTAAGAACAAATTCTAGTACAACTCATCTGGGCAAAAGACAGTGTGTAGCAGCCCAGCCCATAGACGTTATGGGGAAACCAGGAATGTGAGTGAGCACATGGCCATTATGTGCATGGCAATGAACTTTATTGCCAGCATGGCTGAAGTTTAGGCGCGAAACCTTGCTTTCCTGTGTCCCACTCACCTGAGGAGTAAAACCCCACCTTCACCTTGTCATAGGTTGTATTATCCAATAGGGGTACCCCAGATAACTCATCCATATGTATTGAGGTATCATGTAACTGTTCAATATGTATTGAGCTGGCAAGACTATAAATAAACCTGCTCCACTAAGCTCCGCCCACTGGTTCAGGATCCCTGGGTCTGGCAAGTAGCAACACAGTGCCCCATATGTGGTCTGACCAGGGGTAAGATCATCTAGAGCAGTGATGGTGAACCTTTTAGAGATGGAGTGCCAGGCCTCATCCCCCAGACCAAGTGTGGTGCCATGCCACGCCCCCCCTACTTTGCCAGTCTCCCCACCCTTATCCCAGACAGGGGAGGGAGGAAGCACTCCTATTGGGCTGCTGGGTGGAAGGGCAGATAAAATTTAAAAAATGCCCTCAGCACAGGTGAAGAGGGGGAGGGGAGTGGCCTGAGTGCACCTCTCCCCTCCAGCTCTACCACCTGTGAGCCACCCACCTTACCCGCTGTACACTCCCATTGGGCTGCTGGACAGAGGGAAAGGAGATGTGATAAAATGTCAGTCAGAGACTGCAGAGAAGGGGAGGGGAGCAGCTCTACCTGAGGCCCTCTGCCTTTCTAGTAAAGAACTGGTGGGGTGAGGGGGCAGCTCATGTGCCCACAGAGAGTGCTGTACGTGGCATCTTTGGCATCCATACCATAGGTTTTCCATCACTGATCTGGTGCATCACTACCCTCATTGTGTAAGATCCTTGTGAATTTTATTCAATTTCTATCTCTAATACCTAGTATAATGCCTGTCACGTATTAGAATTAATAAATATTGTTGGTTGAGTGATTGATTTGGGGTATTACAACTCCCTAAATGCAACCTACTATTAGCTTAGCTTTTCTGGCTGCCATTTTGATGCCATTTGATTTATTTTGATCAGGGAGTCTATGAAAGCACTCACTTCTTTTCTTTCTTTTTTTTTTTTAATTAAAATTTATCTTAACAAAGATTAGCCTTCTCTCCTTCCCACTTCCCTCTTCTGCCTCACATTGAGAAAGCAAAAAAAAACAAAAACAAAATCCCTCTTACAAACATAGAGTCAAGCAAAACAAAAATGTTTTTTGCTTGCGTAGGTCATGTCTAAAATATATACTTTAAGAACTTATGCTACCTGTTAGTGATCACTGCTTTCCCTTCTAAATTCTTACAAATAAATAATCCATTTAGTAAAACATTCTAGTGATTTAAATAGTTGAATGGATATTGTTATTCAAGGTTGGGTTGTGAAAATTTAACAAAAATGATGATACTCTTTCTTCCTATATTATCTCCCTTAGTGACCTCATTGATTTTTTATCTATTATAGTTTTCTCCCTCCATTGATTTTTACCCACATGCTCACCATCATGATTCCATCAATAGAATCTTCTCACATCAATCTATCATCTTCAAAATATAAAGCTATATAATGCTAATATAATAATAATAGTCCCTTTCCCTATTTTGTTTTCTTTGGGTAGTATATGTCCATTTTTACTAAATTTATTTTTAAATGAATTTTATTAATATCTTTTTTTTTTTAAATCTCACAGTCATTTCTATGTATGTCTTATAGTCCCCCTTTTTAACAAAGGAAAATAGTTGGGCAACACCAAACGGTACAGTGATTGTCTTTCTGTGTCTGACACATTCTATAGGCCACAGTTATTCAGCCTCTGAATTTAATATTGGTCATTGAATTTATTCTGAGTTCAGTTTCCCTTTGTTGTTGTTTTTGCTTATATTATTTGTCATTTTATACATTGTGTATCTCCTTCTTTTCACTTTCTTCTACTTAAATCTTCTTGTATTTCTCCAAATTGCTTACAATTTATAATTTCTTGGAGTATACTTATCTATCATATTCATATGCAATTGTTTGTTCAGCTGTTTATTTTTAATTGGTGCCTACCTTGTTTCCAGTTTTTTTGCTTCCAATAAAAGGTTGCTTCTATGAATAATTTGTCATATATGAACCTTTTACATGCCCATTAATGAGATCACTAGATTAATAGACATGAACAATTTAGTAACTTTTCTTGTATCATTCCCAGGCTTTTTTTGGAGAGTACTTGGCCCAATTTAAAAATCCATGAAGTAACTATATAATTGTTCCTGACTTTCTGTGATTCTTCCAGCTATTTCCATCATTTATGGTCATTGCCAATTTGATGGAAGTTAAATGAAGTCTTAGAGCTGTTTTAATTTGCATTTTTATGATTATTAGTGATTTGGAACATTCTTCAATATGTTTGATAATTTCTTCTTTTGAAAACTGTATTCTTTTATTAACTACTTTTAGCTTAAGGAGTAGCTTTTGATTTTATATGTTTAGTGCCAAAGAATTCTTACTAGGCAGTTTGTCTTATTTTATCTTTATTAATATTTTGTATTTTTTATGTTTTAAGTCATTAACATGTCTTTATTAAAAGAATCAAGTTAGATGAAGCAACTGATCCAATATTCAGATAAAAAGCAAAATAGTATATATCATAGTATATCAAATAATAGATTGCATGTCCACAAACATGTATACACACCTACATACTACTGTAAAAATAAAAGGCAAACTGTAAAACTAATAGGTAATGGATTGATTATTGGTTTTAAACTGATTTTGGCACTCTGCTTGCTATGCTTATAAAGTATCTTCAGTTTCTGTCAGTAAAGTGAAATTCATAAGTGAACTTCTCTTCAGGGCCAGGTGCAAGGACACTAAGGAGACTCTTGTTATATAAAATAAAATATTTATTGAAAATATAAGTATAAAAAAGGATTTCTAACTCTAAGGGTTTTGTGAAGATTGGATTTAGCTTTCTTCTGTTTGTAACAATGAAGATACTTACCTTTATTGTTACAATCAGGAGATAGCTAAATCCAATCTTCAGTTTTTAATTCCACCCAAATAAAACTCCCTGTTTCCACAAAGTACTGCTTCTCCTGTTTCCTCAGGCTACACCAATCCTTTCTGATCTGACTAACCAAAATGTTTACTATTCTAAATAAACTAACACTTATCATTATATTATGTTATATTATATTATATCATATTATATTATCCTTGTAATTCTTAACTTTGTCTCCAACTTATAAAAATAACAAAGACTAGCTGGTTGAGTCTCAACAAGAATCAAGTTAAGACTCTGAGCCTTAGCAGACTCAGAGTCCAAAACAAAGTCCAAGTCTTTCTTTTGTCTTCTCAGAGTTAAAGCAATCTAAAAGCAGCGATAGTCACTAGTGTTTCCTAAGTTGGGAAAGGAAAACACTTAGCTTCTTCAGGTCTTTCCCTCCTTTCCTTCTTTCTCAGACAGTGTGTGTGTGAGAGAGAAACAGATGTTACCTCCTCCAAGCCCTCAGAGAGAGAGTCTAACTCTGCCAACTGCCAGAAACCAACTGTCACACCCAGAGAGAGTAACTGTCACAGAAAAACTATTAGGCTTGAAACTGACACTCTGTCTCAGCTCTGTTTGAAACTCCATTCTTTCTCAAGCCAGCTTCTCTACTTCTTATCTCTAAACTAATATAACAAGTCTTAACTTCTAATATCATCCTTATAATTTCTCCACTTTGAGCATATGGAGAGGTAAAAAAATCTCTCCTTATGCTCACTATTCTATGTAATTCTAAAGCTATACCTAACCTTATTATTATTAATAATATTTCCCCCAAAATAATCATATGCTTATCTTATCCTATTCTTATTGATATACCATATCTATGCTAACCTGAATTAGGGATATAAATCAAAGAAAAAAAATTTCAATGAAAACATACTTGCACAAATGTAAGTGCAAAACATAATTACAGAAATTCAAAATGCAAAATGCAAACTTTTGAAACAATAAAATACAGTTACAAAAAACCAATTTAACTTCTGTTTTACAAAAAATTAAAGTCTATATAAAATAATAACTATGCATAACTTATGTAAACTGCATTTTACAAATCCTATTTGAACAATTCAAATGAAAATTTTACTATGCTAAGACCTTATCCTATCGCTAATACAGAAAATCAAAACTAAGTACATTAAAACTCAAAATCAACTTGCTATACTAATAAAATCAAAACCTTGCAACAATTTAACTATATACACATTTATAGAAATATACAGATCTGTACAACTTCTACATCTATGTATATGTTATATACAAATTATATTAAAGATTAACTATTTACATTTTGCAGGAGGAAAATAAACTTCCCCCCTTAAGATAGTCTAAGAAAACCTTACAGATTTTCTTTAAAAAGATATGTATGTTCTCCTGATGTTATCTCCTAGGAATGCATAAAGCCTTCCTGTGAGATAAGATCTTATTAATTTAATGTGTATAATCATTATTATTTTCCCAAGGTGATTTATGTGTATTGATCCATTTCAGTGAATACTCATCACCTGGTTATGATGTTGCAGAGTTTGTGAGAAATGTGCCCTATATTTTGTATGTTATTTTGTAGTGAATACTTACCAAATCTTTAAAGTCACCTCCTCTGCTACTGTCTTCTGTTTTCATGCTGTTACTATGTAGTGTTTGTTTGCAACTATAGTGAAAGTGTGTAATGTTATAATGGTGCAAAAATCATATCCATAATCAGTCTGTGTTTCTCTTCTCTTTGTTGATTTTTTCTGCAATGTCTTTGTTACAGTTCAATGGTCCTTTCTGCTGTCATCTTCTCTGATTCTTCTATATTTTCTTCTCCTATGTCTCGATCTTGATCTCTGTCTCCAAGTTGTTCTTCTTCTTGAATAATTTCTTCTTCTGACATCTTTTTTACTGCAATCTTTTTGTCTGTTGTAATCTTTTCTGCTGCTGTTGCTTTTTTCACATGTGAGCAATGCAACCACAATTCTTTCTCTAATACATGAACAGCTGAAGGTGTTGTCAAAATAACGTGGAAAGGCCCTACCCATAATGGTTGTATTGGGCTAGTTCTATTAAAATTTTTGATGTAAACTGAATCCCCAGGTTTTATCGTATGAAGTGCATAATCTAACAAACCCCCTTGAGTTAAAATTCACATTTCCTGTAATTCTATAACCCTGTTTTGTAACTCTGTGATGTATTCAGCGAGTGCAGGATCTCCTCTAAGCATAGATAGATACAGAAGCTGTCTTAAAACTTTTTGCCTGCAGTGGTGAATGTCCAAATAACATTTCATATGGTGATTATATGCACATCTCTTGGTCTGGTGCACAGATAGAACAGTGCTAGAGGCAAAATCTCTGGCCACTTCAAATGAGTTTCCATGCATAATTTTCCAACCATACATTTGATTTCTCTGTTTAGTCTCTCCACCTGACCAGAACTTTGTGGGTGATATGGGACATGAAATTTTGGTGTGATACCCAGATTTTCATAAACTTGTTTTAGAAACCGAATCTGTAAAATGGCTCCCTTTGTTAGAATCTACTCTCAGGGGTATACCAAATCTTGGAGTTATTTCTTTCAACAATGTTTTGACTGCAAAGCTTGATGTATTTTTGCTAGATGTAAAAGCTTCTGGTCATCTAGTTAGTTGGTCCACTATCACTAGACAAAATTTAAATTGTCCTGATTTGGGCATGTTGATATAATCTATTTGCAAATGTTCAAATGGTGTGTGAGCTAGTGGACGACCACCAAAAGCTTTTTGCTTAAATATACTTTGATTGAATTGTGCACACACAGAGCAAGCTGAGCAGATCTTATTTTCCACAGTGCTAATTCCCAGAGGTATCCAAGTTCATTTGACAGTAGCAATTAATGCTTGGGTTCCAAAATGGCCCTTTTTGTGTAGTGCTTGACAGATGTAAGAGTAAAATGCGTTTGGAAGAATTGATTTTCCCACTAATGCTATCCAAATCCCATTTTCTTTTCTTGCTCCAAAATTTTGCTTCCACTTCTTGACCTCTTTGTCATTATATGCTTTTTCTAAAAATGTGGTATCTATAACAGAGAGATTCAGAATGCAAACTGGAGCATTTTGTGCAGCATATTGTGCAGCCATATCCACCCTACAATTTACTCTGGCAATTAAGTCTTGTCCTAAAGAATGCCCTTTGCAGTGAATCACTACCAATCCCTTTAGTAGTTGGAGAGATGACAGTAATTCTTGAATTATTTCTACATGAGCAATTCTTTTCCCACTAGATGTTAAAAATCTTTTCTGAAGTCAGAGAGAACCAATGTCATGGCAAATTCCAAATGCATACTTGGAATGAGTGAACATATTTGCATGTTTGTCTTTTATAAGTTTGCATGAGTGTTTTAGAGAGATTAATTCTGATCCCTGAGCCCTTAGGTTCCTAAGTAGTGAATCAAACCATAGGGTATCAAATTCACTTACTATCACAGCACCTGAAAATCTTATTCCATTCTGCATATATTATGATCCATCTGTGAATAAGATCAGGCCAGGAGGTCAGGATTGTCAAGAGATGTGTCTGACAGATTTTCTCGAGGGCTTTCTATTAATTGCACTACAGTTTCACAATCGTGCAATGGTCCCCCCTGTGTTGGTAAATTGGGTAATAATATAGCTGGATTTAAGGTGTTGCATCTCTTTAGTGTTATTTGTTCACTCCCCAAAAGCACTGTGTCATATTTAGCCAAGTGTTGATCTGAAAATGCCTGTGTTCTGAACTTTCGCAGAAGTGCATTGACTTCATGTGAACAATAAACTGTCAGTGGACAGCCTAACACTAAATCTGCAGATTTGGTAACAAGCAATGCAGTTGCTGCCACCCCTCTTAAGCAGGCATTTACTATCAAGCAGGCACACTTTTGCAGATGGTGATGCTAGAAGTAAATCATCTACAAAGTGAATGAGGATATTTTTCAAATCTTTGTTTAAGATTTGGGAAAACAATTAAGGACATTAACAGAATCCCTGTGACAAACAGGACCGGGAATATTGATTTCCCTGCCACATGAATGCAAATATCTTCTGTGAATCTTTGTGCATTTGTATTGAGAAAAAAAGGAGAACATAAATCAACCACAGTAAAATATTTTGCTTGACTTGGGACAGACGAAATAACGGTAGCAGGACTTGGTACAATTGGGTAAGATTTTACTACCTGATATTAATGATCTTAAGCTCTTAAATCTTGAATGAATCAATAGACTATTCATCCTTCAGCATCTAGCTTGGGTTTTTTAACAGGTAAAATTAGGGTGTTGTATTCAGAGATGCATGGTATTATTATGCCTTGCTGCAATAATGAGTTTATTATCGGGGTGATCCTATCAATGGCCTCTTTACTAAATGGATGCTGTGGAATACATGGTGGTAGACCTCCTTTAGTCAGTACTTTAACACGGGTTGCTGGTTTTAATAAACCTACATCTGTATAATCTGTAGCCCATAAGCCTTCTGGGATATCATCTGGTATCTGATAGATGTTATTCCCTTCCCCCTCTATCTCTACTGTATCCAGGAATAATACAGGGAAAAGGGTCAGAGATTCTTCTGGGAATTAGAATCCCTTAGAGTTAGAAATCCTTTTTTATCCTTATAGTTTCAATAAGTATTTTATTTTATATAACTAGAGTCTCCTTAGCATCCTTACACCTGACCCTGAAGAGAAGTTCACTTATGAGCTTCACTTCAATGATATAAACTGAAGATTGTTCAATTTTAGTTGGACAAATATTTAATTGGCTGCCAGGGATTTAATAGTAATTTATTTTTGTAATAGAGGGAAGATATTAAGGAAGAGGGAAAAAAGGAGGAGGGAGGGAGGGAGGGAGGGGGGGGAGAGAGAGAGAGAGAGAGAGAGAGAGAGAGAGAGAGAGAGAGAGGGAGGAAGAGGAGGAGAAGGAGAGGAGAGAAAGGGGCTCACGCCTCCAGAAAGGGCAAGGAAGGAAGTCAGCCTTTACACTCACCACGCTGTCAATTCAATCAGC
Organism: Monodelphis domestica; assembly: GCF_027887165.1. Lineage (NCBI taxonomy): Eukaryota > Metazoa > Chordata > Mammalia > Didelphimorphia > Didelphidae > Monodelphis > Monodelphis domestica. The sequence continues at coordinate 430,575,660 of NC_077227.1, forward strand.
AGATTCTTTTATCAGCCTCAACTCCAGCAGAGTGTGTCTCTTTCAAACTTCAAGTGTCCCTCTTCACTCCAAGTGTCATCACTCCAAGTGACTCCCTTCAAGTCTCTGTCTTCAAGTGTCTCTCTTCTGTGTGTCTCTATTTCCACTTTTAAAGACCTTTTTCTCTTGTGTCACTTCCCCTAAATTTTACATCTACCAGTCACAGCTGACACTCCACTCCAGGACTGCCCACTCTTTCACACATGGGTCATGTGGGTCCCAGACCTCCCACTCAGTGTATGAAGTAGGTGTTCACACCTTTTTGTGGTTAAAATCCAAAATGGATAGATCTCCATACTCAATTTTAAGTACTGTGTTTACACTTTGGCGATTAAAATCTAAAAACAGGGGATTACAATTTAATCTTCACAATCAAGGAAGAGCTATGTACCTTCATTGTTACAATCAAGGGAGAGCCAAATCCAATCTTCATAAGATACTTTGTAAGCACAGCAAGCAGAGTATCAAAACCAGTTTAAAACCAATAACTAATCCATTGCTATATTATTTTTACAGTCCTCGTCATTATTTTTACAGTTTTGGTGAGTTATATAGGCAGAAAATCTTATTTTAAGGTTCCAACTGTCAATTTGGGCAGGTTGAACTGTTATCACAGCAGGAGGTCTGTGGAAGCAGCTAGAGCTGACAGTGAGCTGTAGTAACAGTGAGCTGAACTCTAGGTGGCTCCAAAACCTATCTCCCAATAAACAACTCAAAGGCTCTGTGCTCTCAGAAAAGCTGGTGAATTAGCTATATAAAATCACCATGGGATTTTTTTCTGTTAGTTATGGCTTTTCTCATTTTCACTATTATGCCGGATTATATACAAAATTTACTTGCCTATGACATTCAAATGTCATTACTCTCATTGACACTCCTACCTGGCTCACCAAAACTGTAAAAAGAACTGCTTCTCCTGTTTCCACAGGCTACACTGATCCTTCCTAATCTGACTAACCCAATTTTTTACTATTTTAAATAAACTAACACTATTATCCTTATAATTCTTAACTTCATCTTAACTTCATCTCCAAGTTATAAAAATAACAAAGGCTAGCTGGCTGAGTCTCAGCAAGAATCAAGTTAGATGAAACAATTGATCCAATATTCAGATAAAAAGCAAAATGGTATATATCTTAGTATATCAAATAATAGATTGCACATTCACAAACATGTATACACACCTACATAACCAAATGCAGGTGTTTTGGGTTGGTTTTTTTTTTTCAGAATTCCAGTGGGAAAATTTTTATTGATAAGCCCCAAAAGTACATTTCATCCTAGGGGAATACAAAGCATCAGAAGGGGATTGGGTCAATTCCAAAAGGAGAAAACAGAAAAGTCTCTTTTATAAGTCAGCAGTTGGATGATTCTTCTGACAAATATCCATTCTCCTCAAGAGTCAAAGCCAACCAGTTCTATTTGAGGGATATCACTGAATCATCCTATCCTCTATGGCAAGGTTTCTAAATCATTTTGTGTAATGGACCCCTTAGTCTAATCCTAACCCAGGAAACACTTTCTCAAAATGTTTAATTCACAAAGTAAAACTACATAGGATTGTAAAGAAAATAAAATATATTAAAATTTATCACCATTAAAAATAAAAGCTTACAGATACCAAATTAAGCATCATGCTCTCTACAGAAATAGTCAGATGTTCCAAATAAAGGCCAAGTTGATTGAAGAACTCCCATTAAACAGCCAGTCTAATAAGTATGAGATAAAACCTAAGTTAACTTAATTTGACCATCTGTTTCTCCATGTAAATTTGTTATTATTTTGCCTACTAATAAAAGGAAACTCTATTGTAGTTTTATAAAACATTAAAACTGTAAATTAATTTAGATAATATAAATGTTATACATAATATATAGCATAATAAATTCCAATTTATTATATAGCCTCAAGTAATGAATATCTCATTTTTTAAGTTTTCATTATTTCTTTAAAGTATGTCTTTTAGTTGTATTTATATAAATCCTGAGTATGTCAGTATGCTAACTCTCAAGTATTTTAAGTATTTATAGTATGAATGAAATTTCTCTTTCTCTTTAGTTTTATTATTGATATACAGAAAAGTTAGTGATTTTTTATGTTTATTTCATATCCTGTTAATTTATTGATTTCAGTAATTTTGATTAATTTTTTCATTGAATCCTTAGGGATCTCTCTCACATGTAAATATAGATAATTTTTACCTAATTCTTTTTGCCTAAGCTTATTTCCTCATTGTATTTTTATTGACTTTCTTTGATTAGAATTTGTAGAATAATATCAAAATATAATGAAAACAAAGGAAAATCCTCTCTTACTCTTGATCTTATTGGGAAAACTGTTTCTCCATTGCAAATAATGTTAGTTGTTTGTTTTAGATCCTTTTGATCACATTAGAGAAAGAGCCTTTATTTTTATGCATTTGTATATGTATGTGTGTTTACTATAAAGGCATACTTTACTTTGCCAACTAAAATAATGTGATTTTATTATTGTTGTCATTAATATTACTAATTACATTATAGTTTTCCCAATATTAAAATATTCTTGCAGTCTTGGAATAAATGCAAATTGGACACAGTGAAATATTTTTAGTGTTCTTTTTTAATCTCTTTGCCAGCATTTCATTTTATATATTTACATCAATAATCAATAGGAGGTTTATAATTTTCTATTTGTATTTTATCTTACTCTGGTTTGAGTATCAGGATCATATTTCTCATAGAATGAATTTGATAAAATGCCTTCTTTTTATTTGGGAACATTTTGTGTAGCATTTGGATTATTGTTCTTTAAATGAAAGATCCATCTGGACCAAAGTTCTTTTTAATTTCTTTTCTTTTTTTCCTTCTTTCATCCTTTATGGTTTGCTTGCACAGTTCACTTTTCTGAAATTTGGTTGTTTAAATGATCTAGCACTTATAAATATTAATATTTTTCACTTGAGTTATCACATTTGTTTGTACACAATAATAAAATGTTATAGTTTTGATACTTTTATTTCCTCAACAGTTGTTATTATTTTTTTCTCATTTTTGTTTGTGGCAATTTGGTTTTCTCTCCTTTTTTTAAGAGATTTGAAGTTGGCCGTCTTTTATTTTTTTTTAAACCAGAATTTATTTTTATTTATCTCAAGGTTATTTTTGTATTCATTTTTGTTATACCTTCTTTTATTTTCAGGATTTCCTTTTTTTTTTTGCTTGTTTGTTAAACCTATCGCAGCCCACAGAATTCCCTTGCCCTTTTTCTCCTTCTTACAGATAGGAGTCCTCTTTCCTAACAAATGTGTATAAACAAGTAAAACATTTCCATACTCTGGCTGTGCCTGAAAAATGTATGCATCTCTAGTCCTTCACTCTTAGTCAAGAGATAAGAATTCTTCATCATTAGTTTTCTAAAGTTTGATTGGTATAAGTTGTAATTAATTATTTGAAACCCTTTTTACTTGATTATTGATAGCTTAAAGAGAAATAGAGAATTTTACTTTAAAATATACATACAAGATATATAGTGGGTAAATTGAAGTAAATCTCAAAAGGAATGCACTAGCACTGAGCAGAAATTGAGAAAGGCCTTTTGCAGAAGGTTGGACTGGAGATGAACCTTGAAGGAATACAGGGAAGCCAGGAGGCAGAGGCAATTAGGGAAAGGGCATTGCAGGCATAGAGATCAGCCAGTAGAAAGGCATTCAGGAGATGGAGTGCCATGTGTAAGGAATAGCAAGAGACCAGGACCACTGGATTATATAGTATGTTGAGGGGAATAAAGTTCATGAAGACTGGAAAGGTAGGAAGGGGCTAGATTTTGAAGGACTTTAAGAGTCAAACATAGTATTTTATATTTGATGCTAAAGCAGTGGGGAGCCACAGAAGTTTATTGAGAGGTGGATTACATGGTCCAATCTGCACTTTAGGAAGATCACTTTGATAGGTGAGTGGAGAATGTATTATAGTGGGGAGAGATTTGATTCACAGAGACCAACTAAAAGTCTATTACAGTAGTCCAGCATAAGATGATGAGGGCCTGCACCAGGGTGGAGGCTATGTCAGAGGAGACAAAAGGGCCATATAGAAGATGTTGCCAAGATAAAATCAAGACTTGGCTACAGATTACATATGGAGGGTGGCATAAGGAGTTGAGGATGACCCCAAGAATATGAGTTTGTATGAGTGGGAGTACGGAAGTATGGTAGCAATAAGAAAGTTGGAAAGAGGAGAAGGTTTTTAGGGAAAGATAATGAGTTCAGTTTTGGAGGCATAAAAAAATTGCCTTAGTCAATGATGGCCAAGTTGAGGTTGGGTAACCAATGTATAGTGCCCTTTTTCCACATAGTTTGACTATTTCCTCCAGTTTTTTTTTTTTCAGCAGCAGGTGAAGTGCTAAATGTAGAGAACTGTATAGAGTTGGACTGGTTCAACAAGGGGTCAAGAAAAGAGAGAACAGAAATACAAAGCATTTCTGCAGCAGTGGGAGCAAGCTGTCCCTTTTACCTTTTTCCCTTAGGGAAAGTAAGTGCAAATTTAAAGTTACTTGTGAACCTTCACCTCACAAGTTAGCTTTTTGGATTCAGCAGGGCTGCTGGATGAGTTGCTGTCTTGTACAAGGCACAGTGTTTCTGGGTTAACCATCCCTGGTCAGGGCTGAATAAATTGATCATCAGAACTTCACTGAGTTTCTCTAGACACAGTTGTTTGCAAAATCTGGCAGGTACTCCACTCCCAGACATGTGGCAGCCCTCTCTCCTAACCTTCTGAACCCCCTAAGATTGCAACCTAAAGTGATTTCCTTCAACTAAAGAAGCAAGAAAGAAAAAGCTGAGATGGGGAAAGAGACAACAAGAATAATATAACCATGGGAAAAATTAAAATTAAATTTAAAAAATTAAAAAGATTTAAAATATATTTTATATAGACTGAGATATTTTAATGTTCATCTTTATTTTAATTACAAATTTCCACGCAAGTTTTCCAAGTTTATATAATTCATGTTGTCTCCTACTCTTATTCCCTCTCCCCCCAGAATCGACAAGCAATTCAATCTGGGTTGTGTTATTGTGGGGTTGTTAGGGGAAATAACAAGAGGGAAAACATCTAAATATTTTCAGTTTATTGTTGGGAAGGTTGAGAGGAAGGAGGGTAAAAGGGTAAGGGAAGGTTCTTGATCTTAATCCCAAAACCTAATTCCCATAAAACTATCTTAATGGCTAACTTATCTATTCTGAATAAATTAAGTTTCCCCAAACACAATCTCACAAAATAGAACCCAGTATATGAGCCAAGATCCCAGAAGAAAATGTTCAAAGTAGGTCCAGTGGAGAAGTGGTTCTTTGGTCTTCTGTCCAGCTGCCAGCAGCCAGTCCAAGCAGGTTTTCTCTCACTCAAGCTGGTATCTTCCAAAGGGCCAGAAACCTGGTAGACAGATGGAGCATTTTCAATCTCCAAAAGCTTTTCTCCAGGAGACTGTTTTACAGTTGGACCTTAGAATCTTGACTCAGGCTCCCTATGTGACATGTCCCTGTCAATCAAAAGGAAGTTCATATTGCAAAAATCCTTTGGCAATCTTCCTTTTCTTATTACAGTTGTACATGTATTCTCACTCAAAACATAAGGACTAGGATATTTGAAAACAAAAGTATGAAGGGAAAACAAAGAAAGATGCTAGTGTTATAATTAAAATTATGAGGCTGATAAGAGCTTAATAACTTTATTAAATCAAAGTAGCAGTAGTAGTAAAGAGAGGGAGAGAGATACTTAGCTTTCTAAAATATTGGCTGCCATGATGAGCCTGTGGTTAAACTCAGACAAGGGTTCCTTCAGCTCTCCACACTCCAGCCAAAAGATCCCCACAGGCTCCTGATCTGACCCTTTTCTCCACCCACTAACTCACATGTTACATCCCAAGAACCAACCATAGTTTCTTAATTTGCCTCAACTGCCCAGGGAGCCAGTGGCAGTGGAATCAGTTTCCTATCTTGTTGGTTCCTTGGTTCTTTAATTTCCTTTCTCTAAGGGTTTATCTATACCTGAATTTACTCAGTGGTCTTTGACCTCCAGGTCACTGAGAGATGATATTAAAAAAAGGCGAATTTCTTCACCACAGCCAAACACAGCATACCCTGACTCCAACATCATCATGTCATTGATCTTCTTCAAAAATGAGAGATGAACAACAATATGAAAAGAATCATATACAGACACAAAGGAAAGGGTTGGGGAGAACAGGCATCAGATGAACTTCACTGTTATCTGAAACAATTAGAAGTTGAACGTGTACACACACACACACACACACACACACACACACGAATGCTTGTGTTTGCAAAAAGAGTTTGGTGGAACACTATATCAAATGTAACAAGGAAACAGGGAGAAAGGGGGAAAGTAGGGGTTAAGAGGCAGGATATACTGGGAGGAAGTCTGAATCAAAATGAACTTCCTAACCTTGAAGTGAGGATTAAAACAAAACATAACAAAATAAAACCAAATGCCAAAGAACTGGAAATAAATCGGGAAATGGTTGAATAAGTTGTGGTTTATGACTGTATTGGGGCATTGTAAGAAATAATGAGACAATTCCAGAAAATCCTAGGAAATATAAACTGATAAATAATGAAGTAGAACCAATAGAACAATTTATAAACAATTACAACTGTGTAACTAAAACAGCTTACAGGACTTAAGAACTCTTTTCAAAGCAATAACCAGCTACTTTTCCAGAGGATTTATGAAGCATAATAACCTTCTCCTGACAGAGAAATGATGGACTTTTTTTTTTCAGAAAAAGACATACTTTTTTTTTATACAGCCACTTTATGGATTTGTTTTGTTTGAAAATGCTTATCTGTTATGAGGTTTTTTCCTTCTGGTTTTAATAGGGAGATTGTGGAATTCAAACATACTACAAACATAATTAGCAAAATTATGAGTTGCTCTTACAGTGTAACAGTTAAATTAGTCTCTAGTAATAAAAGTATTATATTTTATGAGGTTTATTAAAGATTATTAGAAACCAAGGTTAAAGAAACAGAAAATAAGAAAAGCATGTGCAACCTACTCACTAAATCTTGCCTGCCAGGTAGAGAGACACGTGTGCTTAGAAGCGGAAGAAGAGAGTCTTGGGAGGCAGAGAGCCCTTTAAATAAAAATTGTGTTCTCACACTGAGGTGAGGACTCAGGTGAGAATATAGGGAATTCTGGGAAGTACCAAGGACTTCTGGGGATTGAAGTCTGAGGTTCAAATCTCCATTTTTGCAACAGTTCTGGAGAACAATTTGGAATTACACGGATAAAGTGAATAAGCTGTTTGTACCCTTTGATACAACTTATATCCCAAGGTCAGTAGTAGAAAGATTCTACATATACTCAAATATTCATGGAATTACATTTTTGTAGCAGCAAAAAACTGAAAACAAGAAGGTACCCATCAATTGAATAATGACTAAAGAAATTATAAACACCTGAAAAAATAAGAAAATGAGAAGACATACTAACTTATATAGAGCAAATTAATCAGAACCATCTGAACAACATATATAACAACAACAATATAAATAAAAATAAGATTTGAAGACATCATTCAGATTGAGCCTAATGACTAATCATGGTTTTGGGGACTGATGATAAAATATAATGCCCTCATTTTGAAAAGAATGTGTATGGGTACAGATTATTGAATAGTCTTGTCAGTTAAATTTGCTGTATTGTTTTGCTTTGTTTAATTGTTTGTTGTAAGAGAGGATTTTATAGGTAGAATAGGTGGCTGGGAAGTGATAATAATGTGAATACCAAAAATCAGAATACTGGATTTCAGAATTTTCATTCTTCTTATCTAGAAGTTTTATTAAAAAGAAAATGAAGTTATTTTGAATAGAATTATTCTGCATGACTATTTATTGGCTTCATGAATTTCCTTCCTTTTCTAAATGTTTACAAGTCATCTATTTAATAACCTGTTTTGAATTGTTCTGTGAGAAAATCCCAGACTACAATTTCAGGAATCTCCCTTATCTCTATAAGAAAAAGCAGAACATCTTCCTATCTTAAGCCTTCTTTACTTTTCTCATTCTGATTTCCCAAAGAATATAGTGGTTCTTAGTTACATTTACAGGTTCTTTTTGTTTTTTGACTTGTTTGAGCCTATATGCATACTTTATTTAAATTGGTGTCATGCTAAATTGCCATCTTAATCTTTAGTTTCATCTTAATGACATTTGACAAGCAATATGGTCTAGTGAACTAAGAGTCAGAAGTCCTGTATTCTAATACTTATTCAGCCACCTATTAGTAAGTCATATGAGATTGGCTAAGTTATTTGCTTTTCTTAAGACTTAGTTTCACTATTAAAATGATGGCATTGATACTACTTCTGGGTTTAAACCCCAAAGAGATAATAAGAAAAAAGACTTGTACAAAAATATTTATAGCCATGCTCTTTGTGGTGGCAAAAAATTGAAAAATGAGGGAATGTCCTTTGATCGGGGAATGGCTGAACAAATTGTGGCAAATTCCATGTGAACTAGAACAACCTCCAGGAATTGATGCAGAGTGAAAGGAGCAGAACAAGGACAGCGTTGTACATAAAAATGGATACACTGTGGCACAATCGAATGTAATGGACTCCTCTACCAGCAGCAATACAATGATCCAGGACAATTCTGAGGGACTTATGAGAAAGAATGATATTCACATCCATAGAAAGAACTGTGGGAGTAGAAACACAGAAGAAAAGCCAACTGCTTGATCATATGGTTTGATGGAGATATTATTAGGAATGTATACTCCAAACGACTACTCTAGTGCAAATATTAATAATATGGAAATAAGTATTGATCAATGACACATGTAAAACCCAATGGAATTGCTTGTTGGCTATGGGAGGAGGTGGGATGAGGGGAGGGAAAAAACATGAATTATGTAACCATGGAAAAATATTCTAAAGTAATTAAATAAATAAACTTAATTAAAAAAAGAAAATTCCTATTTCACAACTAACTAGGTGTCATGGTGTACTGCAGTGGGACACTTGGGAAAATGGCATCTTTTCCAAATGCCATTAAATTGTTGTTGACTTTGGGTAGAATTTTAAAAAATGACGGCATTAACTGCCCTCTGTACCTCATTGACTTCTTGTTTTAAAGCCTAATGCATGTAAAAAGCTCTTTGTAATCTTTGTATATTGTTATGTCCATGTAAAATATTATGCCATAATAATTCAGAAGATCCATCATGTGGTGGTAGTGAACCTCTTCAAATCTAGCTCTGCTGGTGATAAGGAAACAAACATATTTAAGGTTATCCCCATAACTGAATTATTTCCAGCTTAGTAGGACCTATCACCTACTAGTAGCAGATATCTTCAAGAACTTAAAGTTATTCCCCCATATCAGTGAGGCATTTGGAGTAGGACTTCCCAGTGCAAAGATTGTTTTCCTTGATGTTTTGTTTTCCAAGCACAAACAAGAAGTAAATTTGTATTTTTTATTTCTTTCAGATTGGAAGCCTAGGCCTAAAAGAGAGAAGTCAACTACAAAGCAGATCATTTCTACAGAAGAATTATCCCAGGAAAAATGTAAAAAGGGTTGTTGCCAAGATTTCAATTTGAGAAAAACTTGGGAATATGAAGTCTTGTTAGAAAAGCAACAAGGTGACCAGGAGAGATCTTCCAGGCAAATGGCAGTAACTCATATGAAAACTAAGAAGGTGACTAATTATGAAAATAATAAATTTATGAGAAGATTCAGACTCGGATCAGTATTTGCTTTACAACAGAAAATACCTGTAGAAAAGAATCTCTGTAGATTTGACAAACGTGGGAAAAACTTCAAACAAAATTCAAACCTGATTAAATGTAATAGGATCTCCTCAGGAAAGAAAATATATAACTACAATGAATGTGGAAACTCATTCAGGTACCATTTGGATTTTATTCAATATCATACTGGAAAAAAACCCTACAAATGCAATGAATGTCCAAAATCTTTCAATAAGGAATCATCCCTCAGCAGGCACTGGAAAATTCACATTGGAGAGAAAACCTACAACTGTAATGAATGTGGAAAAAAATTCAGTGAAAGATCATGTTTAAATAAACACCAGAGAATCCATACAGGAGAGAAACCCTACAAATGTAATGAATGTGGGAAAGCCTTCACTGGCAGATCATCCCTTAGTAGACATCAAAGAATCCATACTGGAGAAAAACCCTATGAATGTAATGAGTGTGGGAAAGCCTTCATTCAGAGTATACACCTTACTCGACACCAGAGAATTCATACAGGAGAGAAACCCTATAAATGTAATAAGTGTGGGAAACCATTTAGATGGAATACACAACTTATTCTGCATCAGAGGATCCATACAGGAGAGAAACCCTATGAATGTAATGAATGTGGTAAAGCTTTTAGCCGCAGTACACATCTTAATCAACATCAGCTAATTCATACTGGGAAGAAACCCTATGAATGTATTGTATGTGGGAAAGCCTTCAATGACAGGTCATCTGTTACAAAACATCAGCGAATTCATACTGGAGAGAAACCTTATGAGTGCAGTGTATGTGGGAAAGCCTTTCCTCACAGGTCATCCCTTACTGAACACCACAGGGTTCATACTAGAGAAAAACCCTATGCATGTGATGCATGTGGAAAAGCTTTCAGCCGAAACACATACCTTACTCAACATCAGAGAATTCATACGGGAGAAAAACCCTTTGAATGTAATGAATGTGGGAAAGCCTTTGGCCGGAGCACAAACCTTGCTCAACACAAGAGAATTCATACTGGATTAAAACCCTATGAATGTAATGCATGTGGGAAAGCCTTCATTGATAGGTCATCCCTTTCTAAACATCAGAGAGTCCATACTGGGGAGAAGCCCTATGAATGTAATGAATGTGGGAAAGCATTTAGCCACATATCTTCCCTTACTAAACACCAGAGAATTCATAATGGAGAGAAATTTTAGTTCATGTGGAAAATACCTTATAAATTCACCTTATACAGAACATTGGAGAAATCATCCTAGAGAACATTTAGGTCATGTGGTACACTGAAAAGAGTTGGATTTAGAATCAGATTCTTGGGCTCAAATCCCAGCTCTTCCAACATACCCCCTGTGGCCTTAGATAAAGTCATTTAAACTTTGCATCTCAATTTCCTCATCTCTAAAATAAAGAAGTTGAGCAAAATGAAGTCTTAAGATTATTTCCAGTTTCAAACCTACTTTCATTTTCCTTCCTTCTTCCTTCTTTCCTTCCTTTCTCTCTTTCCCCTTACTTTTGTTCTAGATCCATAATTAATTATTGATTCTGAGGCAGAAGAGTATTAAAGACTAGGTAATGTCCAGGCTCACACAGCTAGGAAGTATGTGATGCCAGATTTGTACCCAGGTCCTCCTGATTCCAGGCCTGGCATTCTTACCCACTGAGCCACCTAGCTGCCCCTCAAACCTGATCTTTCTAACAGAATTTATCCTTTACCCATTAAATGAATCATACTGATGAGCAGTCCTAAATAAATGTAGAAAAACTTTCATGTAGAGTCTAGCACTTAATTCAATGTCACATAATTGAGAGTAGAGAGTAAACATAGGAATATGACATAAGAAAGTTTTCAGATATACTTTTGCTCACGCCAAATATAAGATACTTTGATGGATCTATAATTTCATTAATATGGATACTCTCTCCAATGATGCAAATGCTCATTCTGATGTAACTTTTGTCTTCCTATAAATCTTCCAGTGTGGCCCACCCACCATGCTGCAAGTGTTTCTTTGATTCTTAAGAATCCTATGCATGCCTACAAATTAAGCATGTGACCTGCCAATCAGTTATCACTCACTCACCATATGAACAGCCTAATTTTTCTGATCATACAATTCTTTGGTGAAATTCCACATACCATTTCTCTCTCTATTTATTGATTGGGAAGTGTGTTGTAGCTCATTAATGCCCATTACTTGAATTCTTAGGAGTCTGTGGTATTCTCCATGGTCCTTAACTATACAGCATCACTGAAAGAATGTTGTTGATAAAAGACAGGCCTTTGTTTCAGGCAAATGCTTGAAGTCATTAAAAAGATTGCACAGTTTCCTGAAGGCAATCCAGCCTGGAGATTACTGCCTTCCAATTGAATTTTGGACCTAGATGTTTGTTAATGTGCAATCTTTCTGTGATATATACCGGTAAACCAAATTTACAGTTTGTCCATCTAACTGCATATCATAGTCTGGACAATAGAAATTATTAAGCCACTTTTTCTTCTGGGGTGGAAAGTCAAACTATCTAATACTAATTGGAACTCATACTAGAGAGTAACTATGAATATGTCATGTAAGAAAGTCTTCAGATTGAGATCAGCCCAAGATCAAAAACTTTATTTTGATTCTATAATGGATCTGTGATCTCAATAAGATTATTCCTCCAGTAAAGTATAACTACTCATATATGCCCCCTCATTATGATCAACTCTTGTCCACATGTCAACCATAAATCTTTTACAGGAGCTCCAGGGTTTAACACAATCCACACAATGTCAACCATAAATAGGAACAGCTGGAGGACTTACCATCCATATTAATCTTCCATTTAGACTTTACTAATTATCCTCCATGATGATGGCAAATAGCTTTGACAAGTACACATCTCCCATTTTTAAGCCTCCCTTAATCTTAAGAGGGCTATTGACTGAAGTTTATCTCATGTTTTTCAAGGGATCTTGTATGATTCTAGTATGCATGGGAGTAATCTTAAGGACATAAGGAATTTTAGAAATTTTATTTGACATCAATTCCACATATATTGGTTTATCCCGCATGTTGCCTTTTAATAGAGGATTTCAACTAGAGCACTCTTTCCTATTTCTCTCCCTCCTCTATCTATTAGCCATAGTTAAATATGCAGTGGAACTAATGTAATTAAACTGACATTTTATGGAAGTATACCAGACCTTACGCATCCAACTGAGAAAATTCATTTTAAGAACAGAGTTGCACTTTGCTATCTCACCTTATTATATAACTTTAGCTTGGGTTTAAAGGAAAGAATTTTTTTTTCTTTACATTCACTCTGAATTGAACGTAAGAATCTCAGCAGTTTAAATTTTTATTTAATTTCTGTATATTCTTTATTTTATCCTAATCTCTTCTTAAAATAATGTAGGAAATGCTTCCTTGATTTTTGTACTTGACATCTAATTAATCTACTTTTCTCCCCAATCTGAATTCATTACTAGCACAAGGACTGTTGCAGATGGTAGACATTTAATAAATGTCTTATTGAATTGGATAAGTAAATACAAGGTAAATTGAGGAACATGACAATTTCATAAAATATAAACTGATAAAAATTAGGGAGAATATACAGTAAGATTATATAATCAGAATGGCTTATTTTATAATTCTTTTCCATTGCTGTATTTTTCTATTTTTTAATTCTAGTAGCAAATAGTTTTGATAATTACTGTTTTCAAAATGCAGAATGGTAAGACATCCTTCACTAACATTTTTTTCATGGCTCTCTTTAATAATCTTTTTTCCCTTTTGTGCTTTCATGTAAATTTTGTCACCATTTTTATTTTTTTAAGTGACTAATTGATATTTAGTATTAGCATTATTATTAATGTGTCTGTGAGGGAAGACATTCTTCAGTGCAGATCTATGGCAACTGTCTAGAACTTACAGTCCTAGAAACTTACTAGGGGTTTGGGGAAGTCAGGAGACTTTCCTATGGTTACAAAGATAGTGCCAGAGGTGGGATTTGAATCCAGGTCTTCCTGACTCCAAGTATAGCACTCTCTTAGGCCACATCACCTTTCTTGATATTGTATTGCAACTATATATTAATATAGGAAATAGTAACATTTTTGTTGTACTATATCATTCCAGTTATTACAGACACTATCTCTCCTGTATTTTTCTTTATTTCTGTCAACACAGTTTGAAATTTCTCTTTAGAGGTCTTGTGTCTTAGTAGGCTAATGCCCAATAGTTGATGTTTTTATTATTATAGAGTACATTTTTCTTCCTGTCATTTTTTCTTTCTTTGTTAGTGGTACACAAAAATGCATATGATTTTGACTGTTTATCTTATACTGCTCTACTTAATTAAGTCATATATTATCTTAATACTTTCTGAGACTAATCAGTCTTAATCCTGCTTAGCTTTTAAGATCAGATGAGATCAAGTACATTTCTGTGTCTTGGATTTTCTCAATATATAACCATATTGTTTGGAAATAAAATTATCTTAGCATATTCATATCAAAGATATTTCTTTAATTTGTTTTCATGCCTTGTTGCTATATTTGCATTCCTAAAACTATAATGATTATTAATGTTTAAAGTGAAAAAACTGCTTTGAGTGGCAATGTTTATAATATTTCTCTATTGCATATAATATGGTTTAAAATATATACTTTATAAGACCATGTTTTGATATTCCAATGGACCCATAATCTCATCATTCAATAAGCATTTATTAAGTACCTACAATGTGCAGAGCACTGGGAGATAAAATTTCGGTAAGACATATAAACTGGCTTCTCATGGACACAAATACATTAAATGATAAATAATTTTAAAGAATTGCAAATTAAGTCCTATGTGAACTCTGAGATAAGTAGTGTACTAGAGATGAAAACATGGTGAATTATAGAGGGGGAAGATGTTGCACCAGGAAGTAGGCAAAAGAAAGAGGCTGAATCTTGATCCCCTCCCCTATACTAATTCCTGTTTCTTTCTTCCCAACTCTCTTGATGGAGATTTTCTCACAGATGTTAAGTTGTAAATTTTCCCACTAATAACCAATCCTACAAACTAATACTTTAACTAAAAGATCTTTTAGAGGCTGGGTTAAGAGGGAAATTTAGGGTCTCCCTAATCCTAAATTATCTTGTTGATTGAAGGCTTTGAAATAACAAAAATTATCTCCCCGCTAAGGGTAGATAATAGTAGCACTGCTAACAATTCTCTTCTGGGCAAGACCAAATATCTCTTCAGCTCACAGTATAAGTAGAAGGCAATGGCCAGAGAGGAGATGAAGGGGGTCTTGTCTTCCACCTTCAGGCAGAAACAGCCAAGTGAATTTCCAGGCACCTGGAGCCTCTTAACTGCCTCTCCCTCAAGCTTCCATTGGAACAGTCTCTCCCCTACTCCAATCATTTGTGCGTTCCACATATTCTGAATTCTCATTGCTTTGCAGATCCAACTTTTTGTCTTTGCCTAAATGTCTTCATTCACAATATCCTCCGTTTTGTATTTGGCAGAATTACAGTCAGGAATTCTGCGTTCCTATTTTCATACTTACCTATTATCTCCTAATTTCTTCTAACTGTCTAAGCTATGATACTATACTATTTTAAAATATGCCACAACCCCCCAAATAAAAAATCTTATTCTATCTTTACTATTCTAATCTATGTAACCCTATTCTAAGATTTGGGTTTTAAGGAGAGTGGAATAGGTCATAACATACAAGTGCAATATAGAAATATGGTTTTGAAAACAATAATAACCAATACAAAATTTTAAACAGTTTTTAGCAACAATGTAACTTCCTTATTTCCTAATAAACTATAACCTGTTCTAAGTAAAACTTTTATAAACAATAATAATTCCTAGGATTACTATGTAACTTAACTTATCAGAAATATGATATCAATCTGTCCCTAATCTACCTAGTTTCAAATGACTTAACTAATCTTGCCCTGTTTTAGTTGTTAGAAATTTCAGTGACTTAAAATTATATTGTTAGAATGTTAATTCCATTAGTATTATACAAATGTACATGGTGCTATCTGTACAAATTTTACATATGTACAATTCTGATACATTTTGCATGAGAGTTCTGTTCAAAGTCATGTAGACAAGATTTTTCCTTTGCCTAAACTTTTCACAGAAACTCACAATTATATCAGTATGAATTTTGTGTATGTGTTCTAATTATGAGATATTACATACTTACCCAATCCATGAGATTTCTTTCCACATTGTACTTATGTGTAATAGTGTATATGTGCATGTGCCTGTGTGAAGTTAACCTGTATGATGAATTCTTATGTGACCTCATCACCATCAGTTCTAGATTTCAATGTCTTTCCATGTCCTTGATGTTGATTGTAGGAAACATACATGTTTTGGGTTCTTCATCTGTTCAGGTTACATGTGTTGTCTGTCATTTCCCCTTGATTGAAGTCCTGTGTTCTTAAACATACAGGAACATGCATGTGTCTAAGCTCTTTGTATGCCTGTGTGTAAGATTGATTTTTCCTTGTTTGCATGTGCATGGAAGTAAGTTTGAATTCTTCATGTGTGCCTGTCAATCTTTAATGGTTTGATTCTTCATGAGTATGCTTTTCCGTGTGATAATCTTCATGTGCGGGTATATGTAATATATTGTAATAAGTAGATTTTAAGATATGTCTTATAATTTTGAAATGTGATATTGTCTTATATCATTTGATGTTTAATTTTTCAAGGGGTTTTATTCCATGGAGATTTGACGTCTTTGAGTTGTTCATATTAGGAGATTATTTTGACGTCTGAATTTTTCTTGGAGATAGAATTTTTATTTACTCTATGGTTCTTGTTTTCTTATTGGTATAGATAGAATTATACATGATGTAATGTGTTTTGTAGAGATGTGTCTTCTTTGTTAAGTAACCTTGTTTCATTCTTAATATTGTTGTTGTTATAAGCAGAGATCTTTTCTTATTGGAGCTATTATCTTCATATTTGGGACTATTTCATCATTGCTTTTTCCAGTGCTTTTATTCTGTTTTAACTTGTACTCTTGTGACTCTCATTTGAGTTGTTCTTATTCTTGTTCTTGTAGTAGTATTGTTGTGTGCAGTGCTTTCATTTTGTTATTCTTCTTTTACTCTCATGTATTGATTTCCATTTATAGGGACAATTGTTGAAATATTATCAGGGCTATTGGCAATACTTCAGATTTTTTCTTATCCATTTTCTTTAGGATGTTACTTCTTGTTCTTCTACATCACTGGTAATGTTATGGAAATAATGTTGCTTTACATGTGAGGCATGATACCATGGATCTTTCCCCAATACTTTGACAGATGTAGGAGTAACCATAATCACACCTAGAGGGCCTATTCAACTTGGTTCTGTAGATGTCTCTCTATTAAAATTTTTCACATATACTTTGTCTCCCGGTTTTATATTATGTAATGAGAAATCCAATGGTACCCATTGTACTAACAATCCCAGCTTCCTTAGTTCTTCCAACCTATTTTGTATTTCTACTAGGTAGTAATAAAGTTGACATTATCTTTTTAGCATGGATAAATATGATGGTTTTGCAGTCCTACCATGCCATAAAGGTTGACCACATAACTTCTCACCTGGGGATATGTGCAAGTTACCTCTGGATGCTCTTAGTTGAAACAATGCTAGCGGAATAACATCTGTCCTTTTCAAATGGGTTTCCAAATAGAGTTTCTCTATTAATGTTTTCAATTCTTTATTCATATGTTCAACTTGACCTGAACTCTGTGGCCTATATACATCATGAAGACTGCTTTTAATACCCAAGTTCCTATATACTTCTTGTAGAATCTGAGAAGTTAAATAGACTCTATTCAAGTCTATGGTATCAGGAATGCCATACCTAGGAATTGTGTCTTTCAGTAAAGATCTCACTACTATGGTTGTGTCATTTTTCCTAGTTGGATATGCCTCAATCCATCTTTTTAGTCTATCCACAATAACCAATGCACATTTGAATCCTTTGTCATTAGGCATTTTTATGTAGTCTATTTGTTGACATTGGAAAGGCATATAACTTAAGAGGTCTGCCTCCCAATGCTATCTTCTTAAAATGACCTTGATTAAATTTCCTACATATGTCACATGCCTGACAAATTCTGATGGCATTTGTTGAAATCCCTGGAGTCGTCTAGAACCTTTGTACCGCATCTAGAATGGATTGTACTCCATAATGGCCTTTGGAATGAATCACATTGCATAGATGTTGGCATAATTTTCTGGGGAGAATTGGTTTCCCAACCTTGAGCTACCCAGACACCTTTAACTAATCTAGCCCCTAGATGTTTATTCCATGACTGAACCTCATCCCCATGGTAAGCTTCGGTAAGATAATGCTTTTCCACTAGGGAAAGATTAAGCACATGGTAGGGACCAAACCTCACTGCATATTTTGCTGTTATATCTGTTCTTTGGATTCCAAGGGATATCCTGTCCTTGCCATGAGTATGTGCCTTGCAATGGATCACGGCTAACTCTTTTGGCAATTGAACAGATTTTATCAGACTATGAATAAGTTTGCTATGTGCAATTGATTTTCCAGCTGTTGTTATAAAACATTTGTTTTTCCAAATAAAACCCATGGCATGAATCAAGGAAAAAAGGTAAGAGGAATCAGTGAAAATATTCACTCTTTTGCCTTTTGCCATTTCCAAGGCTCAAAGCAAAGCTTTTAATTTGATTCCCTGGGCACTGACATGACTTGGTAATGATGCATGCCGAAGTGTTTTGTCATCATTTACTACAGCTGCCCCTGTGATCCTGTGTCCTCTATAGATGTATGAGGATCCATCAATGTATAACTCCATTTCAGGATCACTAAGAGGTATGTCTTTGAGATTTTCTCTAGGCTTATATATCATTTCTACCACTTGGTTACAATCATGCAGTGGTTCTCCACCCACTGGCAAATCTAGAATCAGAGTAGCTGGATGCAACAGTGCACACCTATGAATGGTTATGTTGTCATTATCCAGCAAAATTATTTCATACCAAGATAGCCTTGCATTTGTAAAAGCATGCATATTCTGCAATCGTAATAGTTTTTCAATTTGATGTGCAGAATACGCATGTAGCTTGCATCCCAGTACAATATCATTTGATTTCTTTACCATGAGAGCAGTTGCAACAATGCTTCTCAGGCAATGTACCATTTCTTGCAACAGGTCTTAAGTTCAACCCAAAATATTGCCCTAATACCCCTGAAGTGACACCCTTTGCTTCATGTAGATGTAAGTGGAACTCCTTTTTGTAGTTTGGTTTCCCTAAAGCTGGAGCTGTTAGAATGACTTGTTTTAACTTTGACAAAGCACATAGATGTTCCTTAGTTGTAATGGTTATTTAACCTCATTCTTTGTCAAGTCAGTCAAGTACTTTGAAATATGGCAATACCCTATGATAACCAGCAACCCCTAGGAATGCTCTGAGTTGTTTCTTGTTCTAGGAATGCCTAGCTTCTATATATCAGCTATCCTTTTACTTGAAATTTTCCTGGTGCCATCTTCCAGGATAAATTAAAGATATTCTACTTTTGGGAGTACCCACTGAATCTTCCTAAAGACCTTGTGTCCTCTCTTAGAAAGTTCTATCAGTAGCCTTTTTGAATCCTCTAAGCACATCTTTGGATCTGGTGATGCTAAAAGTAAATTGTCCACATAGTGCACCAATTTGCTCTGCTTGAAACTGATAGTTGCTAGATCTCTCTGAAGTAGTTGACAGAAGATAGACTCCCTTCATCTCCTCTCTGGCCATTGCCTTCTACTTACACTTATCACAATAGGAACTTGGTGAGGAGTAAACAAGAGGAAAACATAAAAAATTCAGATTTATTGGTTGGGAAGGGGAGGAAGGAACAGGGGTTAGGAGAATTACTACAAGTTATCTTAAACACCAATTTCTATAAATCTATCTAAAGCTATCTTATTCTAAGCTAAGCAGTAAGTTTCCCCAATAACCAAGTCTCGCAAATGAAGTTCAATCAGATGGGCCAGGATCTTCAGTTGAAAACTGTCCAAATAGGTCCAGTGGTGAAGTGTGTCTTTACTCAATTGTCTTTACCCAAGCTGCCAGCAGCCAGTTTAAAAGATTCCTCTCTTCAGTTGTTACCGGGAGAAGCAGAAACCTGTTTTTCCAAACCTCCAACCTCAGGTCCTTCCAGGAGAGAAGTGCCCAGACAATTGGGACTTAAAACCTTTCCCCAGATCTCCAGTCTTAGGCTCCCATGTGACTCTCAGTCACATGCTCCTGTCAATCACTCTGACATATGCATTACTCAGTTTGTTGCAAAACATACTTTCCCTATCGTGTACTATGAACTGAAGAAATATTTGGTCTTGCCAGAAAGAGACTTATTAGCAGTTCTGTTATTATCTACCCTTAGGGGGAGATAATTTTTGTATTCTGAAGTGACTTTATTTCAAAGCCTTCAATCAACAAGATAATTTAGGATTAGGTAGACCCTAATTTCCCTCTCACCCCAGCCTCATCTTATCCCCTTCTCCCCAAAGAATAAAAGATCTTTTTGTTAAAGTACTATTTTGTAGGATTGGTTATTAGTGGAAAAATTTACAACTTATCATCTGTGAGAAAATCTCCATCAAGAGAGTTGGGAAGGAAGAAACAGGAATTAGTATAGGGGAGGGGCTCAAGATTCAGCCTCTTTTTTTTGCCTACTTCCTGGTGTAACATCTCTAAATTTTCCTCACTATAATTCACCAAATTTTCATCTCTAGTACAATTTGGCACCCCAGGAAAAGTCTGACCCACTCCAGGCTATGGGATATAAATTAATAGAAAAAATGTTGCTGCAAATATTATTTGGAGTAACTGTGTTAGCCATCATTGCATGCTATTGGATATACAACATTATATACAGTGCCTTTACTGGAGTGGTGATGGAAACCATAGGATTGATAGCCAACTCCACAGCATTTATAATGACAATGCCTTTTACAGACAACAGTAGTATGGCAAATAATTACCCAAATTTACATGGCAGCCATCCAAACTTTTACATACATTAGAAACATTCTCAAATTCTTTATACCCAAAAAGGCAGCCCAGATTTTACTACTAGATAACACCTTGGAACAACTGGTCAGGAAGATGTGTGATGAATATTTAGACAAGCAAGGAAAAGAACAGGTTCAAGAAGGGAATGGGAAAAAGACAAAAGTACTGGCAGATACAGAAAATAAGTACCAAAATAAGAAAGGGGCAGAGAGAAAAGATAAGGATAATACAGAAACCAAAAAGATTCTGCCATTGAGATATATTGCAAAAATTTCTGATATGGCTGGCGTTATTTTTTCAAAGGTTCACAAACCATTCTCTACCCAGGAATTGGATTCAATAAGAGACAGATTTCCAAAATTTCTATTAGAACCTTAAAGAGCACTCAAAGAGCTGAAAAGGACTTTTAAAATTTTCGAACCAGATTTTGAAGATTTGGATCTTCTTTTATACAAAATATTTAGCCCCCATGAACATAGGCAGTTTATTGATAAGACCAGACAAGACAATTCCCAGGCAGCTGGAGCCTCTTAACTGCCTCTCTTTCAAGCTTCCATTGGACCAATCTCTCCCCTCCTCTGATGATTTGTGTGTTCCACATGTTCTGAGCTCTCATTGCTTTGCAGATCAAACTTTTTGTCTTTTCCCAAATGTCTTCATTCACAGTAGTTATTAATTGGGGAGCATGAGGAAAAACTTCAAGGAAGCCTTTGAATTGAATTTTTTTTTAATGAGTGAAAATTCAGCAGGTAAACAGAGAGATGGAATTGCATGGATAGAGAACCAGGGAACAAAGTCATGGAAGTAGGATGTGTATATTACATTCTGAAGACAGAACTGGTTTTATTAGCATATAGAGGATGGCCACAAACTATATTCTGAGGTTTAAAAGAGTGATTGAGATAGCTGGTGTACAATGCAGAAAGAACAGGATTTGGAATGAGGAAGACCTAGGTTTGAACCCTAACTCAGAAACTTTTTTTATTGTATTATTTATTTACATTTAGCATTTATTTCTTTTCAAATTTTGAGTTCTAAAAAATAAAATTAAGTTCTAAATTCTCTCCCTTCCACTCCTTCCCCTACTCACCAGGAAGGCAAGTAACCTGATATCAATTATTTGTGTAAAATCATGAAAAACATTTCCATATTAGGCATATTGTGAAAAAAGGAAAGAAACCCTAAAGTGATAAAATTATATTTTAATTTGTACTCAGAGTTCATTAGTTCTTTCTCAAAGTGGATTTGTCATTTCTAATAGGTAGGAGGTAGTAACAAGAGATGTTTTAATTTACATTTCTCTAATAGTGCTTTAGGGCATTTTTTCAAATGGTGACAGTTTGATTTCTTCTTCTGAAATCTGCCTGTTTATATCCTTTGACCATTTATCAATTGGGAAATGACTCATATGCATGTGAAGTAATATCAAAAATGTTTTTATCAGAGAAACTTGCTAAAAAAACATTTTTGATATTACTTCATTGTCCATGGAAACTTTTAGCACAATGTACTTTCTCTGATTATCTCTTTTAATTAGATCTGATTTGTTTTTGCTTTGTCTTAAGATCATGATTAAATTAAGATCGTTGCTAACGCTACATTTTTAAAGTCAGCTGAAATATATTAGATTCTGGTTTGATCCTTTAACTCCTTGTATCTCTTTCTGTTTCAAGTGTGTCTCTTATAAACAATATATTGTTGGATTCTGCTTTCTAATCCATTCTGCTATTCACTTTTGTTTTATGTATGAGCCCATTCCATTCATATTCACAATTATAATTATTAACTATGTGTTTCCAACCACCCCATTTTCTTGTTTCTTCTCTTATCTTGTCCCTCCTCAAAAGTCTATTTTTGCTTTTAAACACAACCTCCCTTCAAAAGCTCTCCCTTTTATTATTCCCATCTCACCTTTTCTTATTCCTTTCCCTTATTTCTTCTCTATTGTGTAAGGGAGATTTATATACACAACTCAGTCTATATATGTATTCTTCCCTCTTTGAACCAATTCCCATGAGAGTGAGGTTCAAGCATTGCCCAACCACCCTTTTTCCCTTTCACTATAAAAGCTTTTGCTTCCATGCCTCTTTTATATGAAAAAAAAAATGTCCTCATTCTACCTCTTGCTTTACCCTTCTTCCAGTGTATCTTTCTTTCTATTTCCTTCATCTTTTTGAGATCATCCCAACATAATCAATTTACATTCATGACCTTTATGTAAACTTTTAACTGTCCCAATAGTGATAAAGTTCTTAGAAGTTATATGAATCCATCTTCCCATATAGGAATTTTAAGCTGCTTAACCTTATTTAGTCCCTTATTTTTCTTTTGTGTTTATCTTTTTATGTTTCTCTTGAAAATCATATTTGTCAATTTTTCTATATAGTTCTGAATTTTTCATCAGGAATGCTTAAAAGTCCTCTTATACTCAGTTTTGCTAGACTATTCTTGATTTTAATCTTAGCTCCTTTGCCTTCTGGAATATCACACTTCAAGTTCTCAGTTCCTATAATGTGGAAACCACTCAGTCTTGTGTGATCCTGACTATGGCTCCATGATATTTGAATTGTTTCTTTTTGGCTGCTTGAATTATTTTCCCCTTGACCTGGGAGCTCTGAAATTTGCCCAGGATCACACAGCTTGTGTCTGAGGCCAGGAAGATGAGTCTTCTTGACTCCAAGTTTGGCACCCTCTCCACTATCTGGATGCACTACTTTGGAACTTCTTTTACTTCCCCACCATGCCCCTTCATCAGGTACCTTTCCTTCTCTACCTCCCAAACCCTTTAGTTTCCTTTTGTATTATATAATTTATAACTATCCACATTGCTACCCACTCTCCATTACTCCACATTGCTACCCACTCTCCATTAGATTGTAAACTCAAGGGCAGGGATTAGCTTTCTTTTTTTTTTACTTGTATCCCTAGTATTTAGCATAGTACCTAGCACATAGTAGGCACTTAATGTTTACTATTGACTGACAGAGCTGGGGAAGCAAGTCCGGGAATTAGTAGAGCTATAGTCACAGTATGCCCATCAAAAATAGATTTGAATGTAGAAAAGCAAAGAGTCAAACCCAGAGTTTCATTTTTTTTTTTAAGACAAGCCATAGGAAAAGAAATGGGAAAAGTGGGATAGGAGAATCTGTAAACCCAAAATCCCCTGGAATAACAGTCCTACCTCTCCCTCCCACAATTGGACTTGCTTCCACCCAGCCCCCACAGCCATCATCCAGATCATCAATCCCTGTGGAGATGCTATAGCTCCCACCTGCTTAGCAGCTACATTTGAATACCCAGAAATTTCTTATCAAAGTCCTCTATTATCAAATAGCTCAATATCAGAATTAGTTTATCAGTGGGAATATTAAATTTTGGCATTAATCACTATCCACTTTGCTGCTGCACCCCAACACCATGACTATAACCTCCTGTGTTGTCTCCTGTTAGAATTTGAGTTCCACAAGAGCTGTTTTGCCTTCCTATTTGAACCACCAGCACTGAGCTCAGTGCTTTTGCATGTAAATGCTTAATAAATACTTTTTCATTTATTTATGGCTTGCCATTTGCTTTCCTTTAAAAAAAAAAAAGCAGTAAGAAGTGCAAGGTTATCCCCAATTTTCAAATGGAGATTTGAGGTTCTGAGAAATATTGTTCATGGCTGGGCTTTACTTGGTAAACTAACACTTCCTGAGACAAGTGAATAATTGACATACTCCCTTCTCCAGGAGTAACTTTTAGACCTTGAGGCATTAGACAGGGTACACAATGAACCCCAATGAATAGACAATTTTGTTTGAAAGAGGAAAGACAAAAAAAACAAAAAATTTAATGAGAACCGTGCTGATATGGACCTTAAGGGAATTCTCCAGCTCCAAACGAACATGAAAAGCCATTAAAACTATAAATTCAAAAGATAATTCTGAACAATAACCTTCAGAAGTCACCACCACTCTAGCAAACAATTCAGTTCCCTGCCCAGAGCTCAGCTAAACCTCTTACCCTTAAGTCAATGAGATGGATGCAGGGAGTGGGAAGGGGGAAGGAAAGTCACATAGGAGGGAAGAGGAAAGTGAGTGAACTGGTACAGAGTTCACCAGAGAGAAAGGAGAGATAGGACCCCACTGCTGCCAGCAACTGTTCCCCCAACCCCTAGAAAAATAGCTGTTTGCCATTCTGCTGACTCAGGGAGGTTAGGGCCAAAAGGGGCTGAGGGAAAAGCCTATGCATCCTTTTTTAATTTTTTTAAACCCATACCTTCCGTTTTAGATTTGATAATCAGTTCCAAGACAGAAGAGGTTAGGCAACTGGGGTTGACTCATCCAGGTCTTATAGCTAGATGTCCGAGTACACATTTGAACCCAGGACCTCCCAACTCTATCCATTGAGCTATCTAGCTGTCCCTATCATAATTATTCTTAAGTCCTTCCAGCTAGTCTCATCTTAAATCAACCAATAAACAAGCATTTATTAAGTGCTCACTATTTTGGGTATTATGCTAAGGGCAAGGGAAACAAAGACCAAAGTGAAAACAGTTCCTGCTCTCAAGGAGCACACATTCTAATGGAAGAGATATGGACACATACATAGTCTTCCCTTCTTCTTACTAAATCATCTCCAGCCTCTTTACCAACTGATTCTGAGGGTTAAAGGTAACAAAAACCCCAATGCCCTTTCAAAAAAACCACATCATAAAAAAAAAAAACCCACACCTATAATTCCAGTTCTAAACCAAATTTGGTGTCCATAGGGGTAAAGGACAGAGGGTTGGCTCTTATTAAGGGATCAGTCAGTTCAGGGTTTGTTTGTATAATGAGATTTATTTTCTGCAACAAGTTCATAGTGGAATGGGCAACTGGAACCAAGATCTCTCCTTTGCATCTTCCATATTCTCCTTTGAAGAGAAAGTGGTATTCAAAGTAGGGTGGGGGGAAAGGGAGTGGTGAGTGAGCAGGTAAGGAAGATGGGGAGGGGTCTTGGTTTCCATTTTCCTATCTTGTTGAAACTCAGTCTTTCTGGTAGATCTTCTTCATTGGGGAACTGGGATGAGAGGGGTCTCAGTGGGGCCCCGGGGGCCCAAAACGCTCCATGGTCTGCAGGACCAGAGCCAGATAGTCCAGGAAGGTGGTGATAGAGACTCGGAAGAATCGGGCTTCTTCCGCTCTCCAATGGAGAACCAATTTATTCCCAATGACAGTTAACTCCCGCTGGACTCCACTACGGCGAGGCTCAGGATCTGGGTCCAAAGAGCGGCAGGCAATCTCTGCTTCCATAGGAGATGGAAAGGGAACTGAAAGAGAGAAGTCATAGAAGCCACGGCCATGGTTGTCCACTGTGGTGTTGCTGTCTCCCCCTGGACCCGGATGGTGTGGTCTTTGGATGGATGCCTCCATGCCTGAAAAATCAATTTTCCATCAAAAAAAGAACAAATCCTGTTAATGAAAGAAAGCCGCCCCTTCAATCAAGTAAAATGACCCAATAAAGACTGATCAGACTCTCAGACCTTTCTCTCTAGAGAAAGAAAGAAGGGCATGCAATTAGAAAGAGAATGACTAATGAAGCCAGGAATGCAGCATCTACCTTCAAAAGAATTCTATTCTCCCCTAATTTGACCAACAAGTGATTGATGATTTCCAAAGTTCCAAGGGAGCTATCTTAAATGTCTGCTTTTATAAATGTTTCTATCTTCCTTTGTCAGCCTGAGAATAAAAAAATCAGGTTATCCTAAACTAGAATCTGCATAGCACTGATTTGCATGGGTTGTAGTTAGGTGTGTGACTTCATTTCCCAGAATGAGACAAACTCTGGGACCTCAGGTGTGGCCCACTGCTGTTTGTATCCTTTTTGTGCAATCAAGTTTTCCATTTATGGTCTGCACTCTGGGTTTGTATGCTTAGAGGCAAGTGTGGTTGTGGCTGGTCCTTGAAATACTAGACTAAACTAATGAATCTGGAACCAAAAAGAGGATATCAAGGAATAATGACTGAAAAAGCTGGCATGTTTATAGTTTTAAAGTTAGGAAGTTCTTTATACATTATCTCATTTGAGCCTCACAACAACTTCATAAGTGTGCTATTATTATCACCCCATTTTATAGATGAAGAAACTAAGATTCAGGGAGGTTTATAACTGGATGGCCTCAGAGAATGAGCCCTTAGGGTCAGACAACTGGCAGAAGATGAGCTGATTAAAAAAGCAAACAGTATTGAGATCACAGATGAGGTTAAAGATGGCTGCTTCTGACATTGTCTGGCAAGCTATTAAAGCTTAAAATGGCACTGAAGCTTTTGAGACACCTTGCATGTGTACAGATTTTATCTCCCTGGTTAGAATGTAAGCTCCTGGAGGGCAGGGAATGTTTCTTTTTTTCTGTGTAACCCCAGTGCCTATCACAGAGCCTGCACATAGGTGATTAGTAAAGGATTATGGAGATTTTTACAAATTTACAGGTCAGAAAGCATTTGTTTACTCAAAGTTCTTTACAAACAGGGAACCAAAGAATGTCTGAATCCTACTTTCTACATTTTTCTAGTTTGCACTTTTAATATTATTCATTGGCACACACAAAAATGTGAATTTGTTGAAAGGAATCATCCATAGAATGGATAGGGGGCTGGCCCTGGAATCCCACCCCTGACTAATTCTACCTGTGTGATCGTAGGGTAAGCCATTCAAACTCTCAGTGCCCCAAGAAAACTGAGAGTCTAAATTGCAGAGTAGATGCAATCTGCATTGCAGGAAGTTTCTGCACTAGGAGTCCCCTACATCAATAAAATCTCAGGTCCAGTCCAAAAAGTGAATTTAATTGGTTCCAAATTACAATGATTCTACAGTAGTTAGGTGGCTCAGTGGATAGAGTCAGGCCTACCTAGTGACAGGAGATCCTGGGTTCAAATCTGACCTCAGACACTTCCTGTGTTATTTTTGGCAAGTCACTTAATCTCAATGGCCTAACTCTTACCACTCTCTTCTGCCTTATTATCAACTCATTAATTCTAAGACAGAAAGTAAGGGTTAATATTTGTTTTATTACAACAAATCCTAGAATCATAAAGAGATCTTAGAGACTTATATCTGGATCAAATGCCACTTCTGACCCTTTCCACCTATCACTAAATCTTGCTAGGCCTCAATTTCCACATTTGGAGGGGGTGGGATTGTGGGAGGACTTTAATAACTGCACCAAAATAATTCATACAATAACATTATAAAGGAAAAACATTCAAAAGACTCCATAACTCTATCAATGCAATGACCAACTGCTGAAGATACTTCATGCTTCCCCCCACCTTCCAGAAGTGAGGTGGTGAACTCAAGATACAGGAGACATACATTTTCAGAAACAATGTGGGAAATTTTGTTTTGCTTGAGATACCTATTTATAGGGCTTTGTTTTCCTTTTATCTCCTCCCTGTCCCCATGCCTCTCCATGGGGGAGGTAGGGTGGGGATTAGGAAAGCAAAAAGAGAAGGAGGAAGAGAAATAGGGTCACTGAGGTGTCTTTCTAAAAAATGTAAATGAGAAAACAGAAGGAAGGCCAGAAAGAAGCAAGGACAGCTTTGAAAGTTATGATTTGAACTTTAAAACTTAAAAAGAAAAGCAAGCTAAACATAAAAAAGATCTGTACTTTCATTTACATCCTCTTATCCTATTCTACCATGTAAATGGAAATAGCCATTTTATTCAGTGCTTGTAAAGTTCAAAATTAAAAACCAACATTTTTTAAAATGAGGTATTGGGACAAGATGGTCTTCCCAGTTCCAGAACTATTTCTCCCCTGACTCTTTTCTTCTCCAGGTTAAACACACCAGCTCCTTTAGCCCATCCTCATATTGCACGATAGCTAGGTCTTTTCACTATCCCGGACACCCTATTTTGGATACTCTCAAGGTTAGCAACGTTGTTCGGGAAATGTGATGCTTAGAACTGAGCACAGTATTACATACGCTGAGTTCAACAGAACCACCTTTACCTGGACACTAAGTCCCTCCATATGAAGTTATACTACTTTTTTTTTTGGCCAACAAACACACTCTTGAATTATATAGTCAGAAGTCTACTAAAACCCCAAAATCTTTTTCAAACAAATTACTGTCTACCTCTTTTACTGTCTTCTCCAATTTTATACTTGGGAAGTTGATTTTTTTGAGCTCAAGTGTGGCTTCAGATTTACAAAATGTAGAAAGAGTGAGGTAAGAAAATCAGACAGAGGATAAGGTAAGATATCTAGCCTAAGCACAAAGTAATTTACTCAGGCCCTCAAACACTCTAATTTCCCAGTTCTTCAACTTATTCACTTCCCAAAACCCACTTCTCTCTCCCACCTCAGCTACACAGAACGGCAATTCTATTCTTGATCTTGCCATCACTCACAAATGTTCCACCACTTCCTATAATCTAAAGTTCCTTTATCTGATCATAGTCCTGTCACAGTTCATCTTTCTTTCTATCCTATAACCTCTAAGTTTGTTCTGTGAAGATTAAAATTTTTATTTTTATTTTTAGATTTAATCTATTTTTAGATTTAATCACTAAAAGTGTAAATATCCTACTTAAAAGTTGAGTATGCTGCCCATTTTTAGATCTAATCACCAAAAGCGACCCATGTGTGCAATAGTGGATGATGAATCAGAATTAAACTACCTGCCTCTGGGCAGTCTTAAAGCAAAGTTTCAACTGTGATGGGTAAACATAAACTCAGGGAAAGACACAGGAAGTGACACAAAAGAAGTGTCTTTAAAAGGAGCTGTCACTTCCAGTGAGGGACAGTTCTTCATTCTTTGGAATGGAGCCTGGATTCGAGACCTTCTTCCTGGTGCAGCTATTCTAGAATCTCTTCCTTTGAACTGACATGTGGTGAGTGAAAAGCTGACTCTTAACTGCTGGATTTTCTGAAAAAAATAACCTCAGGAGAGACTTCCCCAGGTCCTCAGCTTTGCTGAAGCCTAAGGACTAACTCTCCCTGCCCAGATTGAGCCAAGGGCCTGAGTAACTTACTTTGTGCTTAGGCTAGATATCTTACCTTATCCTCTGTTTGATTTTCTTACCTCACTCTTTCTACATTTTGTAAATAAATTTTAAATAAATCTCTTTGGAATTAAATTCCTGGTGACCACACTCTTAAATAATTCAGTCCAATCCTTTTAAAATTAACCCTTTTTCCTCCTTACAGTTCTTCTCATTGTGAGTCCTTTATGCCCTTATCCTATCACAGGTCTTGCCCTTGAAGTCCCAGACTTGGATCTGTTGCCTCCACTCCTACTCAGGGCCAGCTGAACTGTTTGGGTTTCACTCCCTTCTGCTTCCACTCTGATGCAGGCCCTCATCACCTCATTCCTGAATGTTTGTGATAGCCTTCTGGTTGGTTTCTCTGGCTCTGGCTCCTTCTCTCTTTAGTCTATCCTCTGCTCAGATGTCAAAAGATCTTCCTAAAGCCCAGTTCTGACAATGTTATCTCCCATACTTAATAAACTCCCGTGGTTTCCTACTAACTTACACCTCACTCCTCTATACCTACTACTTTATGATCCATTAGCATAGAATCTTTAGTGAAGTTGACTGGTTGTTTTTCATTTGTGTCTGACTTTTCATGATCCCATTTGGAGTTTTCCTGCCAAAGATCCTGGAGTGGTTTGCCATTTCCTTCTCCAGCTCATTTTATAGATGAGGAAACAAGAGGCAACCCAGACTAAGTGACTTGCTCAGTCACACAATTATAAGTGTTTGAGGCCAAATTTGAACTCAGTTCTTCCTGATTTCAGACCTAGTATTTTATCCACTATGCCATCTACTTGTCCCTTGTTGCTCTTCAAATGATCCTCTATCACATGACCCTGTGTTTTCACTGGCTGTCTACCATGCTTAGAAGTCTCTCTCTGATCTCTATTCCCTGGCCTCCTTCAAGTGTTAGCTAAAATCCCATCTACAGGAAATCTTTTCTGGTCCCCTTTAATATTAGTGTCGTCTTTCCTCTGAAATGATTTACAATTTATCTTCCATATATCTTGCCAGTCTATGACTTTTTGCATATGTTATCTCTCCTTTGGATGATAAGCTCTCTGAGTAGCGGGATACCTTTTGTCTTTCTCTGCATACCTAGCACTTTGCATACTGCTTGACACATAGATGCTAGATATGTTTATTGACTTGCCTGGATGTTTACTACAGGGACTACTACCAAGTTGGATATTTCCCCCAGATATCTTCCCTCTTCTTCATCACTTTTTACTGAGTTACCATTCTTACATAAAAGATCTTGATGTTTCTTTTACTCTTTCCCCAGTATTTCTAACTCCAACACAAAGCTCAGCATCAGTTTCCCTACAATCTGGTCCCAGTATCAACTTCTATAATCTGGCCTCACCTCACAGGTTCAATTTTATCTCCCACTAGCCCCCAATAGAAGTCCAACTTAGCTCCAGCCAAGCCTTCACATCATACCTGGCTCCCTTAAAAACAATACACTCCCCTCCTATTCCACTTAAGTTTGGTGAACCTCCATAATCTCTCCTCTAATTATCCAAACCCCTTATCCATTATTCAGGGTAACAACCCAATGGTCTCTAAACTTGCATCTGTGAGCTCACGGAGTATTTCCTCTGTCCGGCCGGCCATCTTTTTTCAATAAATGTGAGTAAAGGACATAGAGGAAGGTAATAAAGCAAGTGGTGAATGTATCCTATGAAGCATCTATGAGGACAGGCTCAGAATCTTGAGGAACTCAACTTGGACTAAGGTATCTAGCTGAAATTTCACAATATAGAAAAGCCATATGTCTAAACTCAGATCAGCCTCTAGTCCTAGCTATGTTACTGATCACTCTCATCCTGATTACAGTGAGACAGACTCCAAGCATAGTTCTTTTTTTTTTTTTGCAAAATGAAGATTAAAATGCTTGACCTACCTGCCCAACAGACTTTTGAGAAGACACTTTGAGTAGTTAAAAGTACTTTGAGTAGTTAAAAGACAAATTCATACACCTGGATTCAGGGCAAGAATGTCAGGGGCCTTTAGAGAGGAGGGCTCTGGCCTGTCAACCAATGGGAAAAAGTCAATCTCTGATCTCTAGAACAGAGTTCTTAACTTTTTTGTGTGTAAAACAGCTTCTTAGCAGCCCAGTCCTATGGATGCCCTTTTCAGAATGCTTTTAAATGTATAAATTAACACAGGATTGCAAAGGAAATCAATTATGTTGAAACCCAGTCATCAAAATGCCTTTAAAACTAAGTTCACAGACCCAGGTTAAGAACCTCCCTGCTCTAAAAGATATCTTATAGCAGAAGGAGGACTGGGTTTAAGAATGTGCTAAATCAGAGGTCCAAACTGACATTCTCACTCATTTGGTAAGTCAATCAATATCTTAATGAGAGGGAGGGCTTCTTCCCTTATTATTACCTACTCAGAGGCCCTTCCCCTGAAGCAGAGATGTAGCATGGCCGGGGAGATGTCCTGGAGTCAGGTAAGATCTGAGTGTCAGTAACTAACTACTTCCTGTAATCACTAGCTTTATGACCTCATTGAAACTCACTGGGCTTCAATTTCCACATATATAAAATGGGGATAATACCTCTGGTATGAACTTCACAGTGTAGTTAGGAGGCTCAGGTAAGATAATGGATGTAGCCTACTTCATAAATCTAAAAGTTCTATAAAAACACTGGCCTCCCTGTCACTTGAATGAGAGGCTATTCTCCCCCCTCCCCATATCATTTCAGGAACTTCTCACCTCTCCCCTGGCAAGTGGATCTGCTCTTCCAGGATGACTCTCCTCCCTGGTTTGATGACTTCCTGATCTTCCTCAGGTAAGACTGGTGGGAACAGCTCTGGCTCCAAGATGTACCACTTCTTATGACTTTTTTGAAGACTTTGCCCTGAAGCTCTCACTAGTGATCTCAAATCCTGCCTGGGTCGTCTTCTAGGATGGATTCAGACTTCTCCCACCAGAGAGTTTCATCTCTGCTGCTTCACTTGCCCCCTTGGAAGCCAAGACCTAGGACTAAGGAACAGAGTCACTTTACTAAGATCCTTCTCCTTGGGGTTCATATGTCTTCCCAGCAAGAACTCTCCCTCTTTTGTCCTGGCTTGGGGCAATTTTGGAGGCAGCTAGTTGTTTAGTGGATAGTACTAGGTCCAGCTGAAGTCAGTTAGACCTGAGTTCAAATCCAGCCTCAGGCACTTACAGCTTTGTGCCCCTGAAATGGTCACTTATCCTTAGTATCTACTGGAGAAGGAAATGGCAAACGATCCCGATATATTTGCCAAGAAAACCCCAGGAACCGTATTGGTGTGCTACGGTCCACGGGTCACCAAAAATAAGATGCCCCCAACGGGGCAATTAATCAGAGTCTAGATTAAAGGCCTTAATGAGATGCGGAGAGTTAGGCATAGACTTAAGCCACCCTGCGAATACCAGCAGCAAATAGAGTTAATATGGGCAGAGGTACTCCTCCGCTTGGCGGGGGCGGGAAGGGACGGTTCAGTGGGAAAGATAGCTGAACAGACCTACACACTGCCCGGAGTGAAGCCACAGGGTTCTTCCTAGGGCAACAAGGACAAGAGCAGCGCTCCTCTTAGCTATTCCACCAAAGGGAGGATTCATGCCTGGGTCACCTTCAGTCTCCCAATGTGGGCACTAGTCACAAACTCATACCCACACACAGCGACAGAACGTGATTACACACAGGAAAATAACCACACACGGCCGTGCTCTCGCAAGCTCACCATGCCCCCCATATCACAACTCACACACACTTAACATACCGTTCAGAATCGGGGGAGGGGGCCTCCGCTGGAGCCGCCCGAAGACCAGCCCACCCCCCACAAGCCCCTCACCAAAGGGCGATCAAAGGCGTCGGAAGATCCCAAGAAACCGGCGGCCACGCGGAGACCGCTGGGAAAATTGCCTCGGTCGGAAGGTCGGGTCACGGCCCGCAGGATTCTGGGAATTGTAGTTCTCTGGGTCCCTCTTCCCAGGCGTAGTTTACGTGAAGATCGGGGGTGGTCCTTTTCCCTTTCTTTGATTTCCCTCCTTGATTTCCGGTCTCTGCCTTTCTGAGGGATGATCTGCATCCATGAATTTTCCTGATTGTGATTCACGATGATAGTAATAAGAAATCAGTTATATAGTTCTTTAGAATCGGAAAAGCTCTTTGCATCCATTAGTTCATGTGAGATAAAGCATTGAAACACTTTCCCGCCCCTAAACACTCATTGTTAAATTTTCTGCCAGTCAAGAAACAAGATATATTAATCGCCTATTTTGTGCCTGCCACTGTGCTAAGAGCTGGGGATTTAAAAAGAGGTAAAAGACACTAGCCCTGCTCTCAAGGTGCTTACAATCAGATGGGGAAGACAATAAGCTAACAAAGTATAGTATATACAAACAGGCTCTCTACAGACAAATAGTAAATAATCAAAAGAGGGAAGGCTTCAAGATAAGGGGGACTCACACAGACTTTCTGCAGAAGAGATTTTAGTGGAGACTCGAAGGAAGTCGGAGAAATCAAGAGGCAGGGATGAGGAAGTAGAACATTCCAGGCCTAGGAGAGAGCCAGAAAAAGTGCCTGGAGGGGAGAGATGGAAGCTGTTCCAGGAGCCAGGAGGCCAAGGGGCACTTCATCCCAGAACCTACTTGTTGGGGAATCTTTATTCAGTGTGAGTAAATTTTCAGTGGGGGGCAGAACTAGCTGGTGCAATGGTTATAGTGCTGAACTTGGAGTCAGGAAGACTCATTTTTTTGAGTTCAAATCTGGTCTTGGACACTTACTAGCTATGTAGCAAAATCAATTAACCTCTGTTGGCCTGGTCTGCTGGTAAAACCAGTTATCTTTGCCAAGAAAACACTAAATGTTATGAAAAGTCAGACAAGACTGAAATATGACTCAGCAACAAAAATTTTTTTTTCAGTTACACCTCTGAAAACCTTAATTAATACAGTTTGGTGTTTGATTTTTATTGTTGTTGATTTTCTAGATTTGAGAAAATGTTAATAATTCAGATTAAATATTAAAATCCCCTTTTGAGTCCAGTTGTTAAACAGAACACGACCACATGTTATTCAATATTGTTATTGTTAAATATTTACCAATATATTCCGATACTGCCCTAAAAACACACTTTAAATTCGGCAGGAGTATAGCAGAAGGCTCAGAAACTGAAGATACAGCAAGATTGGAGTCTTTGTGGCTCTGGATTAATAACAATAATAATAACAATGGGCATTTATATAGTGCTTTAAGGTTTGCAAATTTGAGCCTTACAAAATCTCTGCCATCATGGATACATTTTCATTCTCCTCTCTAAAGAGAGATGTCTTTCGTGATCCTGCCATTGAACCTTTTCTTCCTTCTTACTTTCTCTCTTCGTAGGCTCATCTACTCTTGAAGTTTTAATTCAGTATTATAAAGTTGAATCCCAAATCTATATATTCAAACACATTCTCTCCCCTTGAGTTTCAATCTCACATTTGCAATTACCTACCAGATATTTCCATTGAGATGTTCAGTTAGCATCTCAAACTCAACATATCCAAAACTCAACTCTTGTTACAGATTAGCTCCCATTTATCTTTATATATCTTTATATATTTATCCTCCCTATGGAAGTTTGCTTGAAACTTCAGTATAATCTCTAAGTCCTTTGTCTTGTTTCTAGCTTTTCAATTATGTTTCCCAAAATATTTCTTGTTATTCTTTCCTATTTCCACCTTTGCACTGGAGTTGTTATTAAAATGTATGCTGATTTACTTTGAGGGTCTTATTGAGACCTTCATAGAATTCCTTTACCACCTACCTCATCCTCTACCACAAATGGTATGTAAGCTGCAATTACTTTTATGGTTGTCTTTTCTAAATGAGAGCCAGATCCGATCTTCACACACTATAGAATTTTCCTTTCTACTGGAAGAAGGAACAAATGACATTTGTATTTTTGCTTTCTTTCAGAGTGAAGCACTAGTCTTATTTAAAAGAAATATTAGGGGCAGCTAAGTGTCTCAGTGGATTGAGAGTCAGGCCTAGAGACAGGAGGTGCTGAGTTCAAATGTGGCCTCAGACACTTCCCAGCTGTATGACCCCATTGCCTAGCCCTTACTGCTCTTCTGCCTTAGAATCAATATTTAATAATGATTCAAAGAGGGTAGGTAGGTTTTTTTTTTTTAAATGTTATGTGAGTTGAGGGGAGGGAGGATGAAAGAAGGGATAAGACATTTATGATAACTAATAAGAAAAGACAGAGCTGCTCAATTTTGATTTTGTTTCTATTTTCTCATCAAAGAAAAATAACTTTTACATTGTAAATGACAGAAGAAAAATGAATCAAAGAGACCAAAAGATTAGAGAAAGGTAAATATTGTTCTCAATTCCCCCAAAAGGGAAGAGAGAACAAAAATATGAGAAATATAGGCTAGTGAGTTTGATTTCAATTCCTGGGAGAATTCTTGAAAGGATTTGAATATCTAGAAAGGAAAGCAATGATTTATTAAACGCTAGTGTGATTTCATCAAGAAAGTGCAAGACTAGGGGGCAGCTGGGTAGCTCCCTGGATTGAGAGTCAGGCCTAGAGACAGGAGGTTCAAATTTGACCTCAGACACTTCCCAACTGCAAGTCACTTGACCCCCATTGCCTAGCCCTTACCACTCTTCTGCCTTGGAGCCAATGCACAGAATTGATTCCAAGATGGAAGGTAAGGGTTTAAAAAAAAGTGCCAGACTAACTGTATGCCCTTTGTTGACAGGATATCTAGAGCAGTAGATGAAGGGAAGGCTATGGTATAGTTTTCTTAGATTCAGCAAATCTTCTGATAAAGCATTTCATACTATTCTTGTTGAGAAGATGGGGACATCTGAATTAGATGATAATGTGACACAATCAGATGGATTCAGAATTGGTTGGGTGGTTGAACTCAAAGATTAGGGCACTGACATGGATTAGTGTTAGAATAAGTCACAGATATAGAGAGCTCTGCTGCATAAAGACACCTACCTACATGATGTTTTCTGATAGAGTTCTTTTTCCTACATTTTCTCCTCATCCAAGGAGGGTGACTCTTTTCTGACACACAGACATATGCTGGGGGTCTTCTGGGTACATCTAGACACATATGCAAGGATCTTCTGATCAAAACAACTACAACAAACACACCGTCACCCACCACACAGGTTTTTCTCTGGCACTCAGAAGTACAGAGAATCCAACATCCAGTTCCTTGGACTAACTTCAGAACACACACACACACACACACACACACACACACACACACACACACACGGAGCCTCTGAGCTCAGCAGGAGTTAGCCCCTCCACACAGGCTTGAATATGGACTGGAAATATAAATTCAGTGGCCAAAGCCACCCACATGGAGAGTAGGAATGGGAAACCTAGGCCCCCCCAGATCGAGAGCCACCCACAAGTTGATGCAAATGTGGCTTTAGTGCTTTTTCTGACAGTGTGTGTGGTGTGAGCATGTAACTTTTTCCATCGTTTCCTTCTCTTGACCCTCTCAATCAGACTTCCCTGGAATTCCTTGGCTCTGTTTTCTTCCCACCCACAGAATGGAAGCCACAGTTCCAATTTTGGGGGGAAGCAGGGGGCTGGAGAGCAAGGGGATTTGGAAAGTTGGAGGTAATAGAGATGGAAGAGCTTGTGGAGAGAGAGGAGAGAGGCCAAGGGTTAGGGTGGGGGGGGGGTGGAGAAGAGAGGAGAGGAGGAGGAGGAGGAGGAGAAGGAGAAGGAGAAGGAGGAGGAGGAGGAGGAGGAGGAAGAGGAAGAGGAAGAGGAGGAGAAGGAGGAGAAAGAGGAGGAAGAGGAGAGAGACAGAGACAGACAGAGAGACAGAGACAGGGAGAGACAGAGACAGAGACGGGGGGGGGGGGGGGGGGGCGGGGGGAGGGAGGAGAGGTGGAAAGCAGGAAGACGTTTGGAAGTGTTAGGGACAGAGGTGCAGGGATACGGAAGGGAGCTGTGCATTCTGGGGAGAGGATCACTAAAGGGATGTCAAAGAAGAATGTGGTACAGGGGAAGGGAAAAGGAACCCGGGGACGGACGATGTGTGGAGTGGGTTGAGCACCCCCGAGTCCCCGAGCACATTTACTGCCACGTGGAGCAGTTGTACAGAAGGGGCTGGAGCTCGTGACCAATTTATGCCCAGTCCTGTGTAGACTGAGCCTCAAACTTCCCGTCTTTCTGGCGCAGCTGCGCCCTCTCTGCGAGACTCCCTGTGTTAAGGTCCGGGTTTTCACCCACCACCAAGGAAGTCCACAGACAATGTAATCAAGCAAGGAGAAAGCCTTTATTGGGAAAACTGATACGCGCATCAGTGGGAACCTCTACCATCAGAGTTCCCAGTTGCTTCTGACAGGCTGGGGTTTAAATACTTTTTCATGAATAACCTTTGTTGGAAAGTTACTTTTTGCACCTGGGGTCTCAGTGCTGGAGTTTATCAGGGACCTTGGATGGCCCCAGCACAAGCCCGGAGCTTATCTGTCTGTGGGGCCTTGGCATTTTCCCTAGCTGAATTTCTCAGGGCAACTTTCAATTTTGATCTCCCTCATTTCCAACTTCTTTTTCTCTTAGGGGGGCAGAGGGGGTGCCTGCCCACTGAGGCTAGATCTCCCTCACCTGGAAGCTCTCACTCTGGACAGATCCCAGGTGCATTGCCCTGGCAAGCAGTTTGCAAAATGCAGCCTAGGGGCTCTGTCAAGCGCCAATCAATGGAAAATAATTTTTTCCCATTATATATTGCTCTCGATATTATAAATATTGTTTTTTTTTAACCAGCTTTACCAATAATGCAGGCTTACATTTAGATAGTGCTTCTAGGTTAGTTTTCCTCACAACTGTACCGAGAGGGAGGTACTAAAACATTATTATCCCCATTGAACAGATGAAGAAGCTGAGGCTCAGAAGGATTGGCTTAGGGACTGTGGAAAGTTTGTTGCTTTGCCCTGCTCCCTCCCTTGCCAATGGGGTTCACATTCCAATGGTGAAATTTCCAACATTCACAAGTCTAAGAAATTTTAAGGTTTACAGGACTTCAAGAGTCAGTGATGCTACTCAAACTGAAAGAAGAATCCATCCTCTCCTCCCAACACCTTCATCTAGTGTTTGAGCACCAGGTGGGTTGGGAGATTTACTTTATATTGCCCTTTGTTTTTACTGGTTCTTGGACTATAGTGTTCCCATGTTCAGGGAATAGGTTGTGATCTCTCTAGTCTCCCATGGTGACCACTGGTGACAGGGATTTGTGACATAAGCCTATATCACATCTAAATACAAACTCCCCACCCAGGAAAATGGTGACAAAAAAATAATAATAAAAGACCTCTTTAAAGGCCCTGTGGTTAAAATTAAATTTTAGTTTTTAAAAAAAATTATCAAGCTTTTATTTTTTCTCTTATTTAAAACAAAACTCTTGTTAAGAAGTATTCATAGTCAATCAAAACAATTTCTATTTTGGCCATGTCCAAAAATAGATGTATCTTATTCTGCATATTTATGCCCCCTCACTGGTCTTTCGGGAGGTGAGTAGCATTCTTCATCATCATTCTTCAGCTCTGGGGATTCAGCTCTGGCCCTGTGTGACTCCTTGCTGTAAGTGTTCCAATTGGCAGATGGGGTGGAAGATCTGACAACCTGCAGATAGTTGCTTCCTGCTCCCCCAATCCCTGATTTGGAGACACAGTTAAAAATCTAGCACTTCCCCACCTCTGTCCCTTTTCACCTCTGCCCTTCCCTTCCATTGTACACTCTGGAAGCCTGTTCTCTTATTAACAACCCACCCTCCATTCTAGATATTGCTCTCTCATATTCTTTCTATTTTTAAATAGTAATATTGTTGCCCAGCAAAGGTTCCTGTACTTGGCTCAGAAGGTGCCTTTCTTTAGAAGTCTTTACTCCTCTCCTCTCTCTAGTTGGAAAAAAAAATCCAAAGGCTAATTGGTGCAAAGCAAAAATGATGAGATATGTCTGTGGCAAAGGTCTTGGTTCTACATGGCTAGGCTGCTAGTTGGCACAGTGGAGAGTGCTGGACCTAAAGTTAGGAAGATCTAAATTCAAATCCTAACTCAGGCCCTTAAGGTTGTGTGACTTTGTCTAAATGAGTCACTTACACTACTCTCTAGAGTTTTGGGGAGGACCAAATGAAATAGTTGTCATCACTTAGCACAGTGCCTAGTACAACGTGCGTAGGTGCTTAATAAATGCTTGTTTCCTTCCTTCCCTGTAGAGCTAAAAAAGAAAAGGAAGAAAACCTCTTAGTATACATATTGCAAATATGATTCATAAAATGTTTTGAGCCTGCAGGCAAGCTACTGATTGCCAAGCTGGGATGGTGATCTCCCAGTTGAAATTTAGCCCAAATATCCACAGGTTTCCTATTGACAGGATAGCAAAAATCACTTAACTCAGTATGCTGCTAAAATTTTAATTTTATTAAACCATTTTAACACATATATGTATATATATATAAGCAGTAGGCAAAATATTTAAATAGCCAATAAACATTTAGCAATAAACCTTGCTGCCCTTTGCTAGGGCAATAAAACAACAACAAAAAAGAAGTGCAATAGATTCACTATTATTTGGTGGATTCTATTAATACGCCAAGTTTTATGAAAGGGAGAGGAAAAGGTGTCAGGCATTCATTACAAGGTTTAAAGTCAATGTCCGAGGAGAGTTGTCTACCTGTCACTGTGCTATTTTTCTTTCTCCACTCCTTTCCCTTTCCAGAGAAAATTTTCAAACTCTTGTATCTGAAACTCCAACCTACTATTCTGATTCTTCTGTAAGGATCTTTTCTTTTCTAGCTTATAAGAAATACAACTCCCTTTAGGGCCTCCTTTGAGGCAACCCAACCTTGCCAGAATGGTTATTAAAAATAGAGACTTTCTATGGAAGATGCCTTATCCTTTGTCACTTTCTCATGGGCTACCTGCTTCTTCTCTGCCCACTAAACTGGCTCAATCAGGATTCTCTTCCATTTGCTCTTCTCAGCAATCTCTCTTCCTTTGAGGTCCATTCCATCTGCCTCTATTACCCTATCTAGAGCCTTATTGCTGCTGCTGACTGTCTTCCACATCACTCTTCCCTCCTTTCTCAATGAGTTGAATGCGTGCCTCCATTTCCTTCTTCACCCCAAATGCAGTTCTCATCTCATCCATGATATGACTTCAGGTTGTTGGCCCTTCAGGTATGCTTGCCTTCTCAGTTCCCATGAGGTCCACCTTCCATGATCATCCTAAGCCAGCCATCACATCTCAGATCATATTATCATTCAAAAAGTGATTCTTGTTATGAATTGTTTTTGAGAATTAATCCAACATCTAGATTAGGTAGAAGAAAACCTGGGCTAAGAAAATAGGAAGTAGTTTGTGCATGCTGTGTGGTACTGAACATGTTAGGTTTGAACACATCAGTCTTTGTAGATTCTGCTCTTAGATTGCCTGCTAAACTATTGCCCCTCTGGGCTGATGGGAAGTAGCTGTCCCTATACCCCATGTGGGTACTGACCTTTACACTTCAAATGCTAGTGGGCCAGGGGGAATCTCTGGACCATTTGCTCTCACATATTTACCATAAAACCTGAGTTCAAGTGAAGTGTCATCAAGAGATAGACTGTCAGGTGTAAGCTTGGAAATGAGAAATAAGTGGAAATCTTACAAACTCCTTCCCAAAAGGCAAGGGAGTCCTTGGGTAGTTCCTTTCAGTGGAAATGCTTGCCCAAGCATTGTGGGTGGGCTGGACAATATACATTAACATTGCTGAGTGGTGCTTTGCTGGCTTTCCTCCGAGGTCTACCAAGTCCCAGGAAATAGCCCTAGAGAGTTCTAGAGTGACTATCACAAGATTGGCTGTAACTGAAGCAAGAGGACTCTAGGAGCATGCGTTGTATTTATTTAGGTGCATACAAAAGTGCAGGTTTGCCAGTAGCTTTGTTTTATTGGGCTAATTTATTCCTAATGAAAACAGACAAAAGAGTGACCCAAATAGTTATTACATGCTAAACTCTAATTTAGAATTTTTATACTCTATCATAGCCTCTTTTCCCTATGGCAGTTAACAATCAACTGATTTAGCGACATCAGCTGAGGAAGGTTTGTCAAAATCTCCTGGATCTCCCAGAGAATCTCTTCCACATTTCCTATGAGTAGGAATCTGGTACATCAGAGGGTCCAGGCAGGCTGGATAGAAGGGTGTCTTGGCTTTATTCATGGCGAATCCTAGGAGTGGATATTCATAAGCAATTTTCCTAGGCTTGGAACCTTCTAAGGTCCTCTGTAAAAGATGTTTGGGTAATTATCAGGGCCCTCGCCTCCACACTGTGGTAGGTCTGGGTTTTCTGATGCCTGAGACACAGTCTCTGGGGCCCTCTTCTGGAGCCTGGCAGGACAGCAAGCAGCTCTGGGAACGGCTGTAATGGCTTGGGGCAGAAGAGATGGAAAAAGAGCAAGAATACTGAAAGGTCAACCAGGTTGATTTGCCTGGGTGTCTGTGGAGGGCCAAGATCTAAGAGTCTAAGACAATTCAATTTAGTTGGGCAAACATTAATTAAGGACCTATTTATTGAGCAGCAAAGCACTGTCTCAGGTTCTTAGACAGAAAAAAAAATCCCTCCTTTCAAAAAGCTTCCATTCTACTGATGAAGGGGAACATGAGTACAAACCAGAGAATCCTGAGGCAAATAAATCCACAGACCAGGAAACTGAGGTGCAAGAAGCCAATTATTGACAAAATTGACACCCCAAAGCTTCAGTCTTCTTATTCCAGTGGCCTGCATGCCCCATCCCAAGTTGTCACTGTTGTGCCCTTCCACATTTCCACATGTTTTCATCTTTCTCGGTACTACCTGCTGTGCTGTGGGCATGTAGCCCCATGTAGCCATTTGGTCTGACCAGTAAGTAGGATCTGAACTAACCCTAACCCTAACCCTTTGTTCGGTACATTATAATGTGTTGTATATTATTATATAATATATATTATTAATATATCATATGAATGCAACCTAAGATCCAATTGTTTTTGTTTGTCATATCACAATGTTGATATATTATAATTTCTTATTTTTCTTATAGTCTTTTATATATATATTTATAATTATAATTATAACAACTTCTAAGTCCCCTAGCTCTTTTTGCACAAACTATTGCCGTATCATATATTTTCTTCCATTCTGCCTTTATACAGATCATTTTTGGATCCCTATTATAATACTTGAGATGTTTCCCTAATTTCATCTTATTAGATCAGATTCATTGTTCTAGCCCACTGGGATCTTTATGACCTCCTAAGCTTGGTTATCTCCAGATCTGAGAGGTTGGCCTTCATCAACCTTGATAAAAAATGTTGAGCTGCAGGGGTCCAAAGACAGATCCTTAAGGCATTCCATTAACAGCTTCCAAAAATGAAAAAACCCAACCCTAAATGCACTTCTCACTCTAAATTATATTATACTTACTTTTAATGATAGCTATAATAATAAGCAATTATATGATTATAATATAATTTTAGTTATATATTATATATGTTATATATGCTATATAAGTTTAGCTTCCTAAATGAAAAAACACTTGATTTTGGCAATTAAAATCCTCATTAGGTTTTGCACCATCATCTCAGTCCCATTTCATAACACTCCTCTTAAGGCAATTTGTTGTTATTGTTGTTGTTGCTTGCCTTTGTTTTTTATTTTTACTTTTTATTTTTTAAAGTTTATTTAGTTAATTTAGAAATATTTTTCCATGGTTACATGGACCATGTTCTTTCCCTCCCCTCCTCCCTCCCCCTCCTGTAGTCAACAAGCAATTCCACTGGGTTTTACATGTGTCATTCTCAAATAAATTGCCTTTCTAGATATCTCTGGACTCTTACAATTGTGTTTCAAAGTTTCTACTTGGCTCTGGTCATTTTCATTGGAAATGTTTGAAAGTCCTCTATTCCATTAAATATTACCCTCCTAAACAGGATTATATTGTGCCCTGAGGACATTTTTCTTGGTCATGATCTTATCTCTTATGCCTTTTAGAACATTGTATTCCAAGATCTCTTCTCATTTATAAATAGAAGCTATTAGCTCTTGTGTGATCCTGAATGAGCTTCCTTTTTCTGGAAGCTTATGATGTTTTTCTTTAGATGTGGGAGCTCTGGATTTTGGATGTGACAATATTGGTTCTTTTCCTCTGGGAGTTTCTCCCAGCAGGTGATGGTGGTTTGTTTGTTTGTTTTCTATCTTTACTTTTGCCCTCTGGTTCTCATAGATCTAGGTAGTTTTCATTTATAAAGTCTTGAAATATGTGCCCCCAGGCCTTTTCTTATTGTTTTCAGACTCTTATGATTCCTAAATTACTTTTCCTTAATCTGTTTGCTAGGTCATCTGTTTTTAATATCAGCTGTCTTGCATTTTCTTTTTTTTTTTAATCTTTTCATACAACCCTCTCCATTTTGCAGATGAGGAAATCAAGGACCATTAAGGTTAAGTCACCCAATTTTACTTAGATAATAAGCATTTGAGGCAGAACTGGTTCTGACTACAAATCTAGGGCTCTTTCTACTGA
Organism: Monodelphis domestica; assembly: GCF_027887165.1. Taxonomy (NCBI): domain Eukaryota; kingdom Metazoa; phylum Chordata; class Mammalia; order Didelphimorphia; family Didelphidae; genus Monodelphis; species Monodelphis domestica. The sequence continues at coordinate 430,620,034 of NC_077227.1, forward strand.
ACTACACTACCCTTGGAAAATAGGCAGGACCTACAATCATAGTCTCATATGGCAACAGTCACATATGGAAGTGGTTTTGAGCATAATCTGCTCAGAATGTTTCTGTTAAAATACAATCCTTACAGTCAATGCTTGCAATTGCATATCATAATAGTTAGCATTTATACAGAGCATACAATGTGCCAGAAACTGTGCTAAGCACTTGACATTTGATCCTTGCAACAATCCTGGGAGGTAGATACTATTATTCCCATTTAACATATGAGGAAACTGAGGCAGAAGTTGTGAGTTCCCCGAGATCCCAGGGCTGGTATCTGAGGTTAGATTTAAGCCTAGGTCTTCCTAATTCCAGGCTAAGAGCTCTATCCACTGCACCAATATAAATTAATGTTATTTTGGGCTCATAGAGGATAAATGAGAAAATGTGTTTAAGTAATCCTATTTTCCCTTGTTGCTTAGCAGTGAATGATCTTTTTATGAGTTATTGTGTGTTAAGTTGGTCATTATATCAAAAAGGATAAAAGAGCACACACATAAAATTTATACTTCCTAATGCAGTTTAAGTTATTCTTTGCTGCCAGAAGTCTTGG